>NC_067246.2:346999288-347304021 GCF_019359855.2 Lolium perenne
TCCATGAGTCACATAGTTTGCGCGTTACCTGGTCATATGCATTGCGTTTTGCTTGGGGGTTAAAGGTACATAACAGGCAGGTAGGCGTGGTCGTGGTGGCTGGGGGTTGCAGCCTCTGGAGAAACCCACCTCGGTACACATCGTTAAGGACCGACTTCGGGACTTGACCCGTTACGGCGGAATAATCCTTAACGCGTGACTCATGGTCTCGGCGATAGCAAGGTAACGGTCGTGGTCGACCACCCTCTGCCGGCTTTCCAAGGAAGAAAGCTCAAACGTTGGCACTAAGAGTCGGTTGGCACGTGTGGGTAAAGTTGTGCACCCCTGCAGGGTTAAATCTTTTCGAAAATCCGTGTCCACGGTTACGGACGACTTGGGAATGGATTCTATGATCATAGACAACTTTAACCTGATCGTAAAACTTGGCAAACAATGTGTGTTTACGGATACCTTCTTCGGGTGCTGAGGGGGTGATCCGAGGTTAGTGTTTCGAGTTGATGAAGATTGGTGGATACAAGATGATGATCAATAGAGATTGAGTTGTCGCTCTCTTATCCCCTTTTAAAGGTTCTGAGTAGTCGAACTTCTCTTCTCTCTTATCTTACAAAGGAAAATTGGCTTTACGCAAAAGAAGATCTACAGAAAGCCCGCATACTCGCTTTGCTAAAAGGTTGTACTAAGTCTTGCTGAGTCCCTGTACTCAGCTTTGCGTGCTTTTGTTTCAGATGAAGTTGCTACAGCCGAAGGTGATTTCTACGTTAACATCGACGGTTAGTTTGGAGTTCCCAGGAAGCAGCCTGCGACTTATGGGCTGGGATGTCACTTTATGTTATGGATTCTTAAGCCCTCTGCTATATTGTTATTTAGAATAACATAATTTGCTTCCGTTGCTTGTTGAATGTTTGGTCAGTGACCTCTGCGTGTAATAATTTGGATCTTTCTCTGCTAAGAGTTGTAATATATTCTTTTGAGTCGTAGAGTCACTGTTGTGTTACCGATTCTCTCACTGTAGTCTCTTGAGCTCGAGGTTAGGCTTATGTCAGACGAAGATCTGGTACTTGTCTAACCCTGATCCCGGGGGTGCCACAGGTTTTGGTATCAGAGCAGGACTGCCTGTAGGAAATACTTGTTCACTGGTCGATGTTGAGTCTAGTGGTTGAGAAAACTATTTGAAAGCTAAAGATTATTTGCAAAACTATGAATAGGATTCTTTTTACTCCTTACCTGGTGTCACTCTAATGCTGAGTCATCTTACCTGGTTTTGATTGGAAAAGGTTTCACTTCTTTCCTATCAATTCAAATCTCTAGGATACACGGGTTTGGGTTATTTTTCTCCAGTACTCTGTAACTGGTTGCTTGTCTCAGAGTTTCCAGAATGCCTCAGTTAATCTGAAGCATTGTTCCTTTATTCTTGCTTTGGGTGCTTAGCATCCAATTGTTTGCCTTTAATTGACATGGTGGTGGTATGTCATCTTTGCATTCCATCTTCATGGTTTGTGAGTCGGTTAGTAGTGTGTACATTTTATATGCTTGTTTAACTACTATGATCGGTACGATGATATATCTTCATATCACATGTCTTGTTCTCTAGCATGCTCATTGCATTCGGTACATGCTATCCTTCTGTTGAATCCTTCCGGTGAATCTGTGTCCCATGGATTTTGTTCTCTCCTCAGGATGTCAGGCGGTACTAGAAGTGGTGCTGGCCGTGGTCGTGGCCATGGTAATAACCGTGGAGATGGCCACGAGGAGAATGCTGACCTTCCTCCTCCTCCTTCTATGGTCCAACTTATGGCCATGTACGAAGCCAATCGTGCTGACAACATAAGGCTCCTTGAAAGGATTGAGCGGAACACAGCTCAGCGTCATGAGGAACAAGTGGGGATCTGAAGCTTCATCCGCCTCACCCCACCAGTGTTCAGTTATTCAACCGAGCCACTTGATGCTGACTACTGGCTCCGCACCATCGAGCGCAAGCTTGAGGTTGCCCACGCTGCTCAAGCAGATTGGGTGAACTTTGCCACCTACCATCTTGAAGGAGCTGCTGGTTCATGGTGGGAAAACTTCTTGTTGATGCAGCCTGCCGGTCATGTCGTAACTTGGCCAGAGTTCAAAGCTGCTTTCCGTGCATATCATATCCCAGAGGGTCTGATGGACGAGAAAAGAGAAGAGTTTCTGAAGCTAACGCAAGGCAGTGGTTCTATCTGTGACTACCAAGGTAATTTCTATTGCCTTGCTTGCTATGCTCCTGAAGAGACTTCCACTGATGCCAAGAAGCAAGCCTTGTTCCGCAAGGGACTGGATCCTGAACTTCGTCGAGATCTTCATCTCCTGGACTTCCCAACCTGCCAAGATCTTGTCAACAAGGCTATGAAGGCAGAAAGAGGAAAGGTGGAGTATGAGGAAACTCGCAAGCGTCCTCGAGATACTTCTCAGTCTTCTGGATCAGGCAATCAGCGCCGTCGTGTTTTCATTCCATATAGTGTTGTGCCTCGTGCTCTTAATGCACCAAAGTCTTCTGGTTATGCTCCTCGCCCACAAGCTCCAAACAATGCTGGTGGAACAAACTATCGTCCCGCTATGGGTACTCCAGGCAGTGGTGCGTGCTCCACTTGTGGTCAACCTAGTCACTACATGAAAGAGTGCCCCCACAATACTTCTGTTCGTGGTGCTCCACCACCAAAGAAGTTTACCAAGCCTCAAGTTGTTGGTCAGGGTCGTCTGACCCATGTCACTGCTGAAGAAGCTGAAGCAGATCCAAGCGTCATAATGGGTACGCTTCGAATCAACTCCATTATAGCTACAGTTCTGTTTGATTCTGGAGCATCACATTCATTCATATCCCAAGGTTTTGCTCAATTGCATGAGATTCCTTTTGAAGTTATGTCCACCCCTCTTATGGTTCATTCCCCTGGTTCTAGTTGGTATACCGCTATGGTCAGTGGTGGGAATAAAATCGAGATTGGATATCTTCTTTTTCCGATTCCCCTCATTGCCCTCAAGTCAACCGACATTGATATCATTTTGGGCATGGATTGGCAAGCTAAATATCAGGCTGTCATTGATTGTGCAGTCACGTCTCTTACTCTAACCGATCTTTCCGGAAGCTCCATTCTGCATTGGTCTCCGTCAGCAACACCTCCATCAGCAGTACATATTCCTGATGCTGAGTTGTATGCCCTTGACGTCTTACCTCCGCTTGAAATTTCAGATGTTCCGGTGGTTTGTGACTTCCCTGATGTCTTTCCGGAAGAATTGCCTGGCATGCCACCTGATCGAAGTGTGGAGTTTGTCATCGAGCTGGTTCCTGTAACTGCTCCTGTTTCTCGACGTCCTTATCGTATGCCTCGAGAAGAGTTGGTTGAACTAAAGAAGCAGTTAGAAGAGTTAGAAGGGAAAAGATACATCCAACCCAGTACTTCTTCTTGGGGATGTCCCGCACTCTTTGTCAAGAAGAGGGATACCAACGTTCTGCGTCTGGTTGTTGATTACCGGCCGCTCAACGCAGTAACCATCAAGAACAAGTACCCTCTACCTCGAATCAATGATCTTTTCGGTCAATTGAGTGGTGCCACAGTCTTTTCCAAGATGGATTTGAGATCAGGCTACCACCAAATCAAAATCGGAACGGAGGACATTCCAAAAACGGCGTTCATGACTCGTTATGGTCTTTACGAGTACACCGTCATGTCCTTTGGCCTCACCAATGCTCCAGCCACTTTTATGCGGCTCATGAACTCAGTGTTTATGGAGTATCTTGACAAATTCGTCATTATCTACATTGATGATATTCTTGTCTACTCCAAAACCGAAGAAGAACACACTGAACACTTACGTTTGGTGCTGACAAAGCTTCGTGAACATCGCCTTTATGCCAAGTTCTCTAAATGTGAGTTCTGGCTACAAGAGCTCATCTTCCTAGGCCATGTGGTCTCTGCAAAAGGTGTTGCAGTCATTCCAGATAAAGTTCAATCTGTTCTTGACTGGAAGACTCCTAAGTCAGCCAAAGAAATTCAGAGTTTTCTTGGATTGGCGGGTTATTACCGTCGATACATCGAGAATTTCTCCAAGATCGCCAAACCAATGACTGATCTTCTCAAGAAAGATAAGAAGTTTGAGTGGTCAAAAAATGCTGAAGAAAGTTTTCAGACGCTGAAAATAAAGCTTACTACCGCTCTGGTACTTGTCCTTCCAGACACAAGCAAAGACTTTGTCATCTTCTGTGCTGCCTCTCTTCATGGGCTCGGATGTGTGTGATCCAAGATGGCTATGTAGTGGCTTATGCCTCTCGACAATTGAAGCCACATGAGCTCAATTATCCAACTCATGATCTAGAGCTTGCAGCTGTGGTCCATGCTCTTAAGCAATGGCAACCTTACCTTTACGGTAATCGTTGCGAGTTATATTCGGATCATCAAAGCCTAAAGTATCTCTTTACCCAACCGGATCTGAATCTTGGGCAGACAAGATGGTTGGAACTCATCAAAGACTATGATTTGGGTCTTAACTATCAGCCCGGCAAGGCCAACGTCGTTGCTGACGCGCTAAGTCGGAAGTCATATTGCAACAATCTGATGATCAAGCAATATCATCCTGCCCTCCATGAGGAATTTGCACGACTCTACCTTGAAGTTGTTCCTCACGGATTCCTTGCTAACTTAGAGGTGAAACCCTCTCTTGAAGACCATATCAAAGCCGCTCAGAAGCGTGATTTGGGTATCACTAAGATCAAAGAGAACATTGCTAGCGGAGATGCTAAATGTTTCTCCGTCAACAATCAAGGTGTTGTTTACTTTGGTAACCACTTGGTGGTGCCGAAGAAAAAGAACCTGGGAGAGCTTATCCTCCGAGAAGCTCATGAGTCTCCTCTATCTATTCATCCTGGAAGTACAAAGATATATCAGGATCTTCGCCAAAGGTTCTGGTGGACCCGGATGAAAAGAGAAATCGCTCGCTTTGTAGCTGAATGCGACTTTTTTCGTCGTTTAAAAGCTGAACATCAAAGACCAGCTGGTACACTTCAACCTCTATCTACTCCTGAATGGAAATGGGATGAAATTGGTATGGATTTCATTACCGGACTTCCCAAAACTCAGAAAGGAAGCAATGCTATATGGGTAATTGTTGATCGCCTATGCAAGGTTGCTCACTTCCTTCCTATCCGAGAAGACATTACTGCTAGCAAGTTGGCAGATCTGTATGTTTCTCGAATAGTATATCTGTTATCACCGGAATTTGACCAAGTCAGAGGTGGGCCGCGATCAAGATGGATTTGAAGATTATATATTGAAGAATGTACGTGAATCGGCCTTGAATAGCAAGTTTGGGCTAGTTGCCCTTGTATCTGTAACATAGTAGGATACGTGTCGATTTAAGTTAGAATTGGGCCCGTGCCCGGTTGGGACTATTCCCACGTTAGAAAGTCCCCTGGACTATAAATATGTATCTAGGGTTTATGGAATAAACAACAACCAACGTTCAACCAACAAATCAATCTCGGCGCATCGCCAACTCCTTCATCTCGAGGGTTTCTACCGGTAAGCAACATGCTGCCTAGATCGCATCTCGCGATCTAGGCAGCACAAGCTCCACGTTGTTCATGCGTTGCTCGTGCTGAAGCCTTGTTGATGGCGAGCAACGTAGTTATCATAGATGTGTTAGGGTTAGCATAGTTCTTCGCGTAACATGCTATCGTAGTGCAGCCCTTGCATGTCTAGCCGCCCTTACACCTATCTTAGGTGTAGGGGCGGCACCCCGCTTGGTCATTATTTAGTAGATCTGATCCGTTACGGTTGCTCCTTGTTCATCAAGGATTAGTTTAATATCTGCAATAGTTAGGCCTTACAAGGGGCTGGAGGATCCAGCGGTACGTAGGGTGTCGTTTGCTAGTCCTAGACAGGATGTTCCGGGGATCAACCACGTGTTGGTTTTTAGGCCTTGTCTAGGATCGGCTTACGATCACCGTGCGTGGCCGCGAGGCCCAATCCTGAGTAGGATGATCCGATTATGCGGTGAAAACCCTAAATCGTCGTAGATCTCATTAGCTTTATCTTGATCAAGCAGGACCACCATATATTCGTGCACCTCGTGCGAATCATGGGTGAATCGGCTCCCTGAGCCGATTCACAGGATAACCTGAGAGCCGATCGAGGCTCGTATTTAATGTTTACGTGTATGCCATGCAGGAAACTAAGCGAGGCATCTCCATCACCTTCCTGACCAGGTATAGGTCAGGTGGCACGCCCTTGCATCAGCATCGGACGTGTGACCAGAAGGCTTTGCGGGCCGTCGCTCGGAGGGACCTCGGCCAGCCGCAGCCCTAGGTTGTTCCCGGCTCTACGGTGTTGCCCGTCGCTGCCCGCCGGTGGGTTTCTGACGACAACACATTCTGGCACGCCCGGTGGGACCAGCTTCTACATCAACCGCATCGCCATCTACATCTGAGATGGCGGACGGAACGCCAGTCACGTACGACGACCTAACCGAGGAGCTCAAGAAGAAGTACGACGAGATCAAAGCACTCCTCGAAGCCGACCTCATCGGCTCCTTTCACAGAACCCGCTCACATGGCATCAGGTGGAAGGGGTTCTCGCCTAACGGTGCATTAGATGGGATAGACCTCTCTGCCCCGTCGGAGGAACGCACCAGGTCCCTGCGGCAGGAGATCAACTACTTGGTGGCTCACTCGCTACACCGCCACTCTGAAAACCTGGTAAACACGTTGGAGCGTGTCGCTCTTCGCGTGATCCAGGAGATCATGAGGCACCAGTATTCGCCGTCAGGACCAGCTCTCGGGACCCATCAAGGAGAGTTGCCACTCCAGTCCCGTCCACCGCTGCCATTTGCGTTGGCAGCACCAGAGGTGCCGGCTTCACCGGCATTCGTCGTCTACAAGATCGGTGGTGACCCTAGTGACTACCAGTTCTTGCCTGAGGCGCCTAAGGAGATCCCTCACGGGTACACGTGCACGTATGTGCCAGATTGTGGTAACTGGGCACTCACAAACCAGGCCACAACATCAGGGACTTCTGGGAAAACAGGAGGGACGTCAGCGATAGAGCTTGAGAAGCAGACGTGGCTAACTAAATACGCCACCCCGACGAACCTCCAGAGCACAGCTCCTGCAGTTGGCTCAGAGCTGGAAAAGCAAGCATGGCTGGCTAAGTACGCCACCCCGGCAAATCTTCAGAGTTCTACTCCTACAGCCAGCACAGCGGATCAGATCAGCACGATCCTGAGGGACCAGTTCGGCATGGTGCCGAAAAGAAGGACGATCGGCTATTCCAAGCCGTATCCCGATGAATACGAATTGGTCCCACTACCACCCAAGTATCGGCTCCCTGATTTCTCCAAATTCAGTGGATCAGATGGCTCCAGCTCCATCGAGCATGTAAGCCGATACTTGGCGCAGCTTGGAACGGCTTCAGTGTCGGATCCACTACGCGTGAGGTACTTCTCACAGTCCCTCACGGGATCGGCTTTCGGGTGGTACACCTCGTTGCCACCAAACTCGATCCAGACTTGGAAGCAGTTGGAAGAACAGTTCCACATGCAGTATCACTCAGACGCTGCCGAGTCTGGCCTTGCCGATCTAGCACAAGTACATCAGAAGCGTGGAGAGACCGTGGCAGAATTCATCCAGCGCTTCAGAAATCTGAGGAACCGATGTTATTCGGTTCGCGTGACTGAAAAAGAAGCAGTCGAGTTGGCAGCAGCGGGCCTTGCCTCACAAATCAAGGACATGGCCTCCCAAGCAGACTATCCTTCGCTAGCGCACATGGTTCAGAAACTGTCAGCATATGAACAGCGCCACCCAGACTTGTACCAGGACAAATTCAAGCGTGCAGTAATCCTGGTCGAAGCGGAGGAAGACGAAGTCCCTGCGGGAGATCAAGAGGTAGCAGTGGCTGAATGGACTCGGGGGGCAACCCCCGTGTCCTGCAAATGGGTAAAGCCACCAGGCCCGCCCCGGGGGTTTGATTTCGACGTGACCAAGACTGAACAAATCTTCGACCTGTTACTCAAGGAGAAGCAGTTGAAGATACCTGAAGGTCTCAAATTCCCCACGGTACAGGAGCTGAACGGAAAGCCATACTGCAAATGGCATAACTCGCTCTCCCATGCCACCAACGACTGCAGGGTGTGGCGTCAGCAGATCCAAATGGCGATAGAACAAGGACGTCTGATTTTCAACCAGTACGCCATGAAGGTCGACACTCACCCCTTCCCCGCCGTTAACATGGTGGGATGCACTTACCCTGAAGGTTGCCAGCCAGGATCCTCGTTTAGCATCAACATGGTAGGACCTGGGCACCACTCTGGCAAGGATGGAGACGAGGGCAGCTGCTCTCGTAGCAAGGACACAGAGGAAGCCGCTCCACGCGATCGGCTCCGTCATGATGGCAAGCGCTACGTCACAGAGGGAGAAGTGAAGAACATAAGATATCAGCGACCCCTCTCTGATCACCTCCTCAACAAGTATGTGAGTCAGTATGACCAACGCCGACGGTCCAGCTATGAGGATGAAGGAGATCGTCTGGCTAGAGAAGCCAGAAGATATCGTCGGCATGATCGCGATGAGGAGGAGCACGAGCACCGTGCCAAGGAAGAATCAAGGGAGCAAGACGACAGGGACAGGCACTGGGACTGCCCTTTCTTCAGACATTGCTGGGATTCAGGAATGAGCCGATTGCCCACAATCGGCAATTGCCCAGAATGCAACCAGAAGAAGAAGGAGGCAGCCAACGTGTCTGTGTTCCAGCGCTTAGGGCCTCTCCCGCCACAAAGCAAACGTGCTGAGTCCCCTCGGTGGGCAGATCTCGAGGATTCCGAAGACGAGGGAGAAGAAGAAGAAGACAGGTGCCACCGTCCAAGGTGGTGCCCTGATGGACTCAGCCGTTCACAAAAGCGCAGGGTTCAGCGATTGCGCGGCCTAGAGGAAGCCGAAAGGTTATACTTGCATACGCTAAGGAAGGCGCAACCTGATCTGGCTGCGAAAGCTCAACAAACCCTGGATGAGGAGGGTCGTCCACGGAAAATGGAGTGGCGTCCCAAGCAAAGGAAAGCCGACGATGAAACATCGGCTGGGACAAACATGGTGTTCGTCCTTCCGACGGAGCTTAGTGCTCCACGATTCTACGATGCACTCAAGGTGGACGACATCAGGCGCATCAAGTCAGAGGTTGGGCTGGTTCTATCCACCATCCTGACCGAGTAGCAAGAACAAACCAATGTGCAAACGGGGCGAGGCTGATCTTGGGGATCGGCCCCAAAAAATTATGAAGGAGCATTACAGAACCTTCAGTCAACGCTTCAACGGATATGGAGGCCGATTCCAGCGATCGGCCAAAATCATCCTCACCACATGTTCTGATTGTGTTCATCCTTGGTCCTATCAGGAGCCGACGTGCGAATTACAGAGCCGATATCTGCCTTTCCCTGACAGATTCGGCTCGGGGGGCACCTAAACACGATGAACATGGGAACAGATGCAGGAGGACATGTGTGCAGTGAAATATTGGGGCCGATAGGAGAAAATCAGCCAGTAAAAAAAAATTTAGAATTGAGAAGCAGCCGATGCGTAGCCATCGACTCTAGTGTAATTATGCGAGGTCCACCAAATCCAGGCCAGCTGTGGTGCCTTCTGCTTCTTCGCGGGAGTAAAACAATGGGAATTGATTCAGCTGCTTCGAGCCGGTCCGGGTTCCTGAACCTTCTTGTCAAGGATTTCCGACCTTTGGTGCTAGTTCGGCTGTGGTGACGGAAGGGGTTATCAGCTTTCTAAGGAGGAAAGGTAATCGGCTTTGGTGCATCCTCTTTAACATTCTCGCCTCGAGTAAGGCTCGGGGGGCAGCAGGCCTGGTGGATGCTCTGTTGAAGAGCCGATTGGGATACCATCGGCTGATCTTTCGTCACAACCTTCTTCACAAGATGATGAGTGTTAAAAAGTCCATTAGGTTTGGTTGGAAGAATTCAAAGGCTCCCTTGAAGATTCTACGTTATCAACCAGATTTCGAAATCATCAGTTGAAGAATGGAAGGGTAAATTTTAAAGGACCGATGCATTGCTATCGGCTGATTACGCATCGGCAAAGGGGACAAATCGGCAAGGTCAGTAGAAGAGGAAATCGGCTAAATTAAGCTCAGAAGAAATCGGCAAAATCAAATTGGGGAAAGTTCTTCATTAATAGGCGGGATTTCTTACATAAAGGGCTGATTGCTATCAAAAGGAAGTACTAGGGGATACATTGCCCCATCTACTACTACTGATCCTATGCTAAGGGTCCTATCTATGGGCCGTCGCTGCCCTCGTCGTCGCCATCGTCGCCACCGTCGGCGCTACTCCCAGCGGGCTCGTCGTCGCTGCTCCAATGGCCGCCGACTGGGCCATAATTGTTCTCGTCCTCCTCGTCAGCGTCGTCTTCGTCACTGTTGAAATCGCTGAGGTTCCCCGGCCAAGGGCAGAACCGTTTGGCCGGCGGTTCGTCGGAGGAGGGGTCGTCCTCCTCCTCCTCCTCCTCTTCCGACTCCTCCTCCTCCTCCTCGGAAGGGGTGAAGTTGCAGGAGAAGCGATCATCGTCGCTCTCCTCCTCTGTTTCCCCGTCAGCAAGGAAGCGGAGGTCGCTTTCCCCGTCGGTTAAGGACTTATCGTCCTCAGACCAGATGGAGAAGTCATGGCTGGACTCCTCCCCGGCTTCGATGGCGCGGCGGGTATTCGCCGCGTGGACCTCCTCCTGGTTCGGCTCCGGCGTCGGCTCGCGGGAAGAGGAGGACTGGGTGGAAAGATCCGATGGAGCAGAGAAGGAAGAAGACATGGTGGCGCAGGAGGGCTTTTGGAGTGCTAATGCGAAGAGGACGAAAAGGTGAACTGCAGGAGGCGGTTAAAATGTGGGCGATATAGTGGAGATTCAATGCTGCAGCAGTTTCCGAGGAAGTGATGTCTAAAAAAAAAATCTGCCAAGAAACGCGGAGAAGTTGAGGGGGCAAGGCATCATGATGAAAGATACTGCGACGGTTCTGCTCTACCACGACATGACCCGACGAAGTAAAACAAAGTGATTTTGGAATTATCAATTCCAAAACCAGGGGGGCATGTGTTATCACCGGAATTTGACCAAGTCAGAGGTGGGCCGCGATCAAGATGGATTTGAAGATTATATATTGAAGAATGTACGTGAATCGGCCTTGAATAGCAAGTTTGGGCTAGTTGCCCTTGTATCTGTAACATAGTAGGATACGTGTCGATTTAAGTTAGAATTGGGCCCGTGCCCGGTTGGGACTATTCCCACGTTAGAAAGTCCCCTGGACTATAAATATGTATCTAGGGTTTATGGAATAAACAACAACCAACGTTCAACCAACAAATCAATCTCGGCGCATCGCCAACTCCTTCATCTCGAGGGTTTCTACCGGTAAGCAACATGCTGCCTAGATCGCATCTCGCGATCTAGGCAGCACAAGCTCCACGTTGTTCATGCGTTGCTCGTGCTGAAGCCTTGTTGATGGCGAGCAACGTAGTTATCATAGATGTGTTAGGGTTAGCATAGTTCTTCGCGTAACATGCTATCGTAGTGCAGCCCTTGCATGTCTAGCCGCCCTTACACCTATCTTAGGTGTAGGGGCGGCACCCCGCTTGGTCATTATTTAGTAGATCTGATCCGTTACGGTTGCTCCTTGTTCATCAAGGATTAGTTTAATATCTGCAATAGTTAGGCCTTACAAGGGGCTGGAGGATCCAGCGGCACGTAGGGTGTCGTTTGCTAGTCCTAGACAGGATGTTCCGGGGATCAACCACGTGTTGGTTTTTAGGCCTTGTCTAGGATCGGCTTACGATCACCGTGCGTGGCCGCGAGGCCCAATCCTGAGTAGGATGATCCGATTATGCGGTGAAAACCCTAAATCGTCGTAGATCTCATTAGCTTTATCTTGATCAAGCAGGACCACCATATATTCGTGCACCTCGTGCGAATCATGGGTGAATCGGCTCCCTGAGCCGATTCACAGGATAACCTGAGAGCCGATCGAGGCTCGTATTTAATGTTTATGTGTATGCCATGCAGGAAACTAAGCGAGGCATCTCCATCACCTTCCTGACCAGGTATAGGTCAGGTGGCACGCCCTTGCATCAGCATCGGACGTGTGACCAGAAGGCTTTGCGGGCCGTCGCTCGGAGGGACCTCGGCCAGCCGCAGCCCTAGGTTGTTCCCGGCTCTACGGTGTTGCCCGTCGCTGCCCGCCGGTGGGTTTCTGACGACAACAATATCTTCATGGTGTTCCGAAGAAGATTATCTCTGACCGAGGAAGCTTGTTTACTTCCAAGTTCTGGGCCAGTTTCCAACAAGCTATGGGAACTCGTCTTTCCTTCAGCACGGCCTATCATCCGCAAACCGGTGGTCAAACCGAGAGGGTGAATCAAATCCTTGAAGACATGCTCAGGGCCTGTGTTATATCCTTCGGCAAGAATTGGGAAAAGTGCCTTCCATTTGCTGAATTCTCCTATAACAACAGTTTCCAATCTAGCCTGGGCATGGCACCTTTTGAAGCTCTTTATGGACGAAAATGTCGAACCCCTCTGAATTGGTCAGAAACCTGTGAAAGACAGTTCTTTGGACCGGACATGATCAAGGAAGCAGAAGATCAAGTTGGCATCATCCAAGAGCGTTTGAAAGCTACTCAGTCTCGTCAAAAGAGCAATTATGATCGTCATCATCAAGAAGTTCGCTATGAAGTTGGCGAGCAAGCTTATCTTCGAGTCACCCCTTTAAGAGGTGTCCATCGTTTCGGTATAAAAGGCAAACTAGCTCCTTGCTATGTTGGTCCTTTCCGCATCCTTGCAAAACAAGGTACACTTTCCTATAAGTTGGAACTCCCTCCAACTTTTCCTGAAGTTCATGACGTCTTCCATGTCTCCCAACTCAAACGTTGCTTCAAAGATCCTATCCGTGGTGTTGACCACGAAACACTTGATCTCCAAGAGGATCTGACCTATCGAGAGTATCCTATCTGTATCCTTGATGAAGCTGAGCGTAAAACTCGGCGTCAAACCATCAAATTCCTGAAATTTCAGTGGTCTCATCACTCTGAGTCAGAAGCAACCTGGGAACAAGAAGATCGTCTCCGATCTGAGTACCCTGCCTTCTTTTCTAAAACTTAGGAATCTCGGGGACGAGATTCTTGTAAGGGGAGTAGAGTTATAACAGAACCACTTGTTAAACAAATAATGTTGATGGTTTGTTCATAAGCATGCATGTATTTGCATTTAAATTTGAGAACTTTTTCACAAAATGTTATGAAATAATGTTACAAATGGTTGTAGCTTTGTGTTAAGAAAATTTTGTGCAAAAATCCCCTTGAAAATTTGGGTCAAATTACCCCCAAAATCATCAAAATCCTCCTATTTTAAAAATTCCTGAGAAACCCATAAATACTAGGGTGGTTTTCGCAAAAATCCCCCCTGTCTTCTTCCACGCACGCAGGCAAGCAGCTGGGTGGCGCTGCTCCGGCCACCCGATGCTGCCGGCGGCCAGGATGGCCCTCGCCGCCCCCGGTGGCCTATAAAGTCACCGCCGCCACCAGAGAGCAACCCTAGCACGCCCCAGTTCTTCCCCCTCCTCTTATCTGTGCCGCACGGCCAAACCCTAGCCCCGGCCAACCTCGCCGTCCCCGCCGTTCGGCGCCTCCCCGCGCCCAGCCGACACCGCCAGGAGCTCCGCCTCGACGCCCTCTTCCTCCTCCGCCAGCCAGCGCACGCCGGGGAGCCCTCAATCGCGCTAATCGGGAGGAGCCCGAGCTCGCCGGTCACCGACGTCCTCGTTGATTCCGGCCATCCCCGGCCTCGCCGCCAAGCTCGCCGTGCTCGTGGTGAGCTCACGGTGCTAACGCACCCCTCCGCGCCCTCTCACTCCCTCTGGTTCGTCCCCACGTCGAGAGCCCGTGAGCTCTGCCGCGCGAGCTCGCCGCCGGCGTCGCTCCGACGATAATTAGCGGGCGGCGCCACCGCCAGATGGTCGCCCGCGTCGCCCCGCATCTTTCCCCCTCCTCGCGCGCCTCAATCGCAGGCCGGTGCGCTCGATTGGAGCTCGATCGGAGCTCCCAGGGAGCCCATGGCCATGGCTGACGTCGTGCTGACGTCATGATGACCTCAGCCGACCCTTTTTACATTTTCTGTTTTATTTATAATTGAGAAAATGATGTATTTTATATCAAAATGTTCAGAAATTTAAATCCTACATGTTTATGAGCTTTTCATACATCATTTCAACATTTAAACTTGTGAATGTAGTGAAACCTTAAAAGAACCCCTCTCTTATGGCGGTGTCCGATGTCGGAACCCCTTTAACTTGACCATGCACCTAGGGTTACTCAATTCCATTAATCTGACATGTCATTCATATTGTATGCGCATTGCATTATTCCATGTCTTGATTGTGTGTTCCCCTTTCCGGTGTTTGGTTCTTCGCGCTAGGATCTGAGCTGGAGTCCAACGTCAATGCCACCGAAGAACATTACTCATCCGCTGAGGGACAAGGCAAACCCTAACCTGGTTCATCTATGATTTCGAAATGCTTTTATCTGTGGTTCCTACATATCGCATACGATTCAACTGTCTTTTATCGATAGATAGAGTTACCCTATCTGTTGCATGTCCGACCTTTGTAGCCTCGATACCCTGATCCACTGCTCCTAGCATAACTAGGTTTGGCATGTGTGCGTCACGAGAGCCTTTATCTCTTATGCTTAGCCATGCTTAGTTTGTCACGCTACTACTCTGGTCTTCGGACTGGAGCCTTACAATGAAATGAATCTAGCATGACAGGTTGACGTGGTAAGTATAGAGATGATGATAAACATGATTAAAGGCTCAGACGAGAGGCCACATTGGGATGTGGTGGGTTGTTTCGTTTCTGCCGACCCTAGGAACCGAGTTCTCGCCTCTTGAACCAAGACCGAGCGTACAACCACATGAGGCCCTATTATGGTACCCTCTCGACTCACTAACTTGCCTAGTAGATTCCATATGCATAGTTTGCGCGTTACCTGGTCATATGCATTGCATTTTGCTTGGGGGTTAAAGGTACATAACAGGAAGGTAAGCGTGGTCGTGGTGGCTGGGGGTTGCGGCCTCTGGCGAAACCCACCTCGGTACACATTGTTAAGGACCGACTTCGGGACTTGACCCGTTACGGCAGAATAATCCTTAACGCGTGACTCATGGTCTCGGCGACAGCAAGGTAACGGTCGTGGTCGACCACCCTCTGCCGGCTTTCCAAGGAAGAAAGCTCAAACGTTGGCACTAAGAGTCGGTTGGCACGTGTGGGTAAAGTTGTGCACCCCTGCAAGGTTAAATCTTTTCTAAAAGCCGTGTCCACGGTTACGGACGACTTGGGAATGGATTCTGTGATCATTGACAACTTTAACCTGATCGTAAAACTTGGCAAACAATGTGTGTTTACGGATACCTTCCTCGGGTGCTGAGGGGGTGATCCGAGGTTAGTGTTTCGAGTTGATGAAGATTGGTGGATACAAGATGATGATCAATAGAGATTGAGTTGTCGCTCTCTTATCCCCTTTTAAAGGTTCTGAGTAGTCGAACTTCTCTTCTCTCTTATCTTACAAAGGAAAATTGGCTTTACGCAAAATAAGATCTACAGAAAGCCCGCATACCCGCTTTGCTAAAAGGTCGTACTAAGTCTTGCTGAGTCCCTGTACTCAGCTTTGCGTGCTTTTGTTTCAGATGAAGTTGCTACAGCCGAAGGTGGTTTCTACGTTAACATCGACGATTAGTTTGGAGTTCCCAGGAAGCAGCCTGCGACTTATGGGTTTGGACGTCGCTTTATGTTATGGCTTCTTAAGCCCTTTGCTATCTTGTTATTTAGAATAACATAATTTGCTTCCGTTGCTTGTTGAATGTTGGGTCAGTGACCTCTGCGTGTAATAATTTGGATCTTTCTCTGCTAAGAGTTGTAATATATTCTTTTGAGTCATAGAGTCACTGTTGTGTTACCAATTCTCTCACTGTAGTCTCTCGAGCTCGAGGTTAGGCTTATGTCAGACGAAGATCTGGTATTTGTCTAACCCTGATCCCGGGGGTGCCACACCGGAGGCGCATCGCCTTCTTCTGGAGGGGCATCGCCTTCTCCAGCTTCCTCGTCCTCCTCGTCATTTACATCTTCTTCCTCGTCGTCACTGACTTCGTCCCTGACGTCGGGAGGAGGAGGGATAAAGGCGCGGATCTCGGCGAACTCAGCAACCCGGTAGGAGCGGTCCTTCCGCTTCGCGGTTAGGACCGGATCCTTGTCAGTAGGCGCGTCGCCGCGAAGGCTATGGAGGGCGTCCAGATCCAGGTCTTCGTACCAGGACCAGGCAACGCGCAGCGCTGCATCCGCTCCGGCACGGGCCGCTGAGCACTTCCACTCGCGGATTCTCCGGCAAGCATCCTTCAGCCGATCAGAGATTAGCGTCAGGTTGGGCAGAACCGGTTCCCCGGGCTACAGCACCTTGCAGATCTGGATAGCCACCTCCGGTAGATCAACCAGATGCCGGTCCACAGCTCGCATATGCTGAATCCGGGCAGAAAGCGCGACCAAGTGGTCATAGGCATCCCAGGGCGCATCCGGGTTGCGCATAGCTTTCTCAGCCCTGCGTTCTGTCACCTTCTTATGCGCATGCGTCTGCGAATCCGGGAAGAGCTCTAGAAAGAAGGAAAAAGAGGGAAAAAGTATCCGGTATAAGGAAATACCGCCAGAAAATATAAGCTTATAAGCAAAGAGAGAGGGAAAAGACTTACTGACAGCCAAGGCGTCAGTCCGCATGACCAACCGGTCGTACTCAACCTGGTCCGCGGTAAGGGTGGCGATCCGGTCTTGCGCCACTTTGCGCGCCCGGGTCTCCTCCTCCAGCTCCGTCCGCAGCACCGCGCTCGAGTTGGTGAACTTCTTCAGAGACTCATCCAACTTGGCCTCAGCAGCAGCCTGGACCTCCTTGAGCTCCCGCGAGTGCCGGAGTTCAGCTTCCATGAGCTGGTCCTTCAGCCTGGCGGTGAAAACCTCCTGGGCATCCAGAGCTTTCCGGTGCTCCGAGACAAGCTGCTCCTTTTCAGCTGAAATCCGGAAAAGAAATGTTAACAGAAAGATAACCGGTAGGTTAAAGAGAGGCAAGACAACCGGAAAAGAAATCCGTACCCTTGAGCGTGGAGAGCTGGGCGGAGAGACCCTCGAAGGAGGCTTCCGGAAACGCTGTTGTCTAAAAGACTTGTGAATACAGATTGGATTGAAAAGCAACCGATACAAAAGAAGCCGGGGGCAGAAAAACAAACCTTGGCATTTGCTGTGAGCCTCGGTAAAGAATCGGTGCTCCCACAGAAGCTCCTCGAAGAGTTGCTTCTGGGTGTCGATGGTCCCCTGTTAAGGTTAAAAGATTCCGGTTAGGCTATGCTGGCGTTTTGTTTCAACAAAGTTTCACGCTAAGAACTGCGTTCTCAACCCGAAACTCGGGGACTCGCTATGCTGGTTTTTTTATTTCTAAGGAAGTTTCGCGCTAAGAACTACGTTCTCAACCCAAAACTCGGGGACTGGGAGGATATACATGTGAACTAAAAGATTGAAAACCGGCATAAGTTTAAAGAACTGTGGGTTTTATGCAACTTACCACAACATTGCTGCTGGCATCGTGCCAAGCAGTGTCGAACTCCTGGACAGCGCGGCGGAGCCGGCTGAGGTCCTGCGCGGTGCTTCGAGGGTCGGAGGGGTCGACCACCGGAAGCTTGTCCTTTCCTAGGCCGCGGGTCGCTGGAGATAGATCCGCTTGATTCCACTTCTCAGCGTACTCAAGCAGATGGCCCAGGCTAACCTCGCCGCGGTTGAGCTCGGTGATCCGGCCCAGCTGAGCTGAAGCCTTATCACCGGCCGCAACAGCGGCGCGGCTGGCATGCAGTACTAGTGCCTGCGAGCCGGAAGAGGGAGAAGCCGCGGGGGTAACCATCGCTGGTTTGCCAGCAGGAGCTGCTAGAGGAGTTGGCGCTGCTTCGCCGGATGGAGCAGGGGCTTCCGGCGTTCCCTTGGCAGGAGGAGAGCCTGCCGGAGCAGAAGTCTCTGGTATGACTTTGGATGGGGAGGCAGCTGCCTTCTTCCTCTTCTTCTTGGGAACGGGATGAACCAAGGGTTCCGCCCGCTCCGCTTCTTTGGTACCGGCACCGATGTTGCTGGCACCGGTGTCTTCGGCTTCTGGAGGGGAAGATAAGTCCTCCTCCGCGCGGTGGTGAGAAAGTTCAGGGGACGCGCGTCCCGCACTTGTGTTGCCTCCCCGAGAGGAGGCAGGAGATTTGCCGGCACCAGATGGTACCGGGCTTGGTCGATGAGGAGGAGAGGCCCTGGGAGAGTCCTCGGGAGCTTCCGGTCTCATGCCCGGTGCGCTCTGGGTGAGGCTCAGCGCGGGCCTAAGAAAGTAAAGTGAAAAAGAAAGTTAGGAAAAGCAACAAGACAAAGGAATTCATGAACGGAAGGCAAAATAAAAGAAAAACCGGAAGCTTACCCGGAAGCAACCGGAATCCGCTTCCGGTAGTGCTTGGCGGTGCCCTTCTTGCCGACGTCGCCCTTCTTGGGGCGCTTGGCGGGTGTCTCCTCGCTCGGGCTGGCCTCGGAGGCCGGAGCCTTGTTCTTGCGACCGCGCGAGGTAAGGTTGTCCAGGTACTCCTGGCCAACCTCTGCCTGCAGCGATGCAGTGCGCTCCACAACCTGAGGGTTGGCGCTGGCTGAGGGGAGATCTACAGAGAAACCATGTATGAGGAAGTGAAAGAGCAAAATACCTTAAGTATAGTGACCTCGTCATCTGAACCGGAAGCATTGGTTGACAAGTTACTGGGGCGCGAGGTATGGGTCAGGCCCATCTTGTGTTTGTTCCCGACCACGTAAGGATCCGGATCAACCTCGTCCAAGGGGCGCTTCTGGCATGGGCCTCGTGCCTCCGCATCGATGCGAGGAAAACGGTCGCAGGCCTGAAAAAGAGAAAAAATATGGTTAGCTACACATCAGAGGCTACCGGAAAAACAATCCGGATTGCTCAAGCTCTTACTTCATCCGATGGAGGATTGGTGGAACTGAGGGGAAGGAGGCCCCATTCCCACTCCTCCGCCATGTTAGTTTGGCAAATTTGCCTAGCCTTAAGGACTACGTCCGTTTTGCTTAGGAGGCAGCTGGTGATCTTGGTGGGATCACGGGGGCTGCACATCTGGCTCATCTTGTGAACCCGACGTTGGAGGGGGAGCACCCGGCGTGAAATGAACGCACGGATGATATCATCAGAGCAGATGTCCGTGTCCTTGAGGAGCTGCTCCATGAACCGGACAATCCGTTTGGTTTCGATATGGGAAGTCCCCGGATTGTGCCTCCAGTTGGCCCTCGATGGCGTTCCCGGATGGTAAGCCG
Source organism: Lolium perenne (assembly GCF_019359855.2). NCBI lineage: Eukaryota > Viridiplantae > Streptophyta > Magnoliopsida > Poales > Poaceae > Lolium > Lolium perenne. Next base: position 347,018,709 of record NC_067246.2, read on the forward strand.
GCAGGTTGATGAAGTCAGTGTCGCCCTTGTTCTTCACATAAAAGAAGGTCTGCTGCCATGCCCGGCATGACTCCAGACCGGAGAATTTGAAGAAGGGGCTCCCCTGGCGAGCTCTGATGATGCAAGCCCCACATTGAACCGGCGGCTTCGGCTTGGGGAGGTTCTTGTCCTGGATCGAGTTGATCCGAAGATAAAAGAAGCGAGCAAAAGCTTCAAGAGTGGGGAGGAGACCGATGTAGGCCTCCATGGAAGAAACAAAGCAAGAAAGGTAAAAAATGGCGTTGCCGGGAAGATGGTGAGGTTGGAGTTCGTAGAAGTTGAGGAATTGGCGGAAGAAATTAGAGGCTCCGGGTTGAGGTGCGGGCTCTCGCTCGTTGCCTGGAATCCGGCAAGACACCTGTTCCGGTATCCTGCGGGAGCGGTACAACCAGTCGATTTTCCGTTGTTTCACGTCGGAGCCCTTCCAGGCACCGCGGGTATACGCAGCCAGGTTCACACTGGAACCTTGGCCGGAGCTGCTGGCCTCCTGGCCCCTTCCGGTACCGGCTTCCGGAGCAGATTCGGAGGCTTCCATCTGGGCGAGTTCAGCCTTGAGCCCATCAGACGCCTAGTCGGTGGAGGTTTCCTCCCCGGTTGAAGCAGTGGGGGTCTCGCTGTGGTGGCTGCTGGCTGTCGATCCGGAAAGGTATTCTTCGGTAGACATTCTGGACTAAAGTATCCGAAATCTACCCACAAACAGTTTTCCCCAACCCTAGCCGCTCGAGAAGATCTACGAGTAAGAGAAAAAGCCAAAAAAAGGAAGAATAAATACTCTACCGGCCCAAAAGCGATGCAACAAAGAAGCAAGAAGCAACTGTGTCTGTGAGGCTAACCTGGAACGGCGGTGAACGGCGGAGACAACGGCCGCCGGAGTCGGGAGAGCTTGTGGGCAACAGAGAAGAACAGTGAAGAAGGAGAGGAAGCACCGGCGGTGCTCCGGGAGGAGTCTGCGGAGAAGTTGCGGTGAATCTGCGCGGAGCAGAGCCTCGTGGAGCTTCTTCGGAGGGTCGCGGAGAGCGGAGCTTCGGCGGCGAGCGACGGCAAAGAGGGCGCAGAGGGCGCAGAGGGCAAAGGCTCGGTGCTCGTGAGAAAGTGGAGAATGCGAAGGAGGGGAGAAGGAGGAACCTCCACTCCCTTAAATAAGGAGAGGGGGTCGTGGGCCGGCAACGGTCGGGCCACGACGCTCCGCTCGTGGGCCGCCACGTGGTGCACCGATACACGCGCAGAAAATCAAAAGCCACAGGGAGGCCGCACGGATCCGGAATGGCCACGGGATCCGGTGTGGCGCAGTTAATGCGGACGCAGAAGTCGAAGGGAAGTGAACCCTGATACGTCTCCAACGTATCTATAATTTCTTATGTTCCATGCTAGTTTTATGACAATACCTACATGTTTTGTTCACACATTATATCGTTTTGATGCATTTTCTGGAACTAACCTATTAACAAGATGCCCAAGCGCCAGTTCCTGTTTTCTGCTGTTTTTGGTTTCAGAAATCCTACACAGGAAATATTCTCGGAATTGGACGAAACAAAGGCCCACGATCTTATATTTCTCGGAAGGTTCCAGAGCACCGAAGAGGGACCAGAGGGGAGCCAAGGGAGCCCCACCCCACATGGCGGCGCGGCCAAGGGGGGGGGCTATGGTGTGGGTCCCCCAGGACCCCTCCGAGGCAACCCTTCCGCCTATAAAGCCTCTCCGTCGCGAAAACCCTAAAAATAAGCCACGAGACGAGAAAAGTTACGCAGCCGCCGCCATCGCGAAGCCAAGATTCGGGGGACAGAAATCTCTGTTCCGGCACGCCGCCGGGACGGGGAATTGCCCCCGGAAGGCATTTCCATCGACACCACCGCCATCTTCATCGCCGCTGCTGTCTCCTATGATGAGGAAGGAGTAGTTCTCCCTCGAGGCTAAGGGCTGTACCGGTAGCTATGTGGTTCATCTCTCTCCCATGTACTTCAATACAATGATCTCATGAATTGCCTTGCATGATTGAGATCCATATGATGAGCTTTGTAATCTAGATGTCGTTATTCTATTCAAGTGGGTTTTACTTATGTGATCTCCGGAGACTCCTTGTCCCACGTGTGTAAAGGTGACAGTGTGTGCACCGTGTGGGTCTCTTAGGCTATATTTCACAGAATACTTATTCACTGAGTTATCATTTGAGTTGGATGTCTCTATGAAATTGTGGTGTGTTAGTACCTCCTATGAATGCTCACAAGGATGTCATGGGGTGTTTATTAGTACTTGGGAATACATCTTTAAGGTTTGCTTTGCAGCCCTACACGGTGAATTAGTGTTCGTTATCCCGCCAGAGAGTAGTTCAGAATAGCATAGTAAAGTGCTTATATTTATATTCAATTATGATTGCAATGTTGAGAGTGTCCACTAGTGAAAGTATGATCCCTAGGCCTTGTTTCCAAATACTGCAATCATCGCTTATTTACTGTTCTACTGCATCTTTACTTCCTGCAATATTACCACCATCTATACCACAAAGATTTCTAACTCCCACGTCAACTGCACGCCAGCAAGCTATTTTCTGGCGCCATTATTACCACTCATATTCATCTATACCACTTGCATTTTACTATCTCTTCGCCGAACTAGTGCACCTATACATCTGACAAGTGTATTACGTGTGTTGGGGACACAAGAGACTTCTTGTATCTTAATTACAGGGTTGCTTGAGAGGGATATCTTTGACCTCTACCTCCCTGAGTTCGATAAACCTTGGGTGATTCACTTAAGGGAAACTTGCTGTTGTTCTACAAACCTCTGCTCTTGGAGGCCCAACACTGTCTACAGGAATAGAAGCGTGCGTAGACATCAACCCCTGACACTGGCGCGTCAGAAACAGTGCGCATGTCACTGACAGGCACTGTTTTCGAGATATTCTCGACTTCACCGAGGAGAGTTTAATGACCAAGCTACTGGAGAAAACCGGTACGATGAAATAAGTTCGACAGAGAACCCGGAAGGTTTGAATCGGTTTCCGGAAGGATTAAACCGGTACACAAAGAGATGGGAAACTAGCATGGTCCGTCGGATAGGAACTGCCGGACTATACCAGCTTCGGGGACTAATGTTGGGGGGATGACCCCCGGTATGCCAAAGGCAAGCCAAACTAAGCCTTGTGCAGGCAATCGATGTACCGGTTTAAAGGTTATTCCGGATAACAAAGGTTGGTTCATGGTTAAGTGAATCATACCGGTTCCCAGGAGGGGTATACCGGAACCGGCTAAGAAGGTGCCGGAGTACCGGTACAGCTTACACTGTAGCACGTCGGCAAGCAGGTCAAAGATTCTCTCAAGAGCTAGAGGACAAAGATGAGCGAAGCACTTCAGCTTTAAACGAAGCCCTGACGACAAAAGCAGATGATGACGTAAAAGCTACCGACGGAGGTCAGCACCCCCGATTAAAGTAGAAGCCGGTACCAGTAGGGCTAAAGTAGATTTGTAAAGTAGTTTGTCTAGTCAAAGATGTTGTTAGGGTTTCCAAGGGTTTCTTCCCCTGTAAGCCACCCTCTCCCCTATATAAGGAGAGGGGGCACCCCCCATACGCGGGCATGTACAATGTACGGTGTGTTTACCATGTAATAGACATTGAGCAATTGAGAGCTAGTACTGTTCTTCTTCAACCTCTGGCCTAGGCCAAGTTCATCCGGAATCCATCCGGAACTCATCCCATCCTTACAAAAACCCTCCCCCGAATCCTCTAGCGCACATTCGGCCCCAACTTAAGCCATCCCATGGCATCTGTCTGTTCACCACGATGACAAAAAATATCCAACACATTGTCCTGTCTGGATCTACGACTTAAGATGAAAAAGACCTATGTACAAATTGAGAAAAAGAGTTGTGTTGAATGTAGGCACAATATGTTGTACATTTAACTGACGAACCATCGAAAACGACTTATAGAAGTGAAGAAAATGAGAGACAGAGCTGCCTATCTAGTATGAAACTTCTTATGTGAGAGACTTGGATCTTTTTTGCGTGGATTTCAACTTCTTCCACTTTCCTGGTTCTCATATAATTGATCTATGGCATTTACAAAACGATGATCAGGACTAACAGTACAAGGTGAATCGATGCATCGCTAAATTTACAAAACACGCATATAATCTGTAGATCGATGTACCACATGAATCATAAGGTAGGAAGAGTACATGGAATTGACATGCGACTTTTGCCTTTTTCTTAGGTGTAGAGTTAGGAGTGGTTTGCACGGTCCCGCTTCGAAGTACTCCAGGCGCCATGTCGTCAACGATGAACTCGAGATCCGCCTCCTATCGGCACCGACGACCTTGTGAGATCTTGTTTCGCGTCGTGGAGGGAAGCAGCGTAGATCGTGGTTGAGACGGTGGTGGAACTGAATTGCGGGATGGGTGGGCGCGAGTATTAATATTTAGAGGCGGTGGGAGGAGTTAATTACGTGAGTGCTGTTTTTGGCGGGCCGTGAAAAGAAAAAAGGGAGGGAACCCCAAATTTTTAGTCAACCTTTAGGAGGGAATATTTGTCCACGAAACGATCTCTGCATCAAAAATTTCAAATTCAAACTAAAGATATGGTTTGATTTGTGAAGCAAGTACCAAGCAGGATACTCAAAGAATTGGGAGCACATGCTGGTTCGATTTGGCATCAGCACATTACCCCAGAAAAGTGTGTGTTATTTAAAACAACATTTGGCAAGCTCTTTGTAGGCTCTGGTCAGCCAAGGCTTGACAAAGCACTTTAAATTTAAAAAAAATGAAAAAGTGGTTGAAATGCTGTGAAACCCTAAGTTTTGGCCAATGTGTGGATAATAAGTTGGATAAATAATACTAGGATGCATGGAAAAATGTGGAGAATATCATAGCACTAGAGGAAGTGATCGAGTGTGTAGTTCAAAGGTCATGCCCGTCTACCCTAAATAGGCACCTGTGCACAACTTTTTGATCTATCTTAGTCCAAATGGTGTGAAATTTGGCACAGGGGTGCATCACCACATTGGTAATGATGAAACCAATATATGTAGCCATTTTGGTCTGATGAACTCAAACCAACCTGAATTCACACACAAACTCAAACCGGAGGCTACCATTTGTGAAGTAAGTACCAAGCACGATACTCATAGAATTGGGAGCACATGCTGGTTCGATTTGGCATCACCACATTACCCTAGAAAAGTGTGTGTTATTTAAAACAATATTTGGCAAGCTCTTTGTAGGCTCAGGTCGACCTAGGTTTGACAAAGCACTTTAAATTTAAAAAAATGAAAGAAAGGTTGAATTGCTGTGAAACCCTAAGTTTTGGTCAATGTGTGGATAATAATTTGGATAAAAAATATGATGCACGGAAAAATGTGCAGAATATCCTAGCACTAGAGGAAGTGATCGAGTGTGTAGTTCATCGGTCATGCCCGTCTACCCTAAACAGGCACCCGTGCACACTTTTTTGATCTATATTAGTCCAAATGGTGTGAAATTTGGCACAGGGGTGCATCACCACATTGGTAATGATGAAACCAAGATATGTAGCCATTTTGGTCTGATGATCTCAAACCAACCTGAATTCACACTCAAACTCAAACCGGAGGCTACCATTTGTGAAGCAAGTACCAAGAACGATACTCAAAGAATTGGGAGCACATGATGGTTCGATTTGGCATCACCACATTACCCCAGAAAAGTGTGTGTTATTTAAAACAACATTTGGCAAGCTCTTTGTAGGCTCTGGTCAACCAACGTTTGACAAAGCACTTTAAATTTAAAAAAAATGAAAAAGTGGTCGAATTGCTGTAAGACCCTGAGTTTTGGTCAACGTGTGGATAATAAGTTGGATAAAAAATATGATTCATGGAAAAATGTGGAGAATATCATAGCACTAGAGGAAGTGATCGAGTGTGTAGTTCAACGGTCATGCCGGTCTACCCTAAATAGGCACATGTGCATACCTTTTTGATCTATCTTAGTCCAAATGGTGTGAAATTTGGCACAGGGGTGCATCACCACATTGGTATTGATGAAACCAAGGTATGTAGCCATTTTGGTCTAATGAACTCAAACCAACCTGAATTCACACTCAAACTCAAACCGGAGGTTACCATTTGTGAAGCAAGTACCAAGCACGATACTCATAGAATTGGGAGCACATGCTCGTTCGATTTTGCATCACCACATTACCCTAGAAAAGTGTGTTTTATTTAAAACAACATTTGGCAAGCTCTTTGTAGGCTCAGGTCGACCTAGGTTTGACAAAGCACTTTAAATTTAAAAAAAATGAAAAAGAGGTTGAATTGCTGTTGAACCCTGAGTTTTGGTCAATGTGTGGATAATAAGTTGGATAAAAAATATGATGCATGGAAAAATGTGGAGAATATCATGGCACTAGAGGAAGTGATCGAGTGTGTAGTTCATCGATCATGCCCGTCTACCCTAAACAGGCACCCGTGCACACTTTTTTGATCTATATTAGTCCAAATGGTGTGAAATTTGGCACAGGGGTGCATCACCACATTGGTAATGATGAAACCAAGATATGTAGCCATTTTGGTCTGATGAACTCAAACCAACCTGAATTCACACTCAAACTCAAACCGGAGGCTGCCATTTGTGAAGCAAGTACCAAGCAAGATACTCAAAGAATTGGGAGCACATGCTGGTTCGATTTGGCAACACCACATTACCCAGAAAAGTGTGTGTTATTTAAAACAACATTTGGCAAGCTCTTTGTGGGCTCTGGTCAAACAAGGTTTGACAAAGCACTTTAAATTTAAAAAAATGAAAAAGTGGTTGAAATGCTGTGAAACCCTAAGTTTTGGCCAATGTGTGGATAATAAGTTGGATAAATAATACTAGGATGCATGGAAAAATGTGGAGAATATCATAGCACTAGAGGAAGTGATCGAGTGTGTAGTTCAAAGGTCATGCCCGTCTACCCTAAATAGGCACCCGTGCACACCTTTTTGATCTATCTTAGTCCAAATGGTGTGAAATTTGGCACAGGGGTGCATCACCACATTGGTAATGATGAAACCAATATATGTAGCCATTTTGGTCTGATGAACTCAAACCAACCTGAATTCACACTCAAACTCAAACCGGAGTCTACCATTTGTGAAGTAAGTACCAAGCACGATACTCATAGAATTGGGAGCACATGCTGGTTCGATTTGGCATAACCACATTACCCTAGAAAAGTGTGTGTTTTTTAAAACAATATTTGGCAAGCTCTTTGTAGGCTCAGGTCGACCTAGGTTTGACAATGTAAGGGTACATTGCCCCTATGTGTGGTTTTGGTAATTAATGACAACCCCTATGGACTAATGTTTTCATTGAGTTTATATGAAGGAATATTCCATAGGTACTACTTGCTCTCCATGTGTTGGATTCAAGTATGGATGCCATGAAGATAAAGGTATATCTTGTGTATTGGCATCAAGATCATCGATACAAGGTTGAGTTGGGAAAGTTCAAGATGAGCGTCTCAAGTGAATCACATACTTGAAGCTTGCCGTCCATTTGATGATAATGGACTTGTGAAGATGTGCATCAATGGAGCTTTCCCATCATAGTGTATGGGGGAGCATTTGTGAGTCTTCACGAAGCAACATTGGTCAAGAGAGGCATTCCGGCTTGAGTGAAGCTTGAAGAGTTATCATCAAGATCAAGCGGGATGCGCAAGGCAAAGGTATGGCCTTGCTAGGTTTTCCTTTTACCGGTCTCAAGGTGGATGTTGGGAGACCGGATTATAGGATAGATAGCCGCACTATTAAGAGGGGCTTTCGGTTGAGTAACTTGATCACATCGTCTTAGGGAGCTCAACCCTTTGCATACTTTGCATATCCTTATTGCTTCTTGGTGTTTCTCTATGTGAGGTTCTTGAGCTTGTTGCTAGCTTTATAACAAGCCCAAGTTCATCGAAAACGGAGTTCGCATGCATCTTCTATTGCGTTTTCGAGGTTGGGTGATTTTACCGGTTATTCATGATATAAGGTTCTACCCTTTTATATTCATGATAAATCCCCTCCTACAATTTCTTGAGTTTGCACTTTCTATTGGATGGCATTTGTTATTATCTTTCCAACGGAATTTGTTTCATGTCAATCGGAGTTCGGGAGCAATAGTTATTAAAGAAAAGGTAAAAGGAGAAAAAGGAAAAGAAAAGAAAAAAAGGGGAAGGCCCCGGTTGCCGCCTCGCCTGCCGGCCGCTCGCCCACCCGGTCCGCACCGGCGCCAACCGGACAGGGCGGCCACCGGCCCACGCGCCGGCAGCCCAGCTCCCCTCCGGTCCAACCGGAATTTAATCGGGCCGCCACTCCGTCCGGCCCGCGCCCCCGTCGCGCCCCGCGCGGCTCGCTCTCCGCGCCGCCCGGCGCTGCTGGGCCGCCGCCGCCCACGCGGCCTGGGCCGCTCCCCCACGTGGCCTGTGGCCTTCCCGCCGCCCAGCGGGGGGAAAGTCAACCAAAGACTCCAAGATCTAGATCCCAAGAGATTCCCTCACTTAGAGAAGAAATGGTTTGGTGGAAGTGTAGATCTAGATCTCCTCTCTCAAATCCTCAAATATGAGCAAGAATGGTTGGAGGAATCAAGGGAGAGAGCAACTTCTTCAAATGCAACAATGGAGGTGAGAGAAAGGGGAAGAAGTTGTTGCTCAAGGTGGAAGAAGGGCTATTTATAGTCTAGGGAGAAAAATAACCGTTGGGGAGAAAACCGGGTGAAAATCGCATTAAAATCGGGCTAAAAAAGGAGGCCAGCCAGTTGCCAGACCGGCCTGGGCGCTGAGGAGCCCGGTCGACAGCCCGGTCCGACCGGCCCAGCAACCGGGTGCAGTAACTTATACTTCAACTCTTCATGGTTATTGTAAGTTACTTGCCCCTTTGCATGTTTGGTTTTGTACCAAATATGTGTTTGTATGTGTTGTGTCTTACTCGCCTATCTTGTGTATTCAAGTATGATTGTTTGACTCATCATATACTTGTGTATTGTCTTGAGCCTAATGCATCTTGATGATATTTTATTTGGCTCTCTTTGAGTGATTAATGGAGCATCCCATTTTGGGGGAGTGTTATGCTTTGTGCATTTCTCCTTCTATAAAATGTGTGTATATGGGTATCACCACTTAGTATTGATATGGCAAGATTATCTAGCCACTATGTGGTGTGTCATACTCATGAGAAAGTCAAATTCTAAATGTCCATTAATCATCTCTAGTCGTATTTCAATTGCCTCTTGATTAAGAAGAAATGTTTTATCACATTATGGGGGAGTAATATGTTTTGTACATATCACAAACCTAGGAAATGTGAACATATGAGGTTTTTCCACTTTTAGTTGATACTCTTAATTATCTTGTTCCAAGTGGCATGTTTGCTCAAACAAGCTCACTCCTATTAAAAATCTTTTATTACTCATCTTATGGGTTCTTGTTTGAGTAAGAAATTCTTGGTACGGTTTCCCTCAAATACATATCTCTATATCTTATTTGGGACACCGTGTGCTTCAAGTTATTCCAATCATTGCCGTGCGTGATTGTTTGACTATTTGAAGCTATCAAGAATCTTCATCCGTGCGTAGTGCTTAATTCTATATACTTATTCTATGCCTTTTATTGTGAAGTTGATCCTTACTATCAATTCCTCAAAGAACTCTTATGTGCAATATTGATGAAATTGCGAAATAAATCCATATTTATGATACTTGTTGCCTTTATCAAAACACTCGAACTAGCTCTATTTCCCTTATTGTTAGTTGTGATGTTTTTGAGGTTTAACTTGGTTGAAGTTCATTCATATACCATAAGTGAAAATTGGAGCCATAGGCTATATATGCTTCTTAAGCAAACATCCTTTGGTATATTTTATGACTTCATCTTGGATATCTTGTCTTATCTATTTTGTTAACCTCTTGTGTGTGCATGTTTCTTTATGGATCACTTTGTCCACTTTAGAAACTCATATACATAAGAGAGTTAATCCATCACCTTGATATCCTTGTTCTTTGCCGACCATCTTTTACCCCTTTTGTTTTAGTGGGTTGGTAAAGAAAATTTATGAGTGCTTGGTTTATTTATTATCTTCATGCACTCATATCTCGTAATTGTTGGACTAAAGTTGTTCTTGATAAGCATACTCTCTTTATCTTAGTTGCGTTCTAAATGATATATAGGGAGTGAGGATTCCATGTTTGTGCATATTGTATTCAAATGCAAACATTATAAATTGTGCACGAACCTTGGGGAGCTTTCTTATTTTTAGAGCACTATATCTCTCTTATCATGATATCTTTGTTTGTCCAATTGGATCCTTGATTGCTTGCTTTATTTGTTGAAGCTCACTTCACCACGTTATCTTTATGCAATCTTTGATCCTCAATATAGTTTGATTTCCTTCAAGTATTCATCATTAGATATGTGCACTTGATTCCACTCAAATTATGAGAAGTGCACACTTTGGGGAGGAACTCACATTATATTGGCCTTCTAAATTTTTCACCCATTTTGACAATCGATGCCAATGGGGGAGAAGTTTAGAGGGTTTAAGGGAATGGTTTTATACTTAAGTTTGGTTTGTGCTTAGGTGTTTTGCCTCTCGTGCATTCCATATTTATATTTCTTGCATGGTTGTATATATATAGTGGAAACTATCCCAAAGGTTAATCTTGACAATGTATGCAATGAATTCATGTTCATCACACGTGCATACATTGTGGGGGAGTTTTCTCTATATATACTGGTTCTACTCACATCAATTGCATTTGTTGTAGTTGTGTGAGTAGAGCCGATTTTGATATGGGCTAGTAGCTTTGTGTTACTTGACCATATCAAATACAACCTCTTGTATACAACTTATTCTCGGATAAGTTGCGTACTTGTCACTAATATTCATTATATAAACCCTCTTATTGTGGGTGTCATCAATTACCAAAATGGGGGAGATTGTAAGGGTACATTGCCCCTATGTGTGGTTTTGGTAATTAATGACAACCCCTATGGACTAATGTTTTCATTGAGTTTATATGAAGGAATATTCCATAGGTACTACTTGCTCTCCATGTGTTGGATTCAAGTATGGATGCCATGAAGATAAAGGTATATCTTGTGTATTGGCATCAAGATCATCGATACAAGGTTGAGTTGGGCAAGTTCAAGATGAGCGTCTCAAGTGAATCACATACTTGAAGCTTGCCGTCCATTTGATGATAATGGACTTGTGAAGATGTGCATCAATGGAGCTTTCCCATCATAGTGTATGGGGGAGCATTTGTGAGTCTTCACGAAGCAACATTGGTCAAGAGAGGCATTCCGGCTTGAGTGAAGCTTGAAGAGTTATCATCAAGATCAAGCGGGATGCGCAAGGCAAAGGTATGGCTTTGATAGGTTTTCCTTTTACCGGTCTCAAGGTGGATGTTGGGAGACCGGATTATAGGATAGATAGCCGCACTATTAAGAGGGGCTTTCGGTTGAGTAACTTGATCACATCATCTTAGGGAGCTCAACCCTTTGCATACTTTGCATATCCTTATTGCTTCTTGGTGTTTCTCTATGTGAGGTTCTTGAGCTTGTTGCTAGCTTTACAACAAGCCCAAGTTCATCGAAAACGGAGTTCGCATGCATCTTCTATTGCGTTTTCGAGGTTGGGTGATTTTACCGGTTATTCATGATATAAGGTTCTACCCTTTTATATTCATGATAAAATCCCCTCCTACAATTTCTTGAGTTGCACTTTCTATTGGATGGCATTTGTTATTATCTTTCCAACGGAATTTGTTTCATGTCAATCGGAGTTCGGGAGCAATAGTTATTAAAGAAAAGGTAAAAGGAGAAAAAGGAAAAGAAAAGAAAAAAAAAGGGGAAGGCCCCGGTTGCCGCCCGGCCTGCCGGGCCGCTCGCCGGCCCACCCGGTCCGCACCGGGCGCCAACCGGACAGGGCGGCCACCGGCCCACGCGCCGGGCAGCCCAGCTCCCCTCCGGTCCAACCGGGAATTTAATCGGGCCGCCACTCCGTCCGGCCCGCGCCCCCGTCGCGCCCCGCGCGGCCTGCTCTCCGCGCCGCCCGGCGGCTGCTGGGCCGCCGCCGCCCACGCGGCTCGGGCCGCTCCCCGCGCGGCTCGTGGCCTTCCCGCCGCCCAGCGCGCCACCGGCCGCACCCGGTTGCTGGGCCGGTCGGACCGGGCTGTCGACCGGGCTCCTCAGCGCCCAGGCCGGTCGGCCGGCCTGGCAACCGGCTGGCCTCCTTTTTTAGCCCGATTTTAATGCGATTTTCACCCGGTTTTCTCCCCAACGGTTATTTTTCTCCCTAGACTATAAATAGCCCTTCTTCCACCTTGAGCAACAACTTCTTCCCCTTTCTCTCACCTCCATTGTTGCATTTGAAGAAGTTGCTCTCTCCCTTGATTCCTCCAACCTTTCTTGCTCATATTTGAGGATTTGAGAGAGGAGATCTAGATCTACACTTCCACCAAACCATTTCTTCTCTAAGTGAGGGAATCTCTTGGGATCTAGATCTTGGAGTCTTTGGTTGACTTTCCCCCTTGTTCTTCCACTCCAACCTCATCCTAGCATTCGTTGCTTTGGTGGGATTTGAGTGTGAAGGACTTGAACACCTCCAGTGTTCTTGCTTTGCATCATTGCATAGTGTTGAGCTCTCCACCACGATTTGTTCGAGTGAGAGACCGTGAGCTTGTTACTCTTGGAGGGTGACCTCCTAGTTGGCTTGGTTGGTGTCCCGGTGATCTCTTCGTGGAAGATTGTGAAGGGGCCCGGGCTTCTCCTTCGTGGAGCTTGTGAAGTGGTTGTGGACCTTGCCATCTCCGGAGCGGAGGAAAAGCTAACCATAAGGAAAGGGCCATTATCCTTCGTGGGTGTGGTTCGGAGAATAGGGTGAGCCTTCGTGGCGCGGGGAATCCTTCGTGGGACCTCCACTCCTCCAAACGTGACGTACCTTGTTGCAAAGCAAGGGAACACGGGAATACATCCTCGTCTCCGCGTGCCTCGGTTATTTCTATATCCGAGCTCTCTTTCCTTGTGATAGCCATCGTGCTTGAAGTACATATATCTTGCTATCACTTGTGCTACATATATCTTGTGCCTATCTTGCTTAGCTCTAGTTGCTATTGTTACACTTAGTTGAGCTTAGCATATTTAGGGTTTGTGCTTGTAAACTAAACGATAGTTTAATTCCGCATTCTTACAAGACAAATCCGCAAGAGTTTGTAATTGCCTATTCACCCCCCCCCCCCCTCTAAGCGACATCTCAATCTTTCAGACAAAGCACTTTAAATTTAAAAAAATGAAAGAAAGGTTGAATTGCTGTGAAACCCTAAGTTTTGGTCAATGTGTGGATAATAAGTTGGATAAAAAATATGATGCATGGAAAAATGTGCAGAATATCCTAGCACTAGAGGAAGTGATCGAGTGTGTAGTTCATCGGTCATGCCCGTCTACCCTAAACAGGCACCCGTGCACACTTTTTTGATCTATATTAGTCCAAATGGTGTGAAATTTGGCACAGGGGTGCATCACCACATTGGTAATGATGAAACCAAGATATGTAGCCATTTTGGTCTGATGATCTCAAAGCAACCTGAATTCACACTCAAACTCAAACCGGAGGCTACCATTTGTGAAGCAAGTACCAAGAACGATACTCAAAGAATTGGGAGCACATGATGGTTCGATTTGGCATCACCACATTACCCCAGAAAAGTGTGTGTTATTTAAAACAACATTTGGCAAGCTCTTTGTAGGCTCTGGTCAACCAACGTTTGACAAAGCACTTTAAATTTTAAAAAAAATGAAAAAGTGGTTGAATTGCTGTAAGACCCTGAGTTATGGTCAACGTGTGGATAATAAGTTGGATAAAAAATATGATGCATGGAAAAATGTGGAGAATATCATAGCACTAGAGGAAGTGATCGAGTGTGTAGTTCAACGGTCATGCCGGTCTACCCTAAACAGGCACATGTGCATACCTTTTTGATCTATCTTAGTCCAAATGGTGTGAAATTTGGCACAGGGGTGCATCACCACATTGGTAGTGATGAAACCAAGGTATGTAGCCATTTTGGTCTAATGAATTCAAACCAACCTGAATTCACACTCAAACTCAAACCGGAGGTTACCATTTGTGAAGCAAGTACCAAGCACGATACTCATAGAATTGGGAGCACATGCTGGTTCGATTTGGCATCACCACATTACCCTAGAAAAGTGTGTTTTATTTAAAACAACATTTGGCAAGCTCTTTGTAGGCTCAGGTCGACCTAGGTTTGACAAAGCACTTTAAATTTAAAAAAAATGAAAAAGAGGTTGAATTGCTGTTGAACCCTGAGTTTTGGTCAATGTGTGGATAATAAGTTGGATAAAAAATATGATGCATGGAAAAATGTGGAGAATATCATGGCACTAGAGGAAGTGATCGAGTGTGTAGTTCATCGATCATGCCCGTCTACCCTAAACAGGCACCCGTGCACACTTTTTTGATCTGTATTAGTCCAAATGGTGTGAAATTTGGCACAGGGGTGCATCACCACATTGGTAATGATGGAACCAAGATATGTAGCCATTTTGGTCTGATGAACTCAAACCAACCTGAATTCACACTCAAACTCAAACCGGAGGCTACCATTTGTGAAGCAAGTACCAAGCAGGATACTCAAAGAATTGGGAGCACATGCTGGTTCGATTTGGCAACACCACATTACCCCAGAAAAGTGTGTGTTATTTAAAACAACATTTGGCAAGCTCTTTGTAGGCTCTGGTCAACCAAGGTTTGACAAAGCACTTTAAATTTAAAAAAATGAAAAAGTGGTTGAAATGCTGTGAAACCCTAAGTTTTGGCCAATGTGTGGATAATAAGTTGGATAAATAATACTAGGATGGATGGAAAAATGTGGAGAATATCATAGCACTAGAGGAAGTGATCGATTGTGTAGTTCAAAGGTCATGCCCGTCTACCCTAAATAGGCACCCGTGCACACCTTTTTGATCTATCTTAGTCTAAATGGTGTGAAATTTGGCACAGGGGTGCAACACCACATTTGTAATGATGAAACCAATATATGTAGCCATTTTGGTCTGATGAACTCAAACCAACCTGAATTCACACTCAAACTCAAACCGGAGGCTACCATTTGTGAAGTAAGTACCAAGCACGATACTCATAGAATTGGGAGCACATGCTGGTTCGATTTGGCATCACCACATTACCCTAGAAAAGTGTGTGTTATTTAAAACAATATTTGGCAAGCTCTTTGTAAGCTCAGGTCGACCTAGGTTTGACAAAGCACTTTAAATTTAAAAAATTGAAAGAAAGGTTGAATTGCTGTGAAACCCTGAGTTTTGGTCAATGTGTGGATAATAAGTTGGATAAAAAATATGATTTATGGAAAAATGTGCAGAATATCCCAGCACTAGAGGAAGTGATCGAGTGTGTAGTTCATCGGTCATGCCCGTCTACCCTAAACAGGCACCCGTGCACACTTTTTTGATCTATATTAGTCCAAATGGTGTGAAAGTTGTCACAGGGGTGCATCACCACATTGGTAATGATGAAACCAAGATATATAGCCATTTTGGTCTGATGATCTCAAACCAACCTGAATTCACACTCAAACTCAAACCGAAGGCTACCATTTGTGAAGCAAGTACCAAGACCGATACTCAAAGAATTGGGAGCACATGATGGTTCGATTTGGCATCACCACATTACCCCAGAAAAGTGTGTGTTATTTAAAACAACATTTGGCAAGCTCTTTGTAGGCTCTGGTCAACCAACGTTTGACAAAGCACTTTAAATTTAAAAAAAAATGAAAAAGTGGTTGAATTGCTGTAAGACCCTGAGTTTTGGTCAACGTGTGGATAATAAGTTGGATAAAAAATATGATGCATGGAAAAATGTGGAGAATATCATAGCACTAGAGGAAGTGATCGAGTGTGTAGTTCAACGGTCATGCCGGTCTACCCTAAACAGGCACATGTGCATACCTTTTTGATCTATCTTAGTCCAAATGGTGTGAAATTTGGCACAGGGGTGCATCACCACATTGGTAGTGATGAA
The DNA here is from genome assembly GCF_019359855.2 of Lolium perenne. NCBI lineage: Eukaryota > Viridiplantae > Streptophyta > Magnoliopsida > Poales > Poaceae > Lolium > Lolium perenne. The sequence goes on from NC_067246.2 coordinate 347,034,792, forward strand.
ACCAAGGTATGTAGCCATTTTGGTCTAATGAATTCAAACCAACCTGAATTCACACTCAAACTCAAACCGGAGGTTACCATTTGTGAAGCAAGTACCAAGCACGATACTCATAGAATTGGGAGCACATGCTGGTTCGATTTGGCATCACCACATTACCCTAGAAAAGTGTGTTTTATTTAAAACAACATTTGGCAAGCTCTTTGTAGGCTCAGGTCGACCTAGGTTTGACAAAGCACTTTAAATTTAAAAAAAATGAAAAAGAGGTTGAATTGCTGTTGAACCCTGAGTTTTGGTCAATGTGTGGATAATAAGTTGGATAAAAAATATGATGCATGGAAAAATGTGGAGAATATCATGGCACTAGAGGAAGTGATCGAGTGTGTAGTTCATCGATCATGCCCGTCTACCCTAAACAGGCACCCGTGCACACTTTTTTGATCTGTATTAGTCCAAATGGTGTGAAATTTGGCACAGGGGTGCATCACCACATTGGTAATGATGGAACCAAGATATGTAGCCATTTTGGTCTGATGAACTCAAACCAACCTGAATTCACACTCAAACTCAAACCGGAGGCTACCATTTGTGAAGCAAGTACCAAGCAGGATACTCAAAGAATTGGGAGCACATGCTGGTTCGATTTGGCAACACCACATTGCCCCAGAAAAGTGTGTGTTATTTAAAACAACATTTGGCAAGCTCTTTGTAGGCTCTGGTCAACCAACGTTTGAGAAAGCACTTTAAATTTAAAAAAATGAAAAAGTGGTTGAAATGCTGTGAAACCCTGAGTTTTGGCCAATGTGTGGATAATAAGTTGGATAAATAATACTAGGATGCATGGAAAAATGTGGAGAATATCATAGCACAAGAGGAAGTGATCGAGTGTGTAGTTCAAAGGTCATACCCGTCTACCCTAAATAGGCACCCGTGCACACCTTTTTGATCTATCTTAGTCCAAATGGTGTGAAATTTGGCACAGGGGTGCAACACCACATTGGTAATGATGAAACCAATATATGTAGCCATTATGGTCTGATGAACTCAAACCAACCTGAATTCACACTCAAACTCAAACCGGAGGGCTACCATTTGTGAAGTAAGTACCAAGCACGATACTCATAGAATTGGGAGCACATGCTGGTTCGATTTGGCATCACCACATTACCCTAGAAAAGTGTGTTTTATTTAAAACAATATTTGCCAAGCTCTTTGTAGGCTCAGGTCGACCTAGGTTTGACAAAGCACTTTAAATTTAAAAAAATGAAAGAAAGGTTGAATTGTTGTGAAACCCTGAGTTTTGGTCAATGTGTGGATAATAAGTTGGATAAAAAATATGATTTATGGAAAAATGTGCAAAATATCCTAGCACTAGAGGAAGTGATCGAGTGTGTAGTTCATCGGTCATGCCCGTCTACCCTAAACAGGCACCCGTGCAAACTTTTTTGATCTATATTAGTCCAAATGGTGTGAAATTTGGCACAGGGGTGCATCACCACATTGGTAATGATGAAACCAAGATATATAGCCATTTTGGTCTGATGATCTCAAACCAACCTGAATTCACACTCAAACTCAAACCGGAGGCTACCATTTGTGAAGCAAGTACCAAGAACGATACTCAAAGAATTGGGAGCACATGATGGTTCGATTTGGCATCACCACATTACCCCAGAAAAGTGTGTGTTATTTAAAACAACATTTGGCAAGCTCTTTGTAGGCTCTGGTCAACCAACGTTTGACAAAGCACTTTAAATTTTAAAAAAAATGAAAAAGTGGTTGAATTGCTGTAAGACCCTGAGTTTTGGTCAACGTGTGGAAAATAATTTGGATAAAAAATATGATGCATGGAAAAATGTGGAGAATATCTGTTGGGGGGATGACCCCCGGTATGCCAAAGGCATGCCAAACCGGATGGTTTGGACCATCAAGATACCGGTTTAATATTGAACCGGAGAAAGGAGCCGGAGGTTTGGCTAAGTGAACCTAAGCCGGAATCCCCAAGAGGGGTATACCGGAACCAGGTACAGAAGATATCGGAGGGAGAGCGCATCGGCACAGCTGGTCAAAGTTTTCTCCTGGAGCAAGAAGACGAAGGATGAGCGAAGCAAAAGCGACTTTAAACAGAGCGCTGACATCTAAAGTGAAGGATGACGCCAAAAGCGACCAGGGGCGTCAGCCTCTGTCGCTAAAGAGGCCGGCGCCGCCCTTTTTGACTAAAGAGACGTTGTAAAAGTAGTTTGTCTAGTCAAAGATGCTGTAAGATGCCATTAGATGCTAGAATATTCCTTTGGATGCTGTCTAGATGCCATTAGGGTTTCTTGATCAGCAAGCCACCTCTCTATCATATAAGGAGAGGGGGTAGCCCCATTACGGGCACGAGAGATCTTACGTACAAGCACAAACCTGTAATTTGCTAAGAGCAATAAAGAGAAAGATTTGGAGAGGAGTTCATCCTTGTATTCTTCTTCTTACTTCACTACCCTAGGTTGTGTTCTTGAGGAAAGCATCCGGAAGTTCATCCAATCTCATCACAAACCCTCCCCCGAATCCTCTGGCGCACATTCGGCCCCAACTCAAGCCATCCTATGGCATCTGCTCGTTCACCACGACGACAGTTGGCGCCCACCGTGGGGCCCGCAGCTGCGCTTGCTGGAGTACGCATTCGGGCGGGCCTCCTCACCGTCGATGGCGCGCGCGTCGTCACCGCCCTCGTCGACCGCGTCCTCGGCATGGACTACCTCAACGACAACACCGGCTACTTCGCCAGCGGCGGAAAGTATCCCAAGAAGAAGCACACCGTCGAGCTCGGGAGCTTCCGCGTCTACTACGGCACCGTCCCTGAGCACCAGCACCTCTCGCCGGTGCTGGTGGCCCCGGACCCTCCAAGATCTGCGCTCTCTAACGGCCACGCCGCCGGCAGCGTCGAGGTGCTGGTCGTCGGCACGGGCGACACCGGCAAAGGAGCTGCGGCTGATGCGGCTGCAACAACAAAGTCTACGCGCACGGCCAAGCCGCCAACCGAGCGCGACCAGGTGGGTGCCGGTACCTCCGCAGCGCCGCCGAAAACTCCGCTCCAAGCGGCGATGAGCGTCCTCGCCACGCCCATCGCGCGGAACATCGACCCGGCAGCGGCTCAGGCGGAGCTGGAGGCGCAGCGCCAGAGGCTGCTCGAGAACGGCAAGGACATCATCCGGGCGCAGCACGAGCTAAACCTAACCCTACGTGAGTACAATGCTGCCCATGGCTTTGCTTCCGTTAGCGCTCATCCGGCTAGGCAGCCGGAAAACCGGCTGAAGGGTCGCAATCTAGAGCAAGATTTGCGCAAAGAGGTTCTTACCGGCAAAAGTGCCTCCGCATCTGTTAGCATTGTAGAAAGGCCGAAGTACAGTAGCCCGGATAAAACCTTGAAAGCTGCTAGGGCTGCGGTAGAGCTATGCGAGTCGCTTACCGGTGACGCGTTGGCGAAGCAGCAAGATCGTGTAAAAGAGTTGCTTGATATGATTGAGGTACAAAATGCAGAGCAGCAGGCTAAACTAAACAAAGCTGTGGCATCAAAATCTCTGCGTTCCGCAAGAAATGCCGGTAGCAAGTCCCATGGGCAGGCATCGTCCCCCCATCCGGACAAAAGAAAAGAAAAAACGAATGCGCACCAAATGACGGTGTACGACCCAGTTCTTGCCGGAAAGCAACAAGCCGGTGCCGGGAAACAACAGGCCGGGCGGTATGAGGCCGGTAGAAAAAATCAAGGGGAAACAAATGCCCCCGCCGGAAACGGAAATGCCGCAAAAGAGTATGCCGGTAGAGAGGGAAGTGGGCAAAACTTCCGCGCTGCAAAAGCAGCGTACGGGGAAGAAGAAATGCCTCCACCAAGGTACCGGCAGGCAAGAGCCGCGGCACCGGAAAGATATGAAGAGGAGGACTCAAGAGATGAGAGAGTTGTGGTCTACCGGAACCCGTTGGGAGGCCGGTTAGGCGAAAGATGCCTACCAGATCGGGATGCAAGGCACCGTCTGGATAGAGTGTATCTATCTGAAATGATTGAGGCAGAAGGACCTCCGGGCCCGAAGTGCTTCGGTCCAAGGATCATGAAAGAAGGACCACCGGTTCGCAACTTCCAGTTGCCCCGTGACACTAAGACATACGATGGCACCACCAAGCCGGAAGACTGGTTAGCCGATTACGTCACCGCGGTCTACGTCGCTGGTGGTGGAGGAACTGTAGCCGGAGGAGGAAATCGTCGTTGGGCGGTAAGAATCGTGCCCACATACCTAGTGGGACCGGCAAGAATCTGGCTGAACAACTTGCCAGCCGGAAGCATAAACGGCTGGCTGGACTTTGAGGAGGCTTTCGTGAGCAATTTTAGCAGTACCTATCGAAGGCCAAATAGGCCGCAACAGCTCGCCTTGTGCGTGCAGCGTGCGAACGAAATAGATCGAGATTACCTGGCTCGGTGGAACACCACAAGAAACTCTTGTGAAGGGGTGATAGAGGCACAAGCCATAGCTTGGTTCAGTAGCGGATGCAGAAGAGGATCGCCGTTGTGGCAAAAGCTGCAGCGGAGCATGCCGACAACGTTGGCTGAGATGATACGTGTAGCCGATAGCTACGCATTGGGAGACCCAATGCAGCCAGCGGTACAAGCTGATTCGGAACAAAATCATCCCCAGCAAAGACAAGAACAGTACCGGGACAACCGGGAAAACAAACGAAGAGAAGAATTTCCGGATCGAAGGTATGGTCCGCAACAAGTAGCCGCGGTGCAGGAAAATTCTGGCGCCAGCGGAAGCCAAAGGCAAAAAACCGGATCGCAGCCGTGGGCAGGTCCAAAGAAACAATGGGTTGAAAAGAAGCCCTGGCAAAGTAATGAGGAAAGATACACCATGGAATCCGCTATGGATCAACCATGCCGGTGGCACACGCCAAACCCCGGAAGACCGGCTAACCACTTGACAAAAGACTGTACCTGGACCAAAAGGTTAATGGGCCAGAACGCGGCAAAAGATGCCGGAAGGCTACCACCGCCGCCCCCGCTTACCGGACCAAACGCCGTACCGGTGAACCCGCAAAACCGACCCCCGCCACAACAAGTTCACCAGGTGGGAAACGGCAACGGCCAACCACCTCCGCCGGCACCTTTGGGCCGGAACATTTACCATGATCCAGACATGTGCTGCGTAGTGTTCGTAACTGAGCCAACAGACCGGCAAAGTTTGCACCGTCGCTCCATGGAGGTAAACGCAGTAATGCCGGCTGTCCCAAAATACATGCTGTGGTCTGATCAAGAGATCAGCTGGTCATTCAGGGATCACCCAAAACTAATGCCTAATCCGGGTGGTTATGCTCTCGTAGTTGACCCCATCATGCATGGGCCAAGCGCTCGAGTAAAATTCAGCAAGGTGCTGATAGACAATGGGAGCAGCATCAACATCATGTACCGGCACACTATGCGCACACTTGGGATAACTGAAAACATGCTACAGCCAACGCACACGACTTTCCATGGAATCGTTCCGGGTTTGTCTTGCTCGCCCATGGGAAAAGTCCGGGTGGATGTGTCCTTTGGTGCACGTGATAATTGCCGGGTGGAAAATCTTCTCTTCGAAGTAGTGGACCTGGACAGTCCCTATCACGCACTGCTGGGGAGACCAGCACTGGCGGCCTTCATGGCCTCAACCCACACAGCCTATCTCAAGATGAAGATGCCGGGGCCTTGCGGACCCTTAACTGTGGTAGGGAATTACAAAGTCTCGCTGGAAACTGCTTCCGCTGGGTCAAATCTAGCCGAATCACTGGTGATTGCAGAGGAAAAAAGAAGAATGCAAACTGCTGTTGCGCTGGCTCAGTCTTCGCAGTTGAGCTTAGCGGCAATGAGCGGAAGCTTGGGCACACCGGCATTTAAGCCAACCAATGAAACAAAGGACATCGTGCTGGATCCGGCCCACCCAGAGCGCACCGTCCGTATCGGTGCCGGCCTCAGTGACGCATAGGAAAGCGCGCTCACCAACTTCCTCCGTGAGAATCGGAATATCTTTGCCTGGTCTACTGATGACTTGGTGGGTGTTCCGAGGGAGTTGGCTGAGCACTGTCTTAATGTCCGGAAAGATGCCAAGCCGGTAAGGCAGCCGCTGCGCCGGTTTGCGGAAGACAGAAGAAAGATCATTGGAGAGGAGGTAACAAAGTTGCTGGTTGCCGGTTTCATTGTGGAGGTGCTACACACCGAATGGCTAGCCAATCCGGTGATGGTCGAAAAGAAGAAAGAAGAAAACCTTGAAGCAAAAGCTCCAAAGGTATGGCGCATGTGCATCGACTACACCAACCTGAACAAGGCCTGCCCAAAAGATCCTTTCCCGCTACCCCGGATCGATCAAGTGATTGATTCCACCGCAGGATGCGAGCTGTTATCTTTTCTGGATGCTTATTCCGGTTTCCACCAAATCCCCTTGAAAAAGGAAGACCAAATAAAGACTGCGTTTACCACCCCGCACGGGGCTTATTGCTATGTCACCATGCCTTTTGGTTTGCGCAACGCTGGTGCAACGTACCAGCGCTGTATGCAAAAATGCTTGTATGATCAAATCGGTAAAAACATGCAGGTGTACGTGGACGACGTTGTGATAAAAACTAAGAAAAAAGAAACCTTAATCGACGATCTCCAGCAAACATTTGATAACCTAAGAAGATTCCGGATGAAACTCAATCCGGCAAAATGCACTTTCGGTGTTCCAGCCGGCAAATTGCTTGGTTTCCTTGTATCAAGCCGGGGCATAGAGGTAAATCCGGTAAAAATCCGGGCAATCGAAAGAATGAACATACCGCACGATCTAAAAGACGTGCAGAAATTTACCGGAAGCTTGGCATCGCTAAGCCGGTTTGTAAGCAGGTTGGGAGAAAAAGCTCTGCCCCTCTATGCTTTGATGAAAAAATCCGATACGTTCGTCTGGACCCCTCAGGCAGACGCGGCGTTTAAAGAACTAAAAAAGATGTTGGCTACCGCGCCCATTCTGGCTTCGCCTCTGGAAAGGGAGCCCATGTTGTTGTACATCGCGGCAACAAACCGGGTTGTGAGTGTAGTGGTTGTAGTTGAAAGAGAAGAGGAAGGAAAAACCGTGCAGCGACCGGTATACTACCTGAGCGAGGTGCTCTGCCTCTCAAAACAAAACTACCCTCATTTCCAAAAAATGACTTATGGCGTGTTCATGGCCGCCACAAAGCTTAAACACTACTTCGAGGAACACCCCATGAAGGTGGTGAGCGAGGCTCCCATTTCCGATATCATGTGTAACAAAGATGCAAGCGGCAGGATCGCAAAATGGGCAATCCAAATATCGCCCTACGTACCGGTATACGAAAGGAGAGATGCCATAAAGTCGCAAGCGCTGGCTGACTTCCTTGTTGATTGGGCGGAAATGCAATACAAACCGCCGGACCAAAAAATCGAGTATTGAAAGATGCACTTTGACGGATCCAAGCTCAAGGAAGGTCTCGGTGCCGGGGTGGTCCTCACCTCACCGAAGGGAGATCATCTCCGGTATGTTCTGCAAATACACTTCAGAGCATCCAACAATGTAGCTGAGTACGAAGCTCTGGTTCACGGCCTCAAGGTCGCAAAGGAAATCGGCGCGCACCGGATCCTTTGCTATGGAGACTCAGATTTGGTGGTGCAGCAGTGTTCCGGAGACTGGGACGCAAAAGATGCCAATATGGCCTTATACCGGTTTCACGTGCAAAAGATTGCCGGCTTTTTCGAAGGTTGCGAGTTCCACCATGTGCCACGCGCAGAAAACGAAGCCGCGGATACTTTGTCCAAGCTAGGCTCGTCTAGGCAAGAAATTCCTCCCGGAATAGCCTTGGAACACTTAAGAGTACCATCCATAAAACCAAGCCCGGAATCGGAATCTATTTTCGTACCGGAATCGCATGTTGTGCCCATGGATATTGATGAAGTAAACCCGCGGACTGCTCCGGTAAACTCGGGGACTGCTCCGGTAAGCGCGGGGACTACTGCATCTGCATCAGGAGAGGCAATGATGGTGGACAACATGGAGATAGACGTACCGGTGTTCTTGGTTCGAGAAGCACCATCTTGGGTTGAACCTATTAAGGAATTCCTGATCAGCGGCACCTTGCCGGCTGACGAAAATGAATCAAGACGAATCCAAAGAAGATCCAAAGCTTACACCATCATCAATGGGGAGGTGTACAAAAGAAGTGTTACCGGTGTCCTTCAAAGGTGTGTGAAGCCGGAAGAGGGAAGAGAAATGCTCAGGGAGATTCATCAGGGAGAATGTGGGCACCATGCTTCATCAAGGGCGTTGGTTGCAAAAGCGTTCCGGCATGGGTTCTATTGGCTCACCGCTTTGGAAGATGCTGAGGAGTTGGTGCGAAAATGCAACGGGTGCCAAAGGTACGCCAAGCAAAACCATACCCCAGCTTCCGGTTTAAAAACGATACCGTTAACCTGGCCATTCGCTGTGTGGTGCCTTGATATGGTTGGCCCGTTCAAAACCGCTAGAAGCAGCTTCACTCACATCTTGGTCATGGTGGATAAGTTCACCAAATGGCTGGAGGTAAAACCTATCGCAAAATGTGATGGGCATACGGCAGTAAAATTCTTAAAAGATGTCATCTTGCGGTATGGATATCCGCATAGCATCATCACAGACAATGGCACAAACTTTGCTCAAGGTGAGTTCAAAAGATTTTGTGAAGATCACAATATCCGATTGGATCTGTGCTCAGTCGCGCACCCACAAGGCAATGGCCAAGTGGAGAGAACAAATGCCTTGGTACTTTCCGGTATCAAGCCCAGGCTAATTGAACCCCTAGAAAAGACACCGGGGTGTTGGCTCGATGAGCTACCTTCAGTGTTATGGAGCATAAGAACGACTCCAAACCGGTCCACCGGGTACACTCCATTTTTCATGGTCTATGGGGCTGAAGCCGTGATTCCAACCGATATCATACATGACTCACCAAGAGTACAACAATACACCGAAGAAGAGGTGAAAGAGGCAAGGGAAAATGATGTGGACTTGCTAGAAGAAGCAAGAGAACTAGCCTTGGCAAGAACAACCATTTACCAACAAAACATGAGACGCTATCATAACCGGAAGGTTAACCCAAGAACATTCCGGGAAGGAGATCTGGTGCTACGCCTGGTGCAGCGCACTGAAGGCCGGCACAAGCTTTCTCCCCCATGGGAGGGACCTTTCGTTGTGAGCAAGGCTCTACACAATGACGCATATTACTTGGTTGACGCACAGGAAGCAAAGAAAGGAAAGGCGGACAGGTCCGGAGAAGAAACCAAGCGCCCATGGAATGTAGCTCTTTTGCGTCCCTTCTATGCATGAGGCTATGTTGTAAGAAGTTCCTTTTTGTACCTTATATATGATGAATAAAAGATGCCGGTACCCTCGATAAAATCTCGGGGACTGCCTCCACCAAAATTGCATGCAATATGTTTATTTTTTCAGTTACCGGTTGGTTGCAGAACATTTTTTCTTTCCGGCTTAGTAACGTGTCAAACCTACCGGAGTCTTCGACTCTGCTGCTGTCCGAAACCCGGCTTCATGGCAAGCAAGATAAACTGGTAGGAATTAAGCACGCGAACGACGAAGAGAGGAGATGGGAACAAACAATCTTGAAAGTTTAACTAACCCCGGTTATACCGGTTTTTTGTGAAAAATTCCGAATTATTTCTAAGTTCAAGAAAGTGCTTGCTTGGCAAAAGAACTTTGTGACTCATACGCCAAAAAACCCAGAGGGTAGGCAGAGACAAAGCAAAAGAACCAAGTGTGCATCGATTTGGATGCCGAAACAATTCCGGAATCTTCGCAGTGCAAGATAAAAAAGGCAAATTGTAAGCAAGATGCTAAGTTAGGCAAATATAACATAATAACTTACAGGTATAGCATACCGGCACAAACTGTTGTAGCACCATCAAAGGCCAAAAGGCCAAGTTTTAACTTACATCAAAAGACCCCGGCATACCGGGGCAGAATTTAACCAAGTGTTTCAAGTAAAGCAGGACCAACAGGCATTTCGCGAACAATCAAGCAGCAGGGGCTTCAGGGGGAGCATCGCCAGCACTGGGAGCATCCAGAGGCTCATCCTCAACTTCCACCTCCTCTTCATCCTCACCCTCCTCGCCTTCGCTCAGATAATCTTGGACGTCTGGGGGAGCAGGGATGAAGGTGCGTGCGTCGACGAACTCCGCGAGGTGATACGCGCAATCCTGCCGCTTGGCGGTGAGGACCGGGTCCACGTCGGTGGGAGCTCCTTCGCGCACACCAACAAGGGCGTCCAGGTCCAGATCAGGGTACCAGGAGCAGGCCACGCGCAGCGCGGCATCAGCTCCAGCGCGGGCAGCGGAGCACTGCCACTCCCGGATCCTTCGGCCGGCACCTTTGAGGCGGTCGCTGATGAGGGAGAAGGTGTCGGGCACCTCTTCTCCGGGCCAGAGGGTCCTGAACAGCTGGGTGGCCACCTCAGGGATGTCGGAGAGGTTGCGGTCAATAACGCGCATGTGAGACACCCGTGCGTTCAGCGCAACAAGGTGGTCATAAGGGTCCCACGGCGCGTCCAGGTTCTGGTAACCCTGAGCAACCCGCCGCTCTCCAACTCTCTTTGAGGCAAACCCCTGGGAGTCCGGGAAGAGCCCTGCAAGGCAAAAGAAAGAACGTAAACAAATGCTACCGGAAAGATAAGCTTTTAAGCAAGAAAATGAAAAGGAAGAGGGAGGAAGTTTACGGAGAGCAAGCGCGTCGGTTTGCATGACCAGAAGGTCATACTCCTTCTGCTCCGCCTCTAGCCGCGCGGCTTTCTCCTCGGCAGCCTTCCGCGCCTTCGCCATCTCCTCCAACTCAGCGTTGAGCACTGCGTTGGAGTTGCTAGCGTCCTCCAGAGCCGCATCCAGCTTGCTCGCGGCGGCAGCCTCGGCGGCTTTAATGGCCTCGCCATGCTTTAGCCCGACTTGGATAAGCTGGTCCTTCAGCCCTTTGGCATAAAGATCCAGGGAATCCAGAGCCTCGGGGTGCTTCAGGACGAGCTGCTCTTTTTCGGCTAAAACACCGGAAAGAGAATGTCAACGGAATAAAAATGGAAAAGACAATTTCACCCGGAAAGGAGGCAACCATACCGTGGAGCGAGGCGACCTGCCGCTGGAGGGCTTCAATGGAAGCTTCCGGGATTGCTGTAAAGAAAGGAACTGACAGAGTTAGGAAAGAAAAAGTTTCCCGGAAAAAGTTTACCGAAAAAAGTTACCGAGGCTACAAAAGGTTACCTTGGCACTTCGCGTGTGCCTCAGGGAGCTCCTGGTGCTCCCATAGAAGCTCCTCAAAGAGGACCTTCCGGGCGTCAGCTGTGTGCTGTTCAAGACAAAGGATAAGTTAAAGTTTCACCATAAGAACAAGGGTCCTAACCCGAAACTCGGGGACTGGGCATGCCGGTCTTTCGTGTTTCTAAGTTAAGTTTTGTGCTAAAGCTACGCTCTCAACACAAAACTCGGGGACTGGGAAGATAGATAAGAGAAAAACCGGCATGAGGTTAAGAGAAAGATAGAAAAGATCCGGAAGCAAGAGGAAGCCGGAAGAAGATAAAGAGTCCTAGCAGGACTTATCGTCAGATTATGCGTGGAATCAAACCACGCACTGTCCAGCTCCTTGACGGCCCGCCGTAGCCGCATAAAATGCTCCCCAGAAGATTTATCTCCGGCGGGGTCAAGCAGCGGCTGCCGGTCTTTGCCTATGCCGCGGGTCGCCGGGGACATGTCCGCGGCATTCCACTTCTCAGCGTACGGCAGGAGGTGCCCCAGCTCCCGACCTTGGCGCTTGAAATCAATGATTCGACCAAGGAGCCCGGTTGGCTTTTCGCTGACAGCGCTGGCGGCGCGGGAGGCGTGCAGCGCCAGAGGCTGCGGACCGCCGGAAGGGGTGCTGGAGGCCGCCGCCTTGCCCTTAATAAGCTTGGAGGTTTTGGGCGGCAGCAAGGCAAGAGCGGCGCTAGTTTTGGGCGGCGGAGTTGGAGAGGATCCTGGAGAGAGGGGAGCGCTGGGCGCGTCACCCGGGTTGGAACCTCCCGGCGCGGAAGTTTCCGGCGCGGGAGTCATTTTCTTCTTCTTCTGGACGGAAGGAACCAGAGGTTCCGACCGCCCGGCAGCTTCTTCTTCGGCGCCGATGTTGCTGGCGCCGGCATCTTGGGATTCTGGAGGGGAGACAAAATCCTCCTCCGCGCGGTGATCAGGCGGTGTAGGGGCCGCGCGCCCCGAACTTGGAGTGCCCCCCAGAATGGAGGCAGAAGTGTTGCCGGCACCAGAGGGTGCCGGGCTTGAGTGAGGAGGAGGAGTTGAGGTCCTCGTGGTGCCCCCGGAGCTCTCGGGCCTGGGGCCAAGCTTGAGAGCAGCGCTAAGTAAAAGAAAAAGAGGAGTTTGAGAAAAAGAAATCGGAGAAAGAACTTAGCAAAAGGGAAAAGCAAGAAAAGAAACCGGAACTTACCCAGAGGAGGTCGGCATCTGCTTGCGCTTCTGGTAGCGCCGCAGGCCAACTTCCTTGTGCCCCAAGGGCTCCGTCCGGAACCGCTTCGAGGGAGGCTCATCACTCGAACCGGCATCAGACGCCGAGGCCGAGTTCTTCTGGCCCTGGGTCGTGAGGTTGTCCATAAACTCATGTCCGACCTCGGCTTGCAGAGGCGGCACGTGCTCGTGGATCTGTGGGTTCAAGGTGCTTAAGAAAACAGCTACAAAGAAACAATGATGAAAAAATAAGAGGAATCGAAAGAGAAAAGTACCTCAATGATCTCCAGGTCATCGGCGGTACCGGCAGGCTTAGGCACCGACGGGCCGAGGCGCGAGGCTCTGGTCTTGCCCATCTTGAGATCCTTCCACTTGATGAAAGGATCCGGATCGACGGAGTCTAGGGCGCGCTTCGCACAGGGACCTCGTCGCTCTGTGCGGATGGAGGGGAAGCGATCCTCCACCTGAAACAAATAGAGAAAGGGTTAGCAACAGCTTAAATGTTACCGGAAAACCAACCCAAGTTGCACAATCCCTTACTTCTTGGGTCGGAGGGTTAGAGGCACTGAAAGGCAGAAGGCCCCACTCCCAGTCATCCGGCATCGCAGTTTGGCAAATCTGCGTAGCCTTGCGGACGACGTCCCTTTTGCTAAGAGGGAGGCCGGTAATCTTGGTGGGGTCACCAGGGCCGTACATCTCGCTCATCCTATGCTGCCGGTGCTGGAGAGGAAGCACCCGGCGTGAAATAAAGGCGCGGATAATATCATCAGAGCAGATGTCGGTCTCCTTCATCAAATGCGTCATATAGCGAACCACCCGGTAGGTTTCCGGATGGCTCGACTTTGGATTGTAGCTCCAATTGGCCTTGCTGGGAGGCGCCGGATTGAAGGGCGGCAGATTGATGAGATCCGCGTCGCCGCTGTTCTTCACGTAGAAGAAGGTCCCTTGCCATGTCCGGCATGACTTGAGACCGGCAAACTTAAAAAAGGGGCTCCCTTGACGGGAGCCAATGATGCAGGACCCGCATTGAACGGGGGGTTTGGGTGCAGGGATGTCCTTGCCCTGAACGGAATTGATCCGCATAGCGAAGAAACGGGCAAACGTCTCGTAGATAGGACGAATGCCAACATATGCCTCCATGAAGGAGGCGAAGCAAGAAAGATAAAAAACGGCGTTGGCGGGAAGATGATGAGGTTGAAGTTCATAGAAATCTAAGAACCTCCGGAAAAAAGAAGAGGCAGGAAGGCCGAAGCCGCGCTCAAAGTGAGCTAGGAAGACAACATGTTCACCGGGTTCAAGCACCGGTTTGATTTCGCCAGTAGGAAGCCGGCAGGACACGCCTTCCGGAATCCGGCGGGACCGGTACAGCCAATCGATCTCATACTGGCTGACGTTGGAGCCCATCCAGGCCCCGCGGGTGACAGCGGCAAGATTTGCGCCGGAAGCTTGGCTAGAGCTGCCGGATTCTCCGTGGCTACCGGATCCGGTATCCATCGAAGCAGATCTGGCGGATCTATCCGAGGAGGAGGTTTGCCGGCGAGGAAGCAGGCCTGTTGTCGCCGACGAGCAGCGTCGACGGCGAGGCGGAGAAGGGCGCGAAGAAAACGAAAATGCCGCGGGCGCGACGGAGATGCTGCAGGAGACTTCCGCGCAGCAAGGTCCAGCGGAAAGACGGCGCAAGTTCGCCGGGCGAGAGAGCTCAGGCCAACGGCGGCGGGCGAAGAGCGGCAAGGGCGCAGAGGGCAAGGAGCACGGTGCGCGAAATTTGGGGAATGCGAGAAAAGGAAGAAGAGGGGGCGGTTTCCCTTATAAACTAGAGAGAAGCTGGGCTGGAAACCGCCAGGCCATGGTGGTTCGCGAAATGGGCCGCGACGCTTCGCGTAAGTGGGCCGCCACGTGGCGCGGCGCTACGCGTAAGAGGGTAAGAGGCCACACGGCCGACCCCACGGATTCGAAATGGCGACGAGGATCCGCTGCGGCACATTAAATGTGCGCGCGGGAGTCGAAGAGAAGTGACCGCTGTCACTGGCCTGTCAGTCACAGTGCGCATGTCACTGACAAGCGCGAGGCCCGAGAAATTCTCGACTTCGCCGAGGAGGCAGTTAATGGCTAAGATACCGGAGAATGAGATACCGGAAACACCTTGCAAAGATAAAAAAGAGATAAGTGCGGCGAAGGTGCCGGGGATAGAGTTGACCTCCGGAAAGATTAAACCGGAATCTTGAGATATGGGAACCCGGCATGGTCTGTCGGATAGAATCCTTCAGACTATACCGGCTTCGGGGACTAATGTTGGGGGGATGACCCCCGGTATGCCAAAGGCATGCCAAACCGGATGGTTTGGACCATCAAGATACCGGTTTAATATTGAACCGGAGAAAGGAGCCGGAGGTTTGGCTAAGTGAACCTAAGCCGGAATCCCCAAGAGGGGTATACCGGAACCAGGTACAGAAGATATCGGAGGGAGAGCGCATCGGCACAGCTGGTCAAAGTCTTCTCCTGGAGCAAGAAGACGAAGGATGAGCGAAGCAAAAGCGACTTTAAACAGAGCCCTGACATCTAAAGTGAAGGATGACGCCAAAAGCGACCAGGGGCGTCAGCCTCTGTCGCTAAAGAGGCCGGCGCCGCCCTTTTTGACTAAAGAGACGTTGTAAAAGTAGTTTGTCTAGTCAAAGATGCTGTAAGATGCCATTAGATGCTAGAATATTCCTTTGGATGCTGTCTAGATGCCATTAGGGTTTCTTGATCAGCAAGCCACCTCTCTATCATATAAGGAGAGGGGGTAGCCCCATTACGGGCACGAGAGATCTTACGTACAAGCACAAACCTGTAATTTGCTAAGAGCAATAAAGAGAAAGATTTGGAGAGGAGTTCATCCTTGTATTCTTCTTCTTACTTCACTACCCTAGGTTGTGTTCTTGAGGAAAGCATCCGGAAGTTCATCCAATCTCATCACAAACCCTCCACCGAATCCTCTAGCGCACATTCGGCCCCAACTCAAGCCATCCTATGGCATCTGCTCGTTCACCACGACGACAATATCATAGCACTAGAGGAAGTGATCGAGTGTGTAGTTCAACGGTCATGCCGGTCTACCCTAAACAGGCACATGTGCGTACCTTTTTGATCTATCTTAGTCCAAATGGTGTGAAATTTGGCACAGGGGTGCATCACCACATTGGTAGTGATGAAACCAAGGTATGTAGCCATTTTGGTCTAATGAACTCAAACCAACCCGAATTCACACTCAAACTCAAACCGGAGGTTACCATTTGTGAAGCAAGTACCAAGAACGATACTCATAGAATTGGGAGCACATGCTGGTTCGATTTGGCATCACCACATTACCCTAGAAAAGTGTGTTTTATTTAAAACAACATTTGGCAATCTCTTTGTAGGCTCAGGTCGACCTAGGTTTGACAAAGCACTTTAAATTTAAAAAAAATGAAAAAGAGGTTGAATTGCTGTTGAACCATGAGTTTTGGTCAATGTGTGGATAATAAGTTGGATAAAAAATATGATGCATGGAAAAATGTGGAGAATATCATGGCACTAGAGGAAGTGATCGAGTGTGTAGTTCATCGATCATGCCCGTCTACCCTAAACAGGCACCCGTGCACACTTTTTTGATCTATATTAGTCCAAATGGTGTGAAATTTGGCACAGGGGTGCATCACCACATTGGTAATGATGAAACCAAGGTATGTAGCAATTTTGGTCTGATGAACTCAAACCAACCTGAATTCACACTCAAACTCAAACCGTAGGCTACCATTTGTGAAGCAAGTACCAAGCACGATACTCATAGAATTGGGAGCACATGCTTGTTCGATTTGGCATCACCACATTACCCTAGAAAAGTGTGTGTTATTTAAAAAAACATTTTGCAAGCTCTTTGTAGGTTCAGGTCGACCTAGGTTTGATAAAGCACTTTAAATTTAAAAAAATGAAAAAGAAGTTGAATTGCTGTGAAACCCTGAGTTTTGGTCAATGTGTGGATAATAAGTTGGATAAAAAATAGCATGCATGGAAAAATGTGGAGAATATCATAGCACTAGAGGAAGTGATCGAGTGTGTAGTTCATCGGACATGCCCGTCTACCCTAAACAGGCACCCGTGCAAACTTTCTTGATCTATATTAGTCCAAATGGTGTGAAATTTGGCACAGGGGTGCATCACCACATTGGTAATGATGAAACCAAGATATGTAGCCATTTTGGTCTGATGAACTCAAACCAACCTGAATTCACACTCAAACTCAAACCGGAGGCTACCATTTGTGAAGCAAGTACCAAGCAGGATACTCAAAGAATTGGGAGCACATGCTAGTTCGATTTGGCATCACCACATTACCCCAGAAAAGTGTGTGTTATTTAAAACAAAATTTGGTAAGCTCTTTGTAGGCTCTGGTCAACTAAGGTTTGACAAAGCACTTTAAATTTAAAAAAAATGAAAAAGTGGTTGAATTGTTGTCAAACCCTGAGTTTTGTTCAACGTGTGGATAATAAGTTGGATAAAAAATATGATGCATGGAAAAATGTGGAGAATATCATAGCACTAGACGAAGTGATCGAGTGTGTAGTTCAACGGTCATGCCCGTCTACCCGAAACAGGCACCCGTGCAAACCTTTTTGATCTATCTTAGTCCAAATGGTGTGAAATTTGGCACAGGGGTGCATCACCACATTGGTAATGATGAAACCAAGGTATGTAGCCATTTTGGTCTGATGAACTCAAACCAACCTGAATTCACACTCAAACTTAAACCGGAGGCTACCATTTGTGAAGCAAGTACCAAGCACGATACTCATAGAATTGGGAGCACATGCTGGTTCGATTTGGCATCACCACATTACCCTAGAAAAGTGTGTGTTATTTAAAACAATATTTGGAAAGCTCTTTGTAGGCTCAGGTCGACCTAGGTTTGACAAAGCAACTTTAAATTTAAAAAAAATGAAAAAGAGGTTGAATTGTTGTGAAACCCTGAGTTTTGGTCAATATGTGGATAATAAGTTGGATAAAAAATAGAATGCATGGAAAAATGTGGAGAATATCATAGCACTAGAGGAAGTGATCGAGTGTGTAGTTCATCGGTCATGCCCGTCTACCCTAAATAGGCACCCGTGCAAACTTTTTTGATCTATATTAGTCCAAATGGTGTGAAATTTGGCACAGGGGTGCATCACCACATTGGTAATGATGAAACCAAGATATGTAGCCATTTTGGTTTGATGAACTCAAACCAACCTGAATTCACACTCAAACTCAAACCGGAGGCTACCATTTGTGAAGCAAGTACCAAGCACGATACTCATAGAATTGGGAGCCCATGCTGGTTCGATTTGTCATCACCACATTACCCTAGAAAAGTGTGTGTTATTTAAAACAACATTTGGCAAGCTCTTTGTAGGCTATGGTCAATACTAGGTTTGACAAAGCACTTTAAATTTTAAAAAAAATGAAAAAGTGGTTGAATTGTTGTGAAACCCTGAGTTTTGGTCAATGTGTGGATAATAAGTTGGATAAAAAATATCATGCATGAAAAATGTGGAGACTATCATAGCACTAGAGGAAGTGATCGAGTGTGTAGTTCAACGGTCATGCCCGTCTACCCTAAACAGGCACCCGTGCACACCTTTTTGATCTATCTTAGTCCAAATGGTGTGAATTTTGGCACAGGGATGCATCACCACATTGGTAATGATGAAACCTAGATATGTAGCCATTTTGGTTTGATGAACTCAAACCAAACTGAATTCACTCTCAAACTCAAACCGGAGGCTACCATTTGTGAAGCAAGTACCAGACACGATACTCATAGAATTGGGAGCCCATGCTAGTTCGATTTGGCATCACCACATTACCCTAGAAAAGTATGTGTTATTTAAAACAACATTTGGCAAGCTCAAGAACAAATTATGGAGAATACCATAGCACTAGAGGAAAATCTGCCGCAAAAGGTTAGTAGTTATTACTTTTCATAAATAATCTCGTAATTTTTTTTGGCACAATATCGGCCGCAAAATATACATGGAAATAAATAACATGACTTTTTTTTGTGGGTTGGGGGAGAAAATTTCGCTGTTAGGTGAAAAACCCAATAACCACAATATTCGGAGCAATACACATAATCTTGGGAGCCATATATATAAGACCCGTTGACGATCTGGATCGCATGCTCCCTCTACCGAAGTCGCATCCATCTTCTTCTTTTCTGTCCTCCCTCTCTTTCATCTACCAACGTCGTCGCAGTGGTAGTACATACAGAAGGGCTATGGCGAATGTGCAGGTATGTATCTTTCCGAACGCGAGATGACCTCCATCTTGTTGGTTCTTTTTCCTTCTAGTTGAAAATAGTCGGCATGTTTTGTAGATCTGAGCGATTGTACTCACGATCCTACTTGTGTACGATGTAGTGTGGTGTTTGTTTTGACACCAAGGGTTTGTGTGCTGCCGAGACTTTGATGAAAAAGTTTGTCGATTTTACCCTACGTCCTGGATTCGAGAAGAGGATGGTACGATCTGTTATCCAAATCCATATGAACTCGCACATTGTTTACGTATGTTCATTAATCTATTATTTCATATCTAGGGGACTTACATGTACTAAATAAATGTTGTAGGCGGTGATATGTTATTATTCCATTCAAGCATCTGCCTCCTCTAATTTTGTTATACATGTAGATTCTACCATGCTACGCAAGATCACTTTTCCTCAAAAAATATGGAGTGAGCAAGGATGAAAAGAAGATATTTGATGTTTCATTTCTTACACCAGAGAATTTTAAATTTGTGTTCACGGTTACGAATGAAGTAGAAACAACTACTGTTAGTGGTGATGCATGGGAGGAATTTCGTAGAATATATTGCGTTCATATTGGCTAGAATGTGTTTTTCTCAATTGATGAATTGAAGGGTTTGGATTCTTGCCGTGTTGTTTCTGGACATTACCCTATCGTTCATCCAAGTAATATATCTATCTCTTAATTAATTTCATTATAGGTTTCCTAAATATATACTTGTTTATTTAATTTAATGTGCCAAATGATGTACGCAAAATTTAATTTGTGCACCACATTTAATTTGTAGCATACTACAATTTGGGTGCTCGAGAGAGACTAATAGTTGATAACCTCATTGCAACTGTTGGAACCGATGTTAATTGGAAAATGATGGAAACAGTCATTACGAAGGTGAACAAGCTTGAAGTTTATGTAGAACATAATGATGCAGGAGATTACAATCTTGGAAGAGCTTATGGACTGCTGCATAAGTTGAATTGGTCCAACTCAAACAAGAATTTTGTGGTAAGTACTGATTAATTATTCTTTAATATAATTTTTAATTTTTATGTGAAGTCTAAACAAAATTCCAGCAGAAACTGCCTCGTCGTCTACTTCCCCAAGACATGTCACTTGTTGGTGGTATTACGCTTATTGGTAATTTTGGCACAAGGATGACATCGACGTACAGCACTTCTCCTGATGAAAATGATGGACGTGTCTGCATTAATAGATGGGACAAGTTCATGGGTTATCGGTTGTAAGACATTAAGGTGTGATCTTGTGCTACGAAATTATCGTTTGAAAGTTAGACTTAACTTATTTAATATGTGGAGTTATACTGTTGTACTAGTAAAACTAGTGTGGGAGTTCGTTAATTACTACTGTAGTTGTACTAAAATGACAAACAAATAATTAAATGCAAGGTTTGTCCGGTAGTTACAGCCATGGATTAATGCAGGGTCGATAGGAGTCATGTCACCTGGTTTCAATGCGCAAGCAAAAATTAATAAACTTGGAAAAAAACGAATCGTCGTCGAGTTGCTTTCTCCACTAAGTCGTCTTCGTCAACAGAGACTCTGTCACACGTGGAACTACAGTAAAAAAGACCCCACTTCTTCGTAAAAAACCCCACTTCTTCTCATCCCCACTTATTCTCATGGTAGTTCCGATTTGTGAGGCCGCTGTTGTCAAGAGTGCCGGTTGCCTTCTCCTCTTCCTCCTATCTCTCCGCCATTGCTGACACACCATGGGAGGGGCAGCATCATCCCCCGTCAACTTCGAGCCGGTCTTCCGGGACAAGGACGACGGCAAGCGGACAACAGAGGTTCACTAGTTCCGTGCGCATGGCGACACTTGGATCCAGGCTGTGTACACGAACGAGATGAGCACCGTCGAAAGCATCCTCGACATGTACCTGGAGTGGCTCAAGGACGAGAGGTACCGGTTTGTCGGCCTCGATCTTGAGTATGACTTCCGGCAGAAAAAATTTGCGATCATGCAGATAGCTTTGAGGGAGCACGTTCTCGTCTTCCACTTGATCAGGTATGTATTCTAGAGATTCGACTGTTCTTAGGTAATATGGTATCTTTCTGATTTGGTTGTACTTCTATATATTCAGCCGAATTGGTTGTACTTCTATAGATGAGTTCTCTGCATAATATGTATCACTTCGAACTAAATCATGCTCCACCTCTTGATCTTGAAATGTTGCAAGCCCAGCTTGCTTTTTCATGAACCTATGAGTTCCATATTGCTAATTCTTAGTGCACAATATTGTAAACAATCTTATTGTAATTTTTGCAATGTATGTGCCAGGACAATATATACGCGCTAAGGAACATCCTGAAGAATAATGATGTCACATTTGTAGGTGTGGACATAAGGACTGACCACAGGTTGCTTTACAAGCAATGGCTATATATTCCACCTGGCAAGCATCTGGACCTCCAGGATATGTTGAAAATACCAGGTTATGGTAACAGGGCTGGCATGGCTACTATGGCTTCCGAGCTCATCCACCCCAAGTACGCCGGCATGAAGGAGAAGTTTGTGACGGACTACGAAAAATTCGAAGGCCATAATTACTAGGAATGGAAGCCTCTATCCGATATGAACTTGGAGTATGCCTCCATTGATGGTTATGTCGCCTATGAACTCGCCCGCATTGTGAGTATAGTGAACCAGGGACTGCATCCCCAGAGGCCACTCATCCCTAGTTGGGACAACAATGAGCGCAAGCGTCGCCGTGGTCATGACAACTGATCTGCCTTATCAGGTACATGGTTTATGGAAATGCTAGGACAACTATGTTGTAATTATAGTTCAGTGAGCGTGAAGACAAATATGTGTGTTTATGATCTTACTTTTTGTGGACCTGCTAGTATTACTATGTGAGTAGAACAAATTAGTGTTGGTACTGTAAATTTGGATCAAGTTATATATGTGACATGCATGTTATTAACTATGATGTGCTGAATTGTACTGATAAAGTTTTGAAGTTCATGCCAAAGAAAAGTACAATCTAGGTTTCAAAAGTACATGGACTACTGGTCATCATCACTATCAAAATCTTCACTTGCTGCATCCTCATCAGCTGCTTTGTCAACCTGTTGTTCATCATCACTACTGTCTATTAATTGTTGACTTCTTCCTTGTAATATTTCATGAACAATATGAGCATCGACATGTACCACTTCATCAGAGAAAACAACCTCTTGTTCTTCGAATTCAGCTTCATCTTCATTGTTCTCAGATTGATGGACAATGAAATCTGAGGAAAAACGGTCTTCCTGGTAAGCATTGCTGCTCCCTTGTGCATCTTTTTCTGGAACATCGTACACATTTCTATCTCTGAAGAGTTGAACGACCTTCCAAGGTTTCCCAAATTCAGTGTCATTCAAGTAGAAGCATGTCTTAGCTTGACTAGCCAAAATAAAAGGGGCATGCTTACACCATAAAACTGCAGTGTTCACGCTTTTGAAGAATCCATGATCCTTCATCTTTGAAGCCCTTCTAGCAAGGTCAAACCAATTACAGCGAAAAAGAAATACTGATCTATCTCCATGATCATTCGCCATGTAACGCAACTCAGGAACTTCAGTGAGAACACCGTAGTATTCCATTTCTTCTTCATTGTCACCTATGGATGCTGTAGTCATGTGATACGTCTCCAACGTATCTATAATTTCTGATGTTCCATGCTTGTTTTATGACAATACCTACATGTTTTATTCATACTTTATATCGTTTTGATGCATTTTCCGGCACTAACCTATTGACAAGATGCCGAAGCACCAGTTCCTGTTTTCTGCTGTTTTTGGTTTCAGAAATCCTACAAAGGAAATATTCTCGGAATTGGACGAAATCAACGCCCAGGGTCTTATATTTCATGGAAGCTTCCAGAGAGCCAGAGAGGGACCAGAGGGGAGCCCTGGGGGCCCCACCCCACATGGCGGCGTGGCCAAGGGGGGGCGCCAGCCTATGGGGGGCCACCCCCTGGCTCCTCCGACGCCGCCTCTTCGCCTATATAAAGCTACTGCCCCAAAAACCCTAAGGAAATAAGCCACGGGACGAGAAAAGTTACGCAGCCGCCGCCATCGCGAAGCCAAGATTCGGGGGACAGAAGTCTCTGTTCCGGCACGCCGCCGGGACGGGGAATTGCCCCCGGAAGGCATCTCCATCGACACCACCGCCATCTTCATCGCCGCTGCTGTCTCCTATGATGAGGAGGGAGTAGTTCTCCCTCGAGGCTAAGGGCTGTAACGGTAGCTATGTGGTTCATATCTCTCTCCCATGTACTTCAATACAATGATCTCATGAACTGCCTTGCATGATTGAGATCCATATGATGAGCTTTGTAATCTAGATGTCGTTATGCTTTTCAAGTGGGTTTTACTTATTTGATCTCCGGAGACTCCTTGTCCCACGTGTGTAAAGGTGACAGTGTGTGCACCGTGTGGGTCTCTTAGGCTAGATTTCACAGAATACTTATTCACTGAGTTATGATTTGAGTTGGATGTCTCTATGAAATTGTGGTGTGTTAGTACCTCCTATGAATGGCTCACAGTGACAGCGTGGGGTGTTTATTAGTACTTGGGAATACGCCTTTGAGGTGTGCTTTTGCACACTTGCCCAATGAATTTGAGTTCTTTATCCAATAAGAGAGTAGTATGATGAAGTGCTTATATTTATATTCAATTATGATTGCAATGTTGAGAGTGTCCACTAGTGAAAGTATGATCCCTAGGCCTTGTTTCCAAATATCGAATCACCGTTTATTTACTGTTCTGCTACATGTTTGCTTGCTGCAATCTTTATTTCAGATTGCAATTACTACTTACAATCATCCATATTACTTGTATTTCACTATCTCTTCGCCGAACTAGTGCACCTATACATCTGACAAGTGTATTAGGTGTGTTGGGGACACAAGAGACTTCTTGTATCGTAATTGCAGGGTTGCTTGAGAGGGATATCTTTGACCTCTACCTCCCTGAGTTCGATAAACCTTGGGTGATTCACTTAAAGGAAGCTTGTTGCTATTCTGCAAACCTCTGCTCTTGGAGGCCCAACACTGTCTACAGGAATAGAAGCGTGCGTAGACATCAAGCTATTTTCTGGCGCCGTTGCCGGGGAGGTAAGGTAAAAGGTATTCACATCCTCCGACTACTAAGCTATTTCCTAGCATTGTTGCCAGTGTGTGAGTGCTCGAAGCTATTTCCTTTAGATCCTGCAATTGCATCTTTTTGTTTCTTGTTTACACTAGTTAGGCATAATGGAAAACAACTGTGAGCTTTTTAATCTATTTCCTGAGTTAAGACATGGATTGTTTGATGCGAAAATTAAAAAACCTATGGAACCTTATTTTCATGCTAGTAGCGATGTTATTAGTACGAACGCAATTACTGCTAATGCTATGGAAAAATCTAAGCTTGGGGAAGCTGGTTTTGATGAGCATGATATTTTTAGTTCCCCAAACATGGAGGAGAAAATTTACTTTGATGATACTTTGCCTCACATTTATGATGATTATAATGATAGTGGTATTTTGGTGCCACCTACTATTGAGGAGAAAATTAATTATGATTACAATATGCCTCCTATATATGATGATTATGGTGATGAGAATAATAATGATAGCTATTTTATTGAATTTGCTCCCACTACAATTAATAGTAATGACTATGCTTATGTGGAGAATGATACTTTTATGCATGTGGATCATGATAAGAATACTTTATGTGATAGTTATATTGTTGAGTTTGTTCGTGATACTACTGGAAATTATTATGAGAGAGGAAAATATGGTTGTAGAAATTTTCATGGTACTAAAACACCTCTCTACATGCTGAAAATTTTGAAGTTACTCGTGTTTTATCTTCCTATGCTTGTCACTTTGTTCTTCATGAATTTATTTGTGTACAAGATTCCTTTTCATAGGAAGTGGGTTAGACTTAAATGTGTTTTGAACTTGCTTTTTGATGCTCTCTTTGCTTCAACTCTCATCCTTATGTGAGCATCATTAAAATTACTGAGCCCATCTTAATGGCTATAAAGAAAGCACTTCTTGGGAGATAACCCAGGTTTTTATTTTTTGCTACTGTTTTGTTGTGTCTTGGAAGTTGTTACTACTGTAGCAACCTATCCTTATCTTTATTTTATTGCATTTTTGTGCCAAGTAAAGTCTTTGATAGTAAGGTTGATACTAGATTTGGATTACTGCGCAGAAACAGATTTCTTGCTGTCACGAATTTGAGTAGCCCCCTCTGTAGGTAACTCAGAAAAATCTGCCAATTTACGTGAATGATCCTCAGATATGTACGCAACTTTCATTCAATATGGGCTTTTTCATCTGAGCAAGTTAAGTGCCGCTAAAAAATTCGTCTTTACGGACTGTTCTGTTTTGACAGATTCTGCCTTTTATTTCGCATTGCCTCTTTTGCTATGTTGGATGGATTTCTTTGTTCCATTAACTTTCAGTAGCTTTGTGCAATGTCCAGAAGTGTTAAGAATGATTATGTCACCTCTGAATATTTGAATTTTTGATTATGCACTGATGGCGTGTAACACACACGTTCGTTGGGAACCCCAAGAGGAAGGTATGTTGCACACAGTAGCAAGTTTTCCCTCAGAAAGAAACCAAGGTTTAATCGAACCAGTAGGAGTCAAGAAGCACGTTGAAGGTTGATGGCGGCGAGATGTAGTGCGGCGCAACACCCGAGATTCCGGCGCCAATGTGGAACCTGCACAACACGACCAAAGTACTTTGCCCCAACGAAACAGTGAGGTTCTCAATCTCACCGGCTTGCTGTAACAAAGGATTAGATGTATAGTGTGGATGATGATTGTTTGCAGAGAACAGTAGAAACAGTATTGCAGTAGATTGTATTCGATGTAAAAGAATGGACCGGGGTCCACAGTTCACTAGAGGTGTCTCTCCCATAAGAAATAGCATATTGGGTAAACAAATTACAGTTGGGAAATTGACAAATAGAGAGGGCATGACAATGCACATACATGACATGATGAGTATTGTGAGATTTAATTGGGCATTACGACAAAGTACATAGACAGCTATCCAGCATGCATCTATGCCTAAAAAGTCCACCTTCAGGTTATCATCCGAACCCCTTCCAGTATTAAGTTGTAAACAACAGACAATTGCATTAAGTATGGTGCGTAATGTAATCAATAACTATATCCTCGAACATAGCATCAATGTTTTATCCCTAGTGGCAACAGCACATCCATAATCTTAGAGGTTGCTGTCACTCCCCCAGATTCACGGAGACATGAACCCACTATCGAGCATAAATACTCCCTCTTGGAGTTACAAGCAATGACTTGGCCAGAGCCTCTACTAGCAACGGAGAGCATGCAAGATCATAAACAACACATAGATAGATTGATAATCAACATAACATAGTATTCTCTATTCATCGGATCCCAGCAAACACACATGTAGCATTACAGATAGATGATCTTGATCATGATAGGTAGCTCACAAGATCAGACAATGAAGCACAATGGGGAGAAGACAACCATCTAGCTACTGCTATGGACCCATAGTCCAGGGGTGAACTACTCACACATCAATCCGGAGGAGACCATGGAGGTGTAGAGTCCTCCGGGAGATGATTCCCCTCTCCGGCAGGGTGCCGGAGGTGATCTCCAGAATCCCCCGAGATGGGATTGGCGGCGGCGGCGTCTCAGTATGTTTTCTCGTATCGTGGCTCTCGGTACTGGGGGTTTCTCGACGAAGGCTATAAGTAGGCGGAGGAGATAGGTCAGGGGGCCGCCCGAGGGGCCCACACTACAGGCCGGCGCGGCCAGGGCCTGGGCCGCGCCGCCCTGGCGTGTGGCCGCCTCGTGGCCCCACTTCGTTGACTCTTCGGTCTTCTGGAAGCTTCGTCCAAAAATAGGACCCTGGGCGTTGATTTCGTCCAATTCCGAGAATATTTCCTTACTAGGATTTCTGAAACCAAAAACAACAGAAAACAGCAACTGGCTCTTCGGCATCTCATTAATAGGTTAGTGCCAGAAAATGCATAATAATGACATATAATGTGTATAAAACATGTGAGTATCATCATAAAAGTAGTATGGAACATAAGAAATTATAGATACGTTTGAGACGTATCAAGCATCCCCAAGCTTAGTTCCTACTCGTCCCGAGTAGGTAAACGATAACAAAGATAATTTCTTAAGTGACAATGCTACCAACATAATCTTGATCATACTATTGTAAGCACATGTAATTAATGCAGCGATCAAAACAATGGTAAATGACATGAGTAAACAACTGAATCATAAAGCAAAGACTTTTCATGAATAGTACTTAAAGACAAGCATCAATAAGTCTTGCATAAGAGTTAACTCATAAAGCAATAATTAAAAGTAAAGGTATTGAAGCAACACAAAGGAAGATAAAAGTTTCAGTGGTTGCTTTCAACTTGTAACATGTATATCTCATGGATATTGTCAACATAGAGTAATAGAACAAGTGCAATATGCAAGTATGTAGGAATCAATGCACAGTTCACACAAGTGTTTGCTTCTTAAGGTGGAGAGAAATAGGTGAACTGACTCAACAATGAAAGTAAAAGAATGGTCCTTCAAAGAGGAAAGCATCGATTGCTATATTTGTGCCAGAGCTTTTATTTTGAAAACAAGAAACAATTTTGTCAACGGTAGTAATAAAGCATATGAGTTATGTAAGTTATATCCTACAAGTTGCAAGCCTCATGCATAGTATACTAATAGTGCCCGCACCTTGTCCTAATTAGCTTGGACTACCGGATCATTGCAATACACATGTTTTAACCAAGTGTCACAATGGGGTACCTCTATGCCGCCTGTACAAAGGTCTAAGGAGAAAGCTCGCATTGGATTTCTCGCTTTTGATTATTCTCAACTTAGACATCCATACCGGGACAACATAGACAACAGATAATGGACTCCTCTTTTATGCATAAGCATGTAACAACGATTAATTTTCTCATTTGAGATTGAGGATATATGTCCAAAACTGAAACTTCCACCATGGATCATGGCTTTAGTTAGCGGCCCAATGTTCTTCTCTAACAATATGCATGCTTAACCATAAGGTGGTAGATCTCTCTTACTTCAGACAAGACGGACATGCATAGCAACTCACATGATATTCAACAAAGAAATAGTTGATGGCGTCCCCAGGAACATGGTTATCGCACAACAAGCAACTTAATAAGAGATAAAGTGCATAAGTACATATTCAATATCACAATAGTTTTTAAGATATTTGTCCCATGAGCTATATATTGTAAAGGTAAAGAATAGAAATTTTAAAGGTAGCACTCAAGCAATTTACTTTGGAATGGCGGAGAAATACCATGTGGTAGGTAGGTATGGTGGAGACAAATGGCATAGTGGTTGGCTCAAGGATTTTGGATGCATGAGAAGTATTCCCTCTCGATACAAGGTTTAGGCTAGCAAGGTTTATTTGAAACAAACACAAGGATGAACCGGTACAGCAAAACTCACATAAAAGACATATTGTAAACATTATAAGACTCTATACCGTCTTCCTTGTTGTTCAAACTCAATACTAGAAATTATCTAGACCTTAGAGAAACCAAACATGCAAATCAGATTTTAGCATGCTCTATGTATTTCTTCATTAATGGGTGCAAAGTATATGATGCAAGAGCTTAAACATGAGCACAACAATTGCCAAGTATCACATTATTCAAGGTGTTATACCAATTACCACATATATCATTTTCCAATTCCAACCGTACAACAATTTAACGAAGAAGAAACTTTCGCCATGAATACTATGAGTAAAGCTAAGGACATATTTGTCCATATGCAACAGCGGAGCGTGTCTCTCTCCCACACAATGAATGCTAGGATCCATTTTATTCAAACAAAACAAAAACAAAAACAAACAGACGCTCCAAGCAAAGTACATAGGATGTGACGGAATAAAAATATAGTTTCAGGGGAGGAACCTGATAATATTGTCGATGAAGAAGGGGATGCCTTGGGCATCCCCAAGCTTAGACGCTTGAGTCTTCTTGATATATGCTGGGGTGAACCACCGGTGCATTCCCAAGCTTAGAGCTTTCAATCTCCTTGATCATGGTGTATATCATCCTCCTCTCTTGATCCTTGAAAACTTCCTCCACACCAAACTTAAAGCAACTCATTAGAGGGTTAGTGCACAATTAAAATTCACATATTCAGAGGTGACACAATCATTCTTTATACTTCTGGACATTGCACAAAGCTACTGAAAGTCAATGGAATAAAGAAATCCATCAAGCATGACAAAACAGGCAATGCAAAATAAAAGGCAGAATCTGTCAAAACAGAACAGTTCGTAAAGACGAATTTCTAACAGGCACCAGACTTGCTCAAATGAAAAAACTTAAAACTAATGAAAGTTGCGTACATATCTGAGGATCACTCACGTAAATTTTCATAATTTTCTGAGTTCCTACAGAGAATTAGACCCAGATTCGTGACAGCAAAGAAAACTGTTTCTGCGCAGTAATCCAAATCTAGTATCATACTTTTATTAGAGACTTTATTTGGCACAACAATGCAATAAAACTAAGATAAGTAGAGGTTGCTACAGTAGTAAACAACTTCCAAGGCTCAAATATAAAATAAAATTACTGTAGTAAAAACATGGATTGTCTCCCATAAGCGGTTTTCTTTAACGCCTTTCAGCTAGGCGCAGAAAGTGTGTATCAAGTATTATCGAGAGATGAAGGATCAACATCATAATTTGTTCTAATAATAGAATAAAAAGGTAACTTCATTCTCTTTCTAGGGAAGTGTTCCATACCTTTCTTGAGAGGAAATTGATATTTAATATTACCTTCCTTCATATCAATGGTAGCACCAACAGTTCGAAGAAAAGGTCTTCCCAATATAATGGGACAAGATGCATTGCATTCAATATCCAAGACAACAAAATCAACGGGGACAAGGTTATTGTTAACGGTAATGCTAACATTATCAACTCTCCCCAAAGGTTTCTTTGTAGAGTTATCAGCAAGATTAACATCCAAATAACAATTTTTCAATGGTGGCAAGTCAAGCATATCATAAATTTTCTTAGGCATAACAGAAATACTTGCACCAAGATCACATAAAGCATTACAACCAAAGTCCTTGACCTTCATCTTAATGATGGGCTCCCAACCATCCTCTAGCTTCCTAGGAATAGAAGTTTCGCGTTCTAGTTTCTCTTCTCTAGCTTTTATGAGAGCATTTGTAATATGTTTCGTGAAAGCCAAATTTACAGCACTAGCATTAGGACTTTTAGCAAGTTTTTGTAAGAACTTTATAACTTCAGAGATATGACAATCATCAAAATCCAAACCATTATGATCTAAAGCAATGGGATCATTGTCCCCAATGTTGGAAAAAATTTCAGCAGTTTTATCACAGGCAGTTTCAGCAGTTTTAGCAGTTTCAGGAAGTTTTTCGCGCTTTGCATTAGAAGTGAAAATATTGCTAACACCTATTCTTTTACCATTATTAGTAGGAGGTGCAGCAACATGTGTAGCATTAGCATTACTAGTGGTGGTAATAGTCCAAACTTTAGCTACATTACTCTCTTTAGCTAGTTTTTCATTTTCTTCTCTTTCCCACCTAGCATGCAATTCAGCCATTAATCTTATATTCTCATTAATTCTAACTTGGATGGCATTTGCTGTAGTAACAATTTTATTTTCATTATCCCTATTAGGCATAACTTTCAATTTCAAAAGATCAACATCAGCAGCTAGATTATCAACTTTAGAAGCAAGCATATCAATTTTCCCAAGCTTTTCTTCAACAGATTTATTAAAAGCAGTTTGTGTACTAATAAATTCTTTAAGCATGCTTCAAAACCAGAGGGTGTATTCCTATTATTGTTGTAAGAATTCCCATAAGAATTACCATAACCATTGCCATTATTATAAGGATATGGCCTATAGTTGTTACTAGAATTGTTCCGGTAAGCATTGTTGTTGAAATTATTATTTTTAATGTAGTTTACATCAACATGTTCTTCTTGTGCAACCAATGAAGCTAACGGAACATTATTAAGATCAATCTTTGTCCTATCATTCACAAGCATAGACATAATAGCATCAATCTTATCATTCAAGGAAGAGGTTTCTTCGATAGAATTTACCTTCTTACCTTGTGGAGCTCTTTCCGTGTGCCATTCAGAGTAATTAATCATCATATTATCAAGAAGCTTTGTTGCTTTACCAAGAGTGATGGACATAAAGGTACCTCCAGCAGCTGAATCCAATAGGTTCCGCGAAGAAAAATTCAGTCCTGCATAAAAGGTTTGGATGATCATCCAAGTAGTCAGTCCATGGGTTGGGCAATTTTTAACCAAAGATTTCATTCTTTCCCATGCTTGTGCAACATGCTCAGTATCTAATTGTTTAAAATTCATTATGCTACTCCTCAAAGATATAATTTTAGCAGGGGGATAATATCTACTAATAAAAGCATCCTTGCATTTAGTCCATGAATCAATACTATTCTTAGGCAGAGATAGCAACCAATCTTTATCTCTTCCTCTTAATGAGAAAGGGAACAATTTTAATTTTATTATGTCACCATCTACATCTTTATACTTTTGCATTTCACAAAGTTCAACAAAATTATTGAGATGGGCAGCATCATCATCAGAACTAACACCAGAAAATTGCTCTCGCATAACAAGATTCAGTAAAGCAGGTTTAATTTCAAAGAATTCCGCTGTAGTAGCGGGTGGAGCAATAGGTGTGCATAAGAAATCATTATTATTTGTGGTTGTGAAGTCACACAACTTAGTATTTTCAGGAGTACCCATTTTAGCAGTAGTAAATAAAGTAAACTAGATAAAGTAAATGCAAGTAACTAATTTTTTTGTGTTTTTGATATAGTAAACAAGATAGTAAATAAAGTAAAACTAGCAACTAATTTTTTTGTGTTTTGTTTTAGTGCAGCAAACAAAGTAGTAAATAAAATAAAGCAAGACAAAAACAAAGTAAAGAGATTGCGATGTGAAGACTCCCCTTGCAGCGTGTCTTGATCTCCCCGGCAACGGCGCCAGAAAAAGAGCTTGATGGCGTGTAACACACACGTTCGTTGGGAACCCCAAGAGGAAGGTATGTTGCACACAGTAGCAAGTTTTCCCTCAGAAAGAAACCAAGGTTTAATCGAACCAGTAGGAGTCAAGAAGCACGTTGAAGGTTGATGGCGGCGAGATGTAGTGCGGCGCAACACCAGAGATTCCGGCGCCAGCGTGGAACCTGCACAACACAACCAAAGTACTTTGCCCCAACGAAACAGTGAGGTTGTCAATCTCACCGGCTTGCTGTAACAAAGGATTAGATGTATAGTGTGGATGATGATTGTTTGCAGAGAACAGTAGAAACAGTATTGCAGTAGATTGTATTCGATGTAAAAGAATGGACCGGGGTCCACAGTTCACTAGAGGTGTCTCTCCCATAAGAAATAGCATATTGGGTAAACAAATTACAGTTGGGCAATTGACAAATAGAGAGGGCATGACAATGCACATACATGACATGATGAGTATTGTGAGATTTAATTGGGCATTACGACAAAGTACATAGACCGCTATCCAGCATGCATCTATGCCTAAAAAGTCCACCTTCAGGTTATCATCCGAACCCCTTCCAGTATTAAGTTGTAAAGAACAGACAATTGCATTAAGTATGGTGCGTAATGTAATCAATAACTATATCCTCGAACATAGCATCAATGTTTTATCCCTAGTGGCAACAGCACATCCATAATCTTAGAGGTTGCTGTCACTCCCTGCATTCACGGAGACATGAACCCACTATCGAGCATAAATACTCCCTCTTGGAGTTACAAGCAATGACTTGGCCAGAGCCTCTACTAGCAACGGAGAGCATGCAAGATCATAAACAACACATAGATAGATTGATAATCAACATAACATAGTATTCTCTATTCATCGGATCCCAACAAACACACATGTAGCATTACAGATAGATGATCTTGATCATGATAGGCAGCTCACAAGATCAGACAATGAAGCACAATGGGGAGAAGACAACCATCTAGCTACTGCTATGGACCCATAGTCCAGGGGTGAACTACTCACACATCAATCCGGAGGCGACCATGGCGGTGTAGAGTCCTCCGGGAGATGATTCCCCTCTCCGGCAGGGTGCCGGAGGTGATCTCCAGAATCCCCCGAGATGGGATTGGCGGCGGCGGCGTCTCAGTATGTTTTCTCGTATCGTGCCTCTCGGTACTGGGGGTTTCTCGACGAAGGCTATAAGTAGGCGGAGGAGATAGGTCAGGGGGCCGCCCGAGGGGCCCACACTATAGGCCAGCGCGGCCAGGGCCTGGGCCGCGCCGCCCTGGCGTGTGGCCGCCTCGTGGCCCCACTTCGTTGACTCTTCGGTCTTCTGGAAGCTTCGTCCAAAAATAGGACCCTGGGCGTTGATTTCGTCCAATTCCGAGAATATTTCCTTACTAGGATTTCTGAAACCAAAAACAGCAGAAAACAGCAACTGGCTCTTCGGCATCTCGTTAATAGGTTAGTGCCGGAAAATGCATAATAATGACATATAATGTGTATAAAACATGTGAGTATCATCATAAAAGTAGCATGGAACATAAGAAATTATAGATACGTTTGAGACGTATCATGCACTAACCCTCTAATGAGTTTGGTTTGAGTTTGGTGTGGAGGAAGTTTTCAAGGATCAAGAGAGGAGGATGATACAATATGATCAAGGAGAGTGAAAAATCTAAGCTTGGGGATGCCCCCGTGGTTCATCCCTGCATATTTCAAGAAGACTCAAGCATCTAACCTTGGGGATGCCCAAGGCATCCCCTTCTTCATCGACAACTTATCAGGTCACCTCTAGTGAAACTATATTTTTATTCCGTCACATCTTATGTGCTTTACTTGGAGCGTCTGTATGATTTTATTTTTGTTTTTGTTTGAATAAAATCGGATCCTAGCATTCTTTGTGTGGGAGAAAGACACGCTCCGCTGTTTCATATGAACACTGGTGTTCTTATCTTTACTTTTAATGTTCATGGCGAAGGTTGAAACTGCTTTGTTCATTGTTATATGGTTGGAAACAGAAAATGCTTCATGTGGTAATTGGTATAATGTCTTGAATAATTTGATACTTGGCAATTGTTGTGCTCAAATAGATCATGTTTAAGCTCTTGCATCATGTACTTTGCACCTATTAATGAAGAATTACCATAGAGCTTGTTGAAATTTGGTTTGCATGATTGGTCTCTCTAAAGTCTAGATATTTTCTGGTGAGGGTTTGAACAACAAGGAAGACAGTGTAGAGTCTTATAATGCTTGCAATATGTTCTTATGTAAGTTTTGATGTACTGGTTCATACTTGTGTTTGCTTCAAACAACCTTGCTAGCCTAAGCCTTGTATTGAGAGGGATTACTTCTCGTGCATCCAAAATCCTTGAGCCAAAACTATGCCATTTTTGTCCACCATACCTACCTACTACATGGTATTTTTCTTCCATTCCAAAGTAAATTGCTTGAGTGCTACATTTAAAAATTCCATTCTTTGTCTTTGCAATATATAGCTCATGGGAAAAATTGCTTAAAAACTATTGTGGTATTGAATATGTACTTATGTATCTTATTTCTTATAAGTTGCTTGTTGAGCGGTAACCATGTTCCTGGGGACGCCATCAACTATTTCACCTTTGTTGAATATCGTGTGAGTTGCTATGCATGTTCGTCTTGTCTGAAGTAAGGGTGATTTATCATGATCAAATGGTTTGAGTATGCATATTGTTAGAGAAGAACATTGGGCCGCTAACTAAAGCCATGATCCATGGTGGAAGTTTCAGTTTGGACAACAATCCTCAATCTCTCATGGGAATATTATCTATTGTTGAATGCTTATGCATTAAAGAGGAGTCCATTATCTGTTTTATATGTTGTCCCGGTATGGATGTCTAAGTTGAGAATAATCAAAAGCGAGAAATCCAATGCGAACTTTCTCCTTAGAACTTTGTACAGGCGGCATAGATGTACCCCTTTGTGACACTTGGTTGAAACATATGCTATGCAATGATAATCCATGTAAATCCAAGCTAATTAGGACAAGGTGCGGGCACTATTGGTAATCTATGCATGAGGCTTGCAACTTATAAGATGTCTTATACATAACACATGTGAATTATTACTACCGTTGACAAAATTGTTTCTATGTTTTCAAAATAAAAGCTCTAGCACAAATACAGCAATCCATGCTTCCCTCTGCGAAGGACCATTCTTTTACTTTTATGTTGAGTCAGTTTACCTACTTCTTTCTATCTTAGAAGCAAACACTTGTGTCAACTGTGTGCATTGATTCCTACATACTTGCTTATTTGCATTCATCATATTACTTTGTGTTGACAATTATCCATGAGATAAACATGTTGAAGTTGAAAGCAACAGCTGAAACTTATATCTTCCTTTGTGTTGCTTCAAAACTTTCTACTAAGAATTTATTGCTTTATGAGTTAACTCCTATGCAAGTCTTATTGATGCTTGTCTTGAAAGTACTATTTATGAAAAGTCTTCGCTATATGATTCAGTTGTTTAGTCATTATCTTTACCATTGCTTTGAATCACTTCATTCATCTCATATGCTTTGCAATAGTATGATCAAGATTATGTAAGTAGCATGTCACTTCGGAAATTATCCTTGTTATCGTTTACCTACTCGAGGGCGAGTAGGAACTAAGCTTGGGGATGCTGATACGTCTCCAACGTATCTATAATTTCTGATGTTCCATGCTTGTTTTATGACAATACCTATTGACAAGATGCCGAAGCACCAGTTCCTGTTTTCTACTGTTTTTGGTTTCAGAAATCCTAAAGGAAATATTCTCGGAATTGGACGAAATCAACGCCCAGGGTCTTATATTTCACGGAAGGTTCCAGAGAGCCAGAGAGGGACCAGAGGGGAGCCCTGGGGGCCCCACCCCACATGGCAGCGCGACCAAGGGGGGGCGCCAGCCTATGGGGGGGCCACCCCCTGGCTCCTCTGACGCCGCCTCTTCGCCTATATAAAGCTACTGCCCCAAAAACCCTAAGAAAATAAGCCACGGGACGAGAAAACTTACGCAACCGCCGCCATCGCGAAGCCAAGATTCGGGGGACAGAAGTCTCTGTTCCAGCACGCCGTCGGGACGGGGAATTGCCCCCGGAAGGCATCTCCATCGACACCACCGCCATCTTCATCGCCGCTGCTGTCTCCTATGATGAGGAGGGAGTAGTTCTCCCTCGAGGCTAAGGGCTGTATCGGTAGCTATGTGGTTCATATCTCTCTCCCATGTACTTCAATACAATGATCTCATGAACTGCCTTGCATGATTGAGATCCATATGATGAGCTTTGTAATCTAGACGTCGTTATGCTATTCAAGTGGGTTTTACTTATGTGACCTCCGGAGACTCCTTGTCCCACGTGTGTAAAGGTGACAGTGTGTGCACCGTGTGGGTCTCTTAGGCTAGATTTCACAGAATACTTATTCACTGAGTTATGATTTGAGTTGGATGTCTCTATGAAATTGTGGTGTGTTAGTACCTCCTATGAATGCTCACAGTGACAGCGTGGGGTGTTTATTAGTACTTGGGAATACGCCTTTGAGGTGTGCTTTTGCACACTTGCCCAATGAATTGGAGTTCTTTATCCAATAAGAGAGTAGTATGATGAAGTGCTTATATTTATATTCAATTATGATTGCAATGTTGAGAGTGTCCACTAGTGAAAGTATGATCCCTAGGCCTTGTTTCCAAATATCGAATCACCGTTTATTTACTGTTCTGCTACATGTTTGCTTGCTGCCATCTTTATTTCAGATTGCAATTACTACTTACAATCATCCATATTACTTGTATTTCACTATCTCTTCGCCGAACTAGTGCACCTATACATCTGACAAGTGTATTAGGTGTGTTGGGGACACAAGAGACTTCTTGTATCGTAATTGCAGGGTTGCTTGAGAGGGATATCTTTGACCTCTACCTCCCTGAGTTCGATAAACCTTGGGTGATTCAATTAAGGGAAACTTGCTGCGGTTCTACAAACCTCTGCTCTTGGAGGCCCAACACTGTCTACAGGAATAGAAGCGTGCGTAGAAATCATCATGACTCCGGAGTTTTGACTGCTTAGATGCTTCTCACGAGCTTCAGTTCGGAATCTTGCACCATTAACATTGCAGATTGAATGTACTACTACCGTTGGTTCTGGCCGATTTGCTAGTGAGCGCAAATCTTCTAGTGCATTTTCCATATTACGCACATGATTTTTGAACCAGCCTGGGAATTCTTTCTGAAACGCCTTGTCCGGGTTATTTACCCACTTTCTCCTTAATTCATCACAGAAATCACTATAAATGAAATACATAAGTATTAATCATACCAATCAGTATAATGCAAAAGTGTGAACAAAGATTGAATTAGATAAATGAAGCTTACTCTATATAGCTCTGACCCTCATCACAATTAGATAGAACATACCAAACCATGGTGTCGAATTCTTTCTCAAAATGCTTCAAAGATGATTTCCCCAAGCATTTAGCCCCGTCAGAGAAGATACCGAACTCATGTGCTCCAACTATTCGACAATCGTCTTGGTTTCTTTCAGCTCTGTTGAACCTCGTTTCAATGTGATCATCTAAATATCTTGAGCAAAATGACAAACACCTATCAACAATATATCCCTCGGCAATTGAACCTTCTGGCCTAGATTTGTTGCGCACTGTTTTCTTCAGGTACCCTAGTCTTCTCTCAATAGGATACATCCATCCATAGTGAACAGGGCCCCTTTGAATTGCCTCATGATGTAGATGAATTGCTAGGTGGACCATGACATCAAAAAAAGCAGGGGGGGGATAACTTATCAAGCTTGCAATGAATTAAAACAATTTCAACCTTCATTCTTTCAAGCAAATCAACTCTCAGTGTTTTGCAACACAACTCTTTAAAAAATCTTCCCAGTTCTGCTACTGCCTCATACATTTGACGTGGTGCAACACCTTTAAGACCAGCTGGCAACACACGCTGCAACAGTATGTGACAATCATGTGTCTTCAAACTGTGTACTTTACCGCCATCCACATCCACACATCTTGACAGGTTTGCAGCAAATCCATCAGGGAACCTAGCATTGGCAAGATACCTGCACAACTTTCTTTTATTTTCTTTAGTAAGTGTCCATGGTGCATGTGGCTTGGCATATCTACTTCCCACAGGTTGCATCCAATATTTTCTCCTTATTTTGAATGTCTCAAGATCCACTCTAGCATTATGTGTGTCCTTACTCTTTCCCTCTAGTTCAAGAAGGGTACCAAGGATACTGTCACATATATTCTTCTCAATGTGCATCACATCTAGGTTGTGCACAAATTTCAGTTTTGACCAATATGGTAGATCAAAGAAGCTAACCTTGAGGTGCCAGTTTGGTTCACCTTCCATCGTACTTCTGCAATACATCTTCTTGTGTGAATTTCCTTGGTGGATCTCTGTCCTCTATTTCACCATTGAAAACTCTATTCTTTCTGTAAGGATGATCTTTGTGAAGGAATCGACGATGGCCAACATAACCAATTTTGTTGGTTAGTTTCTCAAAGCAAGGATTTTCATCACAATGCACACATGCGTAATACCCTTTGGTGCTTCTGTCAGATAATGTGGCATATCCAGGCTAGTCATGAATTGACCAAATGAACGCAGCATGCAACTGAAAATCCCTACCCGTGCATGCATCATAAGTATCCACACCATCCCAGAGCTTAATCATATCCTTAATAAGTGGTTGCATAAATACATGAAAATCCTTTCCGGGTTGATATTTTCCAGGAATAAGCAATGACATCATGAAATTTGATTGATCCATACACATCCAAGGTGGGAAGTTGTATGGAATAACAAATACTGGCCACATACTGTATGAGGCGCTCATATTTCCAAATGGATTGAAACCATCTGTCGCAATCCCGAGCTTGATGCTGCGTGCATCTTTAGGAAACCAATCAAACTCTTTGTCAAAGAACTTCCACGCCTCACCATCAGCTGGGTGCCTTATTATATTGTCCAGAGCAAGCCTCTTGTCCTTATGCCACCTTGTGTTCTCTGACAATTACTTTGAAACAAAAAATCTTTGTAACCTTGGGATTATAGGAAAGTACCTAAGCACCTTATGAGGAACCTTTCTCTTTCCTTCCATGTCCCTCCATCTAGAAAGTCCACACACATGGCAATGGGATTTTTTAGCATGATCTCCCCAAAATAGAGAACACTCATGCTTGCATACATGAATAGTCTCATACCCAAGTCCAACATCAGAAAGGGCACGCTTAGCTTCGGCGTAAGTTCTGGGAAAACTCACCTCTGGCAAATAATCACATAAGACAACAAAAAACTGATCAAAAGCTCTATTTGTGACGCGGTTGTATGATTTGATGTATAGCATCTTTATAATGAACATCAACCTAGAGGTAGTGCTGCATCCCTTATGAAGCTCTCGCTTTGCTTCTTCAATCAGCTTAGCGTAAAGATTAGGTTCAGAACTACCTTTCTTACTAGACTCTTCTAGATCATGTACCATAGTGTCCATATCATCATGAAAATTGTCACTGCCTTGCTCACTGCTATCATCGTTTTCACTTTCATAAGCACCTTCATTGCTTTCATCATCACTAAACGGTTCTCCATGAAAAATCCATCTTTTATAGTGCATGGTCATACCATTGCAGTTAATGTGAGACTCAACAATGTCTTCCTTATGCCGCAGCAAATTCAGGCATTTGGTGCATGGGCACAACATTGGTTCATCTTCCTTCACATGTTGTCGCGCAAAATTCATAAACGCTGCCACCCTTCTCATGTATTGAGGTGTAAACTTAACAGCATTAGTAATCCAATTTCTATCCATAAAGAAAATACCGCTTAACAATCTACAATATGAAAAAGGCTTAAATTAGTGAACAATGTACAACATAAATAATTACCACTTAATAATCTGAAAGATGAAAAGGGGTTATATTACAAATCTATATTATGACTGCCATGAACACAAGATAAAACTAACCACGGACCCAAAAAACTATGAACACACATCAAAGAGGAACTCACATGTGTGGTATCCAAAGACGTGCGCCGCCCTCCCAGGCCGCCCTCCGTATAAGTGATCGCCGCGCCAAAACCCTAGGATCCGAGATCAGATCGTGTTGGCGGTTATGATTTGCAAAAGGCTAACGAACTGATTCCGTTATCAATCAGACAAGGAACTTAACATTTATTTATGTGCTTTGAGATTCGGTATTCCTCCTACTGGGTTCGTTTAGGCCCGTTTATTCCATCTTGGGCCGTGGTCGTTGTCTGGGCCGTTGTGCTTGTATGATTGTGTCCACAATCATCTCTCTCACATGCCTCTCTCACTCGTGCAATCACTATTTTCGGAGGGACCTAGAACAGCTGCTGCCCCGAGGGACCAAGAAAATCTGCTGTCGGAGGGACCGATGGGAGGACCAGCCGCCAACTCAGAGGCAGGTGCAAGGTCAGGCTCGTCTACCGTTGCTGTCCAGGTTTGTTTTGAACCTTGTACTTCCCCTTTCCCTTTTTGGATCTCCTACTAGTAGGATAGATCTGGTACATACTGTCCACCCCATCTGGTCTTTTTTACTTTTCGATTTAACTAATTAGTCATTACGTCAATGAAATCTGGTCTTCTAAGCTTGTTAAAAGTAAATATGCTTGTTCATTTGTCTCCTTCAACAAATTATTAACTAATTAGTCATTAGGTCAACAAATCTACTAGCTGCTTAAGTAATGTAGATATGCTTGTTTTCCTTTTCGAGGGACTACATGTGCTACATACCTTGGTGTCCACATATGGGGATACAATGTATCATCTACATTGTCCTCAAATTTTGTCTGTACTGCATTTATGTCTTGTTCCTGTATCCAAGTATTTTATTGAATTTTTGGTGAATGCACTGGTCTTTGTTTATCATTTTTTGATGACTCATCCTATCTACTAGATGTAGCATTATAATCGCCTGCACTAGTGGCTTATCAAATCTATTTCATGAACTGATAAGCATTGTCTTTTCTGCTATACTAGTTTGTTTTCTGCAGTACTAACTGTTAATTATTCACAATTTTGTCAATACGATTTCTAATTGTTAATTACTACATTTTACAAAGGATTATTTCGTGTACTCGATTATTGAAAATTGTAGGATTATTGTAGGATCATTTCCTGATCCTTTATACTACTTTTTTTAGATGGCATACAAGTGTCGGCTGTGCCATAGTCACGCTGGACCGTGCGGGAACAAGAGGACTGAGAGGAGCTCTTTCTTCATCCGTCTGCATAGCAACTTCATTGAGCACATGGTAATTGTCTATTTGTTTTTCCGACAAGCATGCTGATCAAAATTTTAGTAGTTTGTTAAAATATGAAGTCTTGTATTTCTTTTCTTTAACATTGTCCCCTGATGTTTCTTTTACAATTAAATGCAGAGCGTGCCTTGTTTCGCAAGGGACAAGTTCTGTGACAAAATAGCGAACAAGCTTACTATGTTTGCGGAAACTAAAGAAAGAGAGTTTTATGTCTTCAATGTGGCCCATGGAAACAACAACACAATGATATTCGGAGGCGATTATCAGAGGTTCTTGTATGACTACAACATGAAGCATGGGGACAAGGTTAAGATGACCTTGGAAACTAAGGACAACTATATCTTCCTACATCAAGTTAACAAGAAAGGATTCTCGAAAATTAGAGTTGATGGTAAATTACTCATTTGTTTTTGTTGAGTTCAATGGAATAGGTCTAGGCGCACTTTTCATTCACTGCATGACTAAATCAGATGTTGATCAAAAGAGCATGATAAATACCCTTAGTCCCACAAGTTTAATACTTTTATGTCTCCTTTTTTGGACTTGTAGTTCTGTTGTTAGTTTCAAGTTATGTTTTCATAAATACAATCTGTGTTGGTTAATCATGGTACCATGTTTTTTGCACAGCACATCCCTAAGTACATCGCAACAAGCCTGGATATCCCCCGCAGTGGACATGCTACTCTGCAAATTGATGGGCATGAAGAACCAACTTGGGAAGCTTCCTACTTCACCTCAACGATGGTAGGATCCGTTTCAGGCATGGCTGGGCTGAATTTACAAATGATCAAGCAGTTGAGATTGGTGAACTCCACGCGATCACATTTCACAAGATCAATGACAACGTCTACATCAACTTCCAGAATGTGTCTTGACTGACAGTGTTATGTTGGATGGTCGATATTTTGTATATAAGTATGTACTGGCTCAACCATTGAACTACCTAATCCCGCAGCTTTTGCTTTGCATATAAACAAAGAAAAGCTGCCTATCTAGTCTAAAACTGCTTATGTAGTATCAGTACATTGTAAGACTTATGTTTGTGCGCGACTTATATGCAGTCTTCGACTACCTATCTTATCTACTTTTAATTCTTCTTCTTGCATTTTAATTATTGTGTGTACTTGTTATGGTAATCAGAAAAATACAAGCAACTACAGGTAACAACATCACAAAATATTTGGTACTGCAAAATATCTTTTCCTGTTATGAAAAACCTGTCCATTAATCCAGTTGCTACTGAGCCATAGACTTTATTATATCATTGCCCTATACTGCGGTAAGTAATCATATAAAATTTATCACGTACGAAATTAGTAACACAAACGACTTGTAGTCTAATGGTAGTACTTCCCGATCAATTCCACTTCAAACGTCCCTAGTTCGATTCTCATATACGCGTGCTTTTTTCCTATTTGTTGAACTAGTTTATTTCTTTTCTACATTCACATTGACAACCTGGTCCCACCAGTAATCAGTGATAGACTAATGTACCACGAACTCAATTTCGTCATCAGGATTATCCGTGATGGTTAACAATGACACAATTTCATGCCGTCATACATGTATGATCATGCGTGACAAAAAAGCCAATCCGTCACCTACTTACCTTAATACATGACAGACCAGACATTTGTCACTGAATATGATATGTGGCGTAGTGAGAAGACGTTTATTGCACCGCATACAATGAAGCACTTTGCCGAGACGAGAATAAAGAGAGCTGAGCCGAGAAGTGATTATGACCGCTCTCTTGGATAGTCCTATAAAGCGAGCAAAGCAAAAAATGTCGCCCAGCTTGGACATCAGGACAATCAGTCCATACCCCACTTCATCGTGCAGTCCTATGATGATCCAGAACCGGCATCGATGATCGAATGGGAGGCTAGAGGTCAGGGAGCATCAGTTCAGTATGAAGATTACTATCCAATGGCTTAAGTCGTAAACAATTATAGATATGGATATGATCTCGTCAAACCTGGCGAGCTCGCGCGTCTAGGGACTCAGATGCGAAGGTTGCATGAATGGTACCTGAAAGCATGTCGAAGAGGTGATCGCTACCTCACGGTGTATCTTAGAGATGAGCATTACTTCCGGGGACGGGAGGAGATAAACCTTGAGTTAGAAGAACTATTTCAGTTATTCAATCAAGACGCCTCGACAAAGCTATCATTAGTTGCTACTGCCTGTAAGTGATTTATTTATGTAATTAAGTCTGTACCTCAGCTCATTCATTTGCACTAACAATTATCCTTACTATATTTTTTGTGTACGCTATATATTAATTATGCAGAATGAAGAAGCTCGAATGCAAAAGAGGCAAGCTCCACGACATGGGGTTCATTGACCCAGACACAGTTCATGAAGTTACGGTTCGACAGTACCCCAAGGACACAGAGGACAACATGCTAAGGTTTTTAGTGAAGCAAGCAAACAAAGAGGATATATTCTTTCCCTACAACTTCAAGTGAGTGTTATAACATACATTATGCTTGTGCAGCTTCCACTTTATTCTCGTAATCATTGAGCTATGCTTGTGCAGATTCCACTTTATTCTCCTAATCATTGATCTTCACAAAGGAGTCGTAAACGTCATGGACTCGAAACGTAAAGAACATACGGAATGACCGAACATGGCTGCCATGCTCCAGAGGTAATTTCAATCAATTTCGTATCGGCATCTTCATCTGTTCTAATTTGACGATATCATCAACTAATCAATAACTCATTTACTCATGTTTTGTTTGCCGGGCAGGGCTTGGAAACGGTTCATCAATACTGTTCCGGGTAAATGGAAACCGGAGCTTACATTTAAAGATTACCCTGTAAGTAGTACTTTATATATAGCTATGTCCATGAAACTCTATGATATTTTCTTTCAATACGATGCTTGATTATTAGTTTGATCGAACTATTTTTTCGTAAAGTGTATGAGCCAGGAACCCGGGAATAACTTATGTGGTTACTACGTCTGCGACTTTATTCGTGAGATGGCCTGTCACAGGGATGCGGAGGAAGCTATACTCCACACTCGTCTACGTTAACAATATTTCACAATTAATCTTAGTACCATCAATTGTATTGAGTTCCATTCATATATATATTGATCTCCTTTTTTAAATATAGATGGTACGCCTTCGGGACACTCTCATAACGGAGGATCGCATACGAGCATTTCAAGAGGAAATCGCGGGATTCTTTCTTAACGAGGCCATTGCCCCAACTGGAGAGCACTATCGGGAGTTTGTAGATCTTGATCAACTTCTTAAAGGCAAATAGATTTACTAAAGAGATCCGACCTTATATTGTAAATATGCATGCATTACGTGTACTGTTGACGATGTCTAAATATTCACGACGATATTTTGTGGTTTCTTGAATGATATATGCATTGCTGAAACTCTACCGCGACAGAGAAATGTCCAGTTTC
The DNA here is from genome assembly GCF_019359855.2 of Lolium perenne. Lineage (NCBI taxonomy): Eukaryota > Viridiplantae > Streptophyta > Magnoliopsida > Poales > Poaceae > Lolium > Lolium perenne. Next base: position 347,079,448 of record NC_067246.2, read on the forward strand.
TCTGCCGCGGCAGAGAAACGCTGCTCCACCCTAAACCTGTGCCGCGGCAGAGAAACGACAATTTTCTGCCGCGGCAGAGACCCTCCAGTCCCGGTTCGTACCACGAACCGGGACCAAAGGTCCTCCACCTCGAGCGCCCTCGCCGCACCACGTGGCGGGGCCTTTGGACCCGGTGCATCTTTAAACCGGGACTAAAGGGGGACCCTTTAATCCCGCCTTGTTGGTCCCGGCTTGCAAACCGAGACTGAAGCCCCAAACGAACCGGGCCAGTTGCCCCGTTTTTCACTAGTGACAAAGTTTTGTGGGATCTGGTATTTGAACACAATACTAGGGACAAAAGTCTGCCGTGTAGCTTAACCACCACACCCAACCAGCACTTTAGTATGTACACTATACAAGCTTATTTTATCACAAACTGCAGTCTAATTCAAATCAAACCAAAAAAAAATTAGCCGGTATCACTAGTGGAAAAGAGGCCTTTCGTCCCAAGCTCCTGGGAGCAAATGTCCCTGTTTTCAACCAAACCGGGACCAATGAGGGGCATTGGTCCCGGTTCATGATGAAAACCCTTTAGTCCTGGTTCGTTTGGACCCTTTAGTCCCGGTTGGTAATACAATCCGGGACTAAAGGGTGGTCTATGGGGCAAAAGTCTTTAGTCTCGGTTCGTATTACCAACCGGCACTAAAGGTCTACCCTTTTAACACTGTAAAATAGAAAAGAAAATGATAGAAATTTTAAAAAAGAATTTTTTTTCGGATTCTTGTATGTTATGCAACCTACTATTAGGGAAAATTAACAAATTTAAATTTTCACTTTTTTTGCAAAAAAGGTTTGAAAAATGGTAAAACCGCATTAACTTTTGCATACGACGTCGAAAAAAAACGTGTAATATATCAAAATCATCGTGGGAAAAAGTTACATCCGAATTCACCGGGGTTTACCCGGTTAGCCAATTTTTAGAATCTCAAAATTCCAAATGAACATATGAAAGCAGGAAGATTTTAGTTTTTGCCAGAAATTCGGAATTTTATATTTTTACATTTTTTAAAATAATAATTACATCATGCATAAAGGTTACTATTACTTAACCATAAAGTTAGCCAATTTTTAGATTTTCAAATTTTCAAGTTTGGCAAAAAATATTAAAAAATAATAAATTAAAAAAAGAATTATAATACAAATTTAAAAAATTATAATTATAATACCATTACCACAACATGTTATTACGTCATTAATTTTTTTATTAAAATAATTATTTGGAATTCGAATAATAAATAAGTGTGACATCGACCAACATGTTAATAGGATTGATATGATACTAGTATCACAACATGTGCGCGAAGCACTTGGAAGCGAGAGGGGAAAGGAATTTGGAAGTTAAGCGTGCTAGTGCTGGAGTAGTGGGAGGATGGATGACCGAGCGGGAAGTTGGACCACGGGTAAGTAATTTGACTAGAGATTAAGCGTAGTTAGAGATTAAGTGTAGTTAGAAACTAAACTAGTTAAATAACTGAAATACTAGAAATTCTGAAAAAAATAGAAGAAAAAAAAGAGGAGCCAAAAATAATTGGGCATAACCAAATCGATTAAAAAAATAACGAAATAACCTTAAGTCCCAGTTCGTGTTACAAACCGGGACTAAAGGTTATTTTCTCGATGCGCGCCAGCAGCCCACGTGGCGGGACCTTTAGTCCCGGTTTGTTTTACAACCGGGACTAAAGGGGGGTACCTTTAGTCCCGGATGGTTGGTCCCGGTTCCAAAACTGGGACTAAAGGCCCTTACCAACCGGGATTACAGGCCCGTTTTCCACTAGTGTATCACTGTTTCTCGTGGCAACGGAATGTTCGGTTTTCGGCGAGATCTCGGATATTTCGGCCGAGAAAAAAAAAATCCTTGGTCCCGTCCCGGTTGCACAACCAGAACTAAAGGCTCAAATACACCGGGACTAATGCCCCGTTTTCCACTAGTATGGATAAACTAGGAACACCCATGTCATTGTAAAAAAAACCGTGTTGTCGGGGAGCAATCCTTTTATCATTCATAAAATATGCTTATCTCTCCATGGTAGTAAAGCTCCACTTTGCTTTCATTTACCGAAAACGCCATTGGAGTTTCCAGCCTTTTTGATTTAGTATAGCATAATTTTGTCTTGTTGGTTTTGAAAATTGCTTCACAAGAATTAACATCTAAAAATCAACTTGCTCGTCCAGATTCCGCATTTAGCGTGATATTGATCTTTATTATAGTGTCCAGTGGTCTTATTCGGACAACTTTTGTGCCGCCCTTATGTTGGACTATGCATGCATGTAGGTACTGCAAGCTGATTAAGAACGCCACTAACTGTTTAAGCTGCTTATCATGCTATATTTCTGTTAGATATATATAGATTCCGCGAACGGTTGTTCCTGGAATCAACCGAGCTTGATCTCGGGCTCTCGTCCCGGCCGGCTATAAATTCCGCCACTCCTTCACCCAGTACTCCTCGTCTTGCATGCTCAAACGTACAAGAGCATGGCACTCACTCATCTCCTCCTCGTCGGCGCCGCGCTGCTGTCACTTACCTTCTTCTCCGGCTCAGGTAATGCCGATCACCTATGAATAAACTGAAGGAGCTGTTTTAGCCCGTGCATAGCATGTCACAAAAAAAATACTCATTCTGACAGCTCTGGCCGGCGAGGTGGGAGTGTGCTACGGGATGTTGGCTAGCCACCTCATGCAACCGCCAGCTGTGGTGCAGCTGCTGAAGAAGAATGGCATCACAAAGGTGAGGCTGTACGACGCCGACGCTGGAGCACTCGGTGCGCTAGCCAACACCGGCATCAAGGTGAAGGTGTCGCTACCAAATAAAAATCTGGTAGAGGCAGCTGGTACCATGTCGTACGCGGTCGAGTGGGTGAAGAACAACGTGATGGCGTACCCGGGCACGCTGATCGACAGCGTGGCCGTCGGGAACGAGGTGTTCTACCAGGCACCCGAGCTGACACCTCAGCTCCTCCCGGCGATGAAGAACATCCAGGCGGCGTTGGCCAGCGTGGGGCTGGCGGACGCCGTCAAGGTTTCCACGCCGATCGCGATGAATGCTCTCAAGGTGCCATCGTGGCCGCCGTCCGTGGGCGAGTTTCGGGACGACCTTGCGCAGTCGGTGATGGGCCCCATGATCGATTTCCTGGACCAGACCGGCTCACACCTCTCCTTCAACATCTACCCCTACTTCGCGTATAAGGAGGATCCTAAGATCGACGTCGACTACGTTTTGTTCCGCCCCAACAAGGGCCAAACAGACAAGGTCACCGGTCTCATCTACTACAACATGTTTGATGCTATGCTTGACGCTGTTTTGCATGCCGAGGAGAAGCTGCGCAACTCTCTTGGGCATGCTCGAGGTAGGATGCTTGAGGGTGTTGGCTCGTCAACGACTGTTGATGAGACGGGGGGTGAGGCTAAAGTAGGGTCGACCAATCATACAGTAACGGGCCAAATGAGTGCCGTGCCGGCAGGCTGGGACGCACAGGCCTACAATTCTAACCTCATCAGCAAGGTTCTCAGAGGCACCGGCACACCTTACAGACCCAACGCCGACATCAACGTCTACATCTTCTCCCTTTTCAACGAAGACCTCAAGCCCAACGAGGAGGAGCGCAACTTCGGCCTCTTCTACCCGGACGGCACGCCGGTGTACAAGGTCGACTTCCAACACCCTGGCCCTGGGCCGGGGACTACTAGCTGGTGCGTAGCGAACGCGGCGGTCGGCGACAAGCGGCTCCAGGATGCGCTCGACTACGCTTGCGGCATCGGCCAGGCGGACTGCAGTGCCATCCAGCCAGGCGGCCGCTGCTTCGATCCCGACACCAAGGTCGCGCACGCGTCCTATGCGTTCAACGACTACTACCAGCGCAACGGCCGGTCCGATCAATCCTGTGACTTCGGCGGCTGCGGCTCCGTCGTCCACCAGCAACCCAGTGAGTTGTCCACCCTCAGACCGCGTGCTACCTATTCTTTCGTCAATGCATATCTTTTTTTGTGTGTCAATTAATCTAAAATGGTGCTTATTCAACTGTTGGCAGAGTTTGGCAACTGCGTGCTCTGATGGATATGGATGGACTGATGCATGGTTGGGAAGACCACCCAAACTCCAGGCAGCTCGGTCAAGAATAATCAATTTTAATTTTTACTACTTTTCAACTTTTCTATGTACTACTATGGATGATTATCAACAAATCCGGTGCATGTGTAATGGAATACAATCCCTCATCGTAGCTTTTTATTTTATTGTTTTGAACTAAATCTCATTTATATTACTACAACAATGTTTACATCTTCTGGATAATGGGGCAACTAAACCCATAAACCCAATCCGAGGCAGGCGCTCGGCAAGGCGTCCGAGGAAGGAGCAACTCAATCGGCTGGGTGCAGATGTTTCATCTTTTGCGTCGGCTCATTTGGGCAAATCACCATTGATTCCGAGCTCGCCACCCTCGTTGTAGGTGCTGCTCGCCAAGTTTTTGGCGGGAATGAGGTGGACATGGGGGTTGGTGATGTTGACAGGTGTCCATCCATGGCATTGCGGGCCGGGTCAAGGGATGTTTGGTGCCTTGGGCTAGTTGTGCGCATGGAGGAATAGGAGGTGGAGCTCCTTTTTGAGCAACTCTAGCATATTCCACAGCATCTAGAGAAGCCACAGAGAGAGGAGGATATAAAATCCAAACCAGCTGCTAGGGTTTGGAGCTCTCCTCCTCCACCGCCATTGCCTCCAGATAGACCTAGGATATGCTACCTAGGAGTTGAAGAAACCGAGGTAGTAGATCTGGAGATTGAAGAGGTTAACATGGCTGATCGTGGCCGTGGTGGTAGGAGTAGAGGGAAAGGTAATGGAGCGGAAAAGGGGGATAATTGGAACAGATAGCAGCATAATCAATAGTTCCAGCAGAATCCTCAACAACAACAACAACACTTCCAGGATTTCCAATAGAATTAGGGTGGTTTTTCTTTCCCTCCACAGCCTTATGGGCTTGTTCCTGGTGGGATGCCTCCTCCTTGGGCTTTCCAGGGTGCTTACCCTCAATTCCCTCCTCAACAGTTTGGTTTTAAGTCAAACCAATGGATTGCACCTCCTCTAGATGATTATAACCAGAACAACCATAGTCAAGATGGTGATGGTGTTGGGAGAACAGAAGGGTTGCAGAATAAGCAGGTACAGAAGGTTTCTTGGGCTTGGGAGCCTGGTCAGGTAACCCCAAAAAAGATGTCCTATGTAGATACAATCTGCCTAGGATGTGGAGTGCCTGGTCACTTCAAGAAAACATGTGACAAGAAGCCCTTATGTTTATTTGCAAAGCAACTACTCAACCTGTGGACGAATGTCATGTGATAAAGAGGCCACCTCAGATTGCAAAGTACATAGGAAGTGCTACCACTGGTTTGGGATTTTTTCATATTGAAACTCCTGATTTGGTAGTGAACCCTGTAGCTACAACCAAAAACTATGGTCTAGTGCGGATTGAGGAAGGGAATATTACCAAATCAGAGCTAGCCAAGGAGTTTGCTTGGATTTATAGGACAAATTGGCCATAGCAGATCAAGGAGCTCACTCACTGGTCCTATCTTGTAAAATTCCCTCCACATCTGTCAGTTAATCAAGTGATTGGTTATCCTTAGATTTGGTCTGACAAAGCCTAGGGTGTGGGTCAAGGTAGATGCCTGGGATTATGATCCAGATTTTGTGGCAGTCATGAAAGATACCTGTATGAAAGTGCATGGTCTGCAGCCCACTTGCTGTGAATGGGATTCTATTGCTCAAGTAGTTTCTGTGTGTGGTATTCTCCAAGAGGTTGATTGGATGAGCTTCTTTAAGGACTATGCTGAAGTACTCAAGGTGAAGATCAAGTGCAAAGATCCCGCTAGGATTCCTGATGATAGATTGTTTCATTTTCAGGGCAAGTTCCATCAGTTGATGTTTCAAGTGGAAGGAGAGCCTGTTATGGGGTTGGCTGAGGACCCTCCTCCTCCACCTCCTCCTCCTTCTGATGTCAATGGTGGTAGAGGTAATGAAGATCAGGTAAATGGGCGACAAGATGGGATGGAAACTCACAAGGGTGCTCCAACTGGCAATGCTTCAGCTAGTTCCAATAGTGTGACTCCCAATGCCTCGAGCTCTGGTCATGTGGTAAGAAGAGTTGCTGGTGGAGGGGATGATATGAAGGAATATGTAAGTGGCTCAGAAATATATGATTTGCTTCTCAAAAAGGGTTCATTTTTTATGATGGGAGGTTTGTATGGAATAGTGGCTCAAATGAGGTTGTTGACTCACTTAGGGAGGAGGCGCAAAAGTTCCTTATGGAGGATCACGACCACATGTCTTGGAAACAGAAAATTGCCCTAGAAGGTGAAAATATGGATAGTGAAGTTCAAGAAGTTCCTCTGCCTGAAGTGCAAGAAGTGTCTCTACCTGAGGGGATTTTGCATAGCTTTGAGAAGATTGACATGGTGATACAAGGGAAGACAGATGGCCAGGGAAGAACCAGGAAAGGCAAAGTGTGGGGGCCTGTACAAGCTACAAGGGAGAGTTCTAGAGTGGATAGATCTATGAATGTGATGAAAAGAAGGCTATGGAGTACAAGAGGAGGATTAATCTAGATGAACCTAACAAGACGATGAAAGTTATAATTCAATCTTCTGCTTTTCTGTCTATAGATGTTGAAGATCTTGAATCTATGGCTAGGAATGTTGGTATTTATATTTTTGCTATTACCTCTAGTTGTAAAATTTCTCAAAACATAAATAGTGTGTGTGGAGTTGGGAGGGGGGAATAGATGCAGTTCCTCCAGTTGCACCTGATAGTATTAGTGTTGTTGATAATAGATATGTTAATCCTGTTAATGGTGTGTATGTAGTTGAGGAGATTCCTAGGGAGAGTCTGGCTCTTGAACCTCATATAAAAAGTGTGTTAGCCCAGAAGATAGACCCTGGTTTTGTTTTTGCTAGTAAGGGTATGGAAAAAAAGAGGATTATGAGGATGTAGGTGAGAAATGGATAGAGGTCATTAGTAAGTCTCGGGGCAAGCACCCCAGGAAGAAGTTTCAATGTTAGTTTCGTCTTTTAATATTAGAGGGATAACTGCCCCTGGCAAGAAAAAGTGTTTAGAGGACACTATAATTCCTTTAGTAGTTGATTACATAGGTTCCCAGGAAACTAAAAAGGAGAAATTCACTAAATCTTTCCTAAAAAGTATTTTGGGAAATAGGAATTTTGAGTGGAATTTTGTACCCGCATGTGGAATTGCTGGTGTTATTTTGGTAGGGGTAAATAGTGATATGTTTGAAGTTATCTCTTGGGAGGTGAAGGTTTTTTCTGTCAGTACAATAGTTAAAATCAAGAGCTCTGGTTTAAATATTAGGTTGACTATAGTTTATTGCTCTTCTTATGTGAAGGGGAAGGAAGCTTTTATTTCTGAGCTGCATGAGCTTTTCTTAAATTGTAATGGTCCTGCCATGATTGGTGGAGACTTTAACTTAGTTAGATACCAACATGATAAAAGTAATGGTGTAATTGATTTTAAGTGGGTAGACAAGTTTATTGTCTGGATAGATATGTGAGCTATTGCTAAGATAGGTTTAGCTGGTAGATCTTTTACCTAGGGGAATAATAAAAGTAATATGATCATGATTAGGATTGATAGGATCTGATGTACTACTAGTTTTGAAGCTTTATTCCCTCTGGTGAATGCAAGAGCTTTACCTAGATTAGGTAGTGACCATACCCCCATTATTTGGGATTCAGGAGAGGCCAATCTCCAAATTTAAGTAGTTTTAAATTTGAAAAATGGTGGAGTACTTGACCTGATTCTATGGAGGTGGTATCAAAAGCTTGGTCCCTTCAAGTAAATAGTAACAATCCCGTAGATATATAGCAGTGGAGTGCTAATATATATGCTAAGATTAGGAAAAGGAAGAAATCCCTTATGGAGGAATATGATGCCCTAGACGTCAAAGCTGGGTCTCAGGAGCTCCTTGCTTCTCAAGATGGTAGGTTTAAGAAAATTCACTCTAAGCTTAGTAATTTTTGCCTTATAGAAGAAATAAATCTAAGCAACGTTGTAGGGATAAACATATTTGTGAAGGAGATAGGAATACTCTTATTTTCATGCTTTATTTAATTAAATGAGGAGAAAAAGATGATCCCTATTTTGGAAGGCCCTGATGGGCCAAAGGGATGTTAGACATAGCAAATGAATATTACAAGGAGTTGTTTGGGGCTGAAGATAGATCTAATATTAGATTGATGGAGAACTTTTTTCTACCTGAAAAAAGAGCAACTCTAGAGGAAAATGATATGTTGGGAAGTATATTTTTCCCTAGAAGAAGAAAGAAGCTGTGTTTGGTTCTTATGTAGATGGAGCACTTTGACTAGATGGACTTTCTTTTTCTTCTATCAAAAGTATTGGGATGTTATAGCTGAAGATTTAATGATTTTGTTTGATGCCTAGTTTGAGGATAGATTAGACATTTTTAGAATAAACTTTTCTATGATCACTTTGATTCCAAAAGAGAACGATGCTAGAACCATGAATAAGTTTAGACCTATTAGTTTTCTAAATTTTAGTATTTTTTTGTGAAGTCTTGACAAATAGGCTGGCCAAAATTATAGGTAGGTTGATCTCTCAGAACCAATCTACCTTTATTACAGGAAGGTATATCCCGGAGAGTGTGGTAACTGCACATGAGATGGTACATGAGGTGCATAGGAAAAAGATGGAAGGTGATACGGGCATAAAGGCCTATGTGGAGCCCAGATTCAGGACTCCACCAAGTTAGGTGGTACGCCATCGAGGATTCAGGAGTGACACGCTAGGACGACCTATGCTGTGCAATAATTAAGTCTAAGGTTGTGTCATTCATTCTATGTTAGGAAATAATGTAGCCAGGTCATGTGGTGGGCCAAATTAGGGTTAAATTAGTGTTGTGTTTGGTTTTGGGCCTGTCCAAACCAAACCAGGCCATCCCACGAAGTGGGGCGCCCCAGCCCAGCAAGGGTTGGTCGGCCACCTCCCCCTCATATAAGGAGGTGGGGCAGCTAGGGTTTTAGACAGACAAGTTTAGACTAAAGATTAGGGTTTTCCCCATTGAGTGTGTTCACGTGTATCATCCATCCGGGGGTACGGCGCTGCCGTTTATCTATTATATCCGCTGCGAAGGTTCTTGTGTTTATCAAGGATTATCTAGCTCAAGGTTTGAGGTGTATCGTTCATCGATCCGTTGCTTGCTGGATTCGTTCCCTCTTCTCAAGATTGGGCAACAGCGAGAACCCGGGTTCTCGCTGTTGCCCAATCTTGAGAAGCGAGAACCCGCGTAGATAGAATCTCCCAACAACGCGATGAACGCAGCCTGGAGAAGAGGGAACGAATCCAACAAGTAACAGATCGATGAATGATACACCTCAAACCTTGAGCTAGATAATCCTTGATGAACACAAGAACCTTCGCAGCGGATAAAATAGATAAACAGCAGCGCCGTACCCCCGGAGGGATGATACACGTGAACACACGCAATGGGGAAAACCCTAATCTTTAGTCTAAACTTGTCTGTCTAAAACCCTAGCCGCCCCAACTCCTTATATGAGGGGGAGGTGGCCGGCCAGCCCTTGCTGGGCTGGGGCGCCGCACTTGGTGGGCTGACCTGGTTTGGTTTGGACAGGCCCAAAATCAAACACAACACTAATTTAACCCTAATTTGGCACACCACATGACCTGGCTACATTATTTCCTAACATAGAATGAATAACACAACCTTAGACTCAATTATTACATAGCGTAGGTCGTCCTAGAGTGTCACTTCTGAATCCTCGATGGCGTACCACCTAGCTTGGTGGAATCGTGAATCTAGGCTCCACATAGGCCTTTATGCCCGTATCAGAAGGTTTTGTATCCAAAATTGACTATGAAAAGGCTTATGACAGGGTAAATTTAGTTTTCCTATAGGAAATTCTACAACTTAGGGGGTCTAACCCCTTTTGGATTCGGCTTATTAGATTGCTTACCACCGGTGGGTCTGTGGGAGTGAAAATTAATGAAATAGAGATTGACTTTTTCCTTAATGGCAAGGGATTAAGACATGGGGATCCTTTATCCCATGTCTCTTTAACTTTGTGGTTGATGTGTTCTCGAAAATGCTTTTAAAAAGTGGTAGGGAGGGACTAATCAAAGGTTTATGCCCTGATTTTGTCCCTGAAGGGGTGATTTGCCTCCAATATGCTGATGATACTCTACGTTTTCTAGAAAAAGATAGTAGAATTGCAAAAAATATGAAGTGGACTCTAACATTCTTGAAATAAATTTCTGGTATGAGAATTAACTATAATAAAAGTGAGCCGATCCCTATCAATGTAGACATAGAGGAGTGTGCTCCTTTTTTGGATAGCGGCGTTTCTTGTGCTTCTTCTTTGGTTTGCATGTAGTTCCTTTGCTAGTATGCTGATTTCCTTAGCACTTGTAAACTCTATGGCTAATAATTTAAAGCTGGAAATTTTCGCAGCTCTGAAAATGGTTGAATTCCCATGCCCTTACGATATATAGTGTATTTGCACTAGTAGAAACCCCCCCTTAGTACCGATTTCAGAGGGCCTTTAGTGCCGATTTTGGACCGGTTCTAAAGATTCAGGACTAAAGCCTCCCCCTTTTGTACCTGTTCCTTACGAACCAGTACTAAAGGTGCCTCCACGTGGGCACGAAGGAGCCCACGGGGCTGGCGACGTTTGGTACCGGTTCGTAACACGAACCGGCACTAAAGGGTACCGGTGCCATTTTTTATATCAAATTTTTGTATCTATTTTTTCACTCGCTCTTTTTATCTATTTTTTTGAATTATTTTCCACTCCCTCTTTTTATCTTTTTTCCAGAATTTCTAATATTTTAGTTATTTGACAAGTTTAGTCTCTAACTACAATTATCTCTAGTCAAATTACTTACTCGTGGTCAAACTTCCCGCTCGGTCACCCATCCTCCCACTACTCCAGCACTAGCACACTTAACTTCCGAGTTTCTTCCCATCTCACTTTCAAGTGCTTCGCGCGCAGGTTATTGATAGTAGTATCACATCAATCCTATTAACATGTTGGTGTAATGTCCCAGGTTTAGAGATGATCGAGGGGTAGATTTTAGAAAGGGATGTGCATTGCATCGTAAATTCTGGGGAAATTTCGCGCTTTTAAAAGAAAACTGCATCGAAGGGGGACAAGTTTCTCTCTCGACTCCTTGCAGGGATAGGGTTTCGAGAGTGCGACAAACTTGCGTCTCACTTAACTAATTGAGGGTTTTGAGAAGAGAGGAGAGTTAGTGCATTACAACTTTAAGTTGCATGATTGAATTCAAACAAACTTGGGTTCGAATTTCAAAACCAAACATCATATGAATATCTCATAATTCAAAATTGAGGTAATTCTTAAAACAAATTATAAATCATCAAGAATATAAATAATACATCTATTAAGTAAAGCTCATTAGACAAAATTGGAGCTTTATTGATAATCACACATGATACATTGTCATTTACAATATTCAGAATTGAATTATGAAATATTACAACACATTACAAGAATTGAATAATGGAAAAAGAAAAAGAAAGCAAATTACAATTAAATGTCCTATCCTAATCTACATAAGATGATCATCATGGAAATCTTGCTCAAGAAGATCTTGATCTTCATTTGGATCATCACATTGTCCCTGCACACACACAAAGACCAAGCAAATGGTTATGCCAAGTGGCAAGAAAAGTGAAAATGAGAGGATATGACCATGATCAGCCGAGCTGATCCACAACACACAAGTCCCAACCAAGCACAATGCAAGCAGCTCACAAGGTGAGGTGCATGCTCACCAGCACACTCACACACAGGGAGAGTCATCACTCACACATCACCTTGCTGTCGACCAAGGAGAAGAATACAGGGGGTATAATAACTTTTCAGCCACCAAACCCTAGTCATTTCATCGATACAAGCATCAGGGTAAGAACAGCAAGAACACATCAAGAACAGCTATAACAGGTGACCAGCAAGAGCTGCTCCACCTATTCCAACAACCACCAAAAACCAACTGATACGTCTCCGACGTATCGATAATTTCTTATGTTCCATGCCACATTATTGATGATATCTACATGTTTTATGCATACTTTATGTCATATTTATGCATTTTCTGGCACTAACCTATTAACGAGATGCCGAAGAGCCAGTTGTTGTTTTCTGCTGTTTTTGGTTTCAGAAATCCTAGTAAGGAAATATTCTCGGAATTGGACGAAATCAACGCCCAGGGGCCTATTTTTCCACGAAGCTTCCAGAAGTCCGAAGATGAAACGAAGTGGGGCCACGAGGTGGCCAGACAACAGGGCGGCGCGGCCTGGACCCTGGCCGCGCGGCCCTGGCGTCTGGGCCCCTCGTGATGCCCCTTGACCTACCTCTTCGCCTACTTAAGCCTCCGTCGATAATAGCCCCAGTACCGAGAGCCACGATACGGAAAACCTTGCAGAGACGCCGCCGCCAATCCCATCTCGGGGGATTCAGGAGATCGCCTCCGGCACCCTGCCGGAGAGGGGAATCATCTCCCGGAGGACTCTACACCGCCATGGTCGCCTCCGGAGTGATGAGTGAGTAGTTCACCCCTGGACTATGGGTCCATAGCAGTAGCTAGATGGTTGTCTTCTCCTAATTATGCTTCATTGTCGGATCTTGTGAGCTGCCTAACATGATCAAGATCATCTATCTGTAATGCTATATGTTGTGTTTGTTGGGATCCGATGGATAGAGAATACTATGTTATGTTGATTATCAATCTATTACCTATGTGTTGTTTATGATCTTGCATGATCTCCGTTATTAGTAGAGGCTCTGGCCAAGTTTTTGCTCTTAACTCCAAGAGGGAGTATTTATGCTCGATAGTGGGTTCATGCCTCCATTAAATCTGGGACAGTGACAGAAAGTTCTAAGGTTGTGGATGTGCTGTTGCCACTAGGGATAAAACATTGATGCTATGTCCGAGGATGTAGTTATTGATTACATTACGCACCATACTTAATGCAATTGTCTGTTGTTTGCAACTTAATACCGGAAGGGGTTCGGATGATAACCAGAAAGTGAACTTTTTAGGCATAGATGCATGCTGGATAGCGGTCTATGTACTTTGTCGTAATGCCCAATTAAATCTCACAATACTCATCATGTCATGTATGTGCATTGTCATGCCCTCTCTATTTGTCAATTGCCCAACTGTAATTTGTTCACCCAACATGCTATTTATCTTATGGGAGAGACACCTCTAGTGAACTGTGGACGCCGGTCCATTCTTTTACATCGAATACAATCTACTGCAATACTTGTTCTACTGTTCTCTGCAAACAATCATCATCCACACTATACATCTAATCCTTTGTTACAGCAAGCCGGTGAGATTGACAACCTCACTGTTTCGTTGGGGCAAAGTACTTTGGTTGTGTTGTGCAGGTTCCACGTTGGCGCCGGAATCCCTGGTGTTGCGCGGCACTACATCTCGCCGCCATCAACCTTCAACATGCTTCTTGGCTCCTACTGGTTCGATAAACCTTGGTTTCTTACTGAGGGAAACTTGCTGCTGTACGCATCACACCTTCCACTTGGGGTTCCCAACGGGCGTGTGCTTTACGCGTCAACAAGCTAAATTTCTGGCGCCGTTGCCGGGGAGATCAAGACACGCTGCAAGGGGAGTCTCCACCTCGCAATCTCTTTACTTTGTTTTTTCTTGCTTTACTTTTATTTACTACTTTTTTTGCTGCATGATACGTCCAATTTGCATCACTATTTTATATCATAATTTGCTGTTATTCATTGATATATTTCATATTGGGACACAATACTTATGTTATTTCATCTATTTTGCATGTTTCATCATTATTGGAGATCAAGCACCGGAGCCAGGATTCTGCTGGAAAAAGCACCGTCAGAATGCAATATTTCGGAAGATCAACTGTGGAAGGAAATTATACGAAAAATCCTATTTTTCAAGATGACGAAGGAAGCCAGAAGGAGGAGCTGAGGAGACGCAGGGTGGGCCCACACCACTGGGCGGCGCGGCCCATGGCCTGGCCGCGCCACCTTGTGGTGTGGGAGCCCCACAGCCCCTCTCGCCTCCTTTTCTTCGCGAAACCCTTCGTCCCGAAGACCTAAGCCACAGAGGATACCTCGCGAAGAGTTACAGCCGCCTCTGCGGGGCGGAGAACACCAGAGAGAAAAGAGCTCTCCGGCGGCTGAGATCCGCCGGGGAAATTCCCTCCCGAGAGGGGGAAATCGACGCCATCGTCACCGTCATCGAGCTGGACATCATCTCCACCGCCATCACCATCATCTTCATCATCATCACCACCATCTCCACCGCAGCACCTCGTCACCGCTGTAGCAATTTGGGTTTGATCTTGATTGTTTGATAGGGGAAACTCTCCCGGTATTGATTCCTACTTGTTGTTGATGCTATTGAGTGAAACCATTGAACCAAGATTTATGTTCAGATTGTTATTCATCATCATATCACTTCTGATCATGTTCCATAAGATGTCTCGTGAGTAGTTCGTTTAGTTCTTGAGGACATGGGTGAAGTCTAAATGTTAGTAGTGAAGTATGTTGGGTAATATTCAATGTTATGATATTTAAGTTGTGGTGTTATTCTTCTAGTGGTGTCATGTGAATGTCGACTACATGACACTTCACCTTTATGGGCCTAGGGGAATGCATCTTGTACTCGTTTGCTAATTGCGGGGTTGCCGGAGTGACAGAAACCTAAACCCCCGTTAGTATATCGATGCAGGAGGGATAGCAGGATCTCCGAGTTTAAGGCTGTGGTTAGATTTATTCTTAATTACTTTCTTGTAGTTGCGGATGCTTGCAAGGGGTATAATCACAAGTATGTATTAGTCCTAGGAAGGGCGGTACATTAGCATAGGTTCACCCACACAACACTTATCAAAACAATGAAGATTAATCAGCTATATGTAGCGAAAGCACTAGACTAAAATCCCGTGTGTCCTCAAGAACGTTTGGTCATTATAAGTGAACAAACCGGCTTGTCCTTTGTGCTAAAAAGGATTGGGCCACTCGCAGCAATTGTTACTCTCGCACTTTACTTACTCGTACTTTATTCATCTGTTACATTAAAACCCCCTGAATACTTGTTTGTGAGCATCTACAGTGATTCCTACATCGAAACTGCTTGTCAACACCTTCGGCTCCTCGTTGGGTTCGACACTCTTACTTATCGAAGATACTACGATACACCCCCTATACTTGTGGGTCATCAAGACTATTTTCTGGCGCCGTTGCCGGGGAGTGAAGCGCTATTGGTAAGTGGAATTGGTAAGGGAAACTTTTACTGTTAGTGCTGATTTTATTTCTGCCTGCTGCTATAATTCATTATGGAGAGATCTTCTCTCGAATGTTTGTTTGGGAAATCTACTACTACTGCAAAGGTAGTGGATAAGGCGCCAGGTGAGGAAGAGATACCATATAAAATACCTATGAAAATTATTGAACGTGTAGTGGATAACCGTTATACAGGGGGTGGAACTGTCCACCCTGGAGATCATTTACTGTTCTTACATGAATTATGCGGTTTATTCAAGTGTGCAGGTATTGCTATGGATGAAGTGAGGAAGAAACTATTCTCTATATCGCTGTCTGGTAAAGCGGCGCATTGGTATAAATTATTGGATAATGGGGATTCTCTTGAATGGAATGATATTGTGCCCCGGTTTTATTCTAAGTTCTATCCTCCAAGTGAAATTCATAAGGATCGGAACCGCATATATAATTTTTGGCCTCATGATGGAGAGAGTATTGCCCAAGCATGGGGGAGATTGAAGTCTTTAATGATCAAATGCCCCATTCATGAGCTTCCTGGTAATGTTATTATTGATAATTTCTATGCAAGACTTTCTTTTGAAGACAAGACCTTGCTGGATACTTCTTGTTCTGGATCATTTACGCGCAATAAGGAAGAGTTTAAAAGGGACCTTCTTAATCGGATCCAGGAAAATACTGAAGGATGGGAAATCGACAAAGAAAGAGAATCAGGTATAAATTATGATTACAAATGCATTGAAGCTTTTATGGAAACTGATAAATTTCGTAATATGAGTGCTACTTATGGTCTTGATTCTCAAGTTGCTGCAAATCTTTATAAAGCTTTTGCCTCTCATTATGAATTGCCTAAGAAGAATTTTGATAAGTTTCATGAACCGTATAAAGATAAAATTGATTCATCTATAAATAAATGTGTTGTAGTTGAAACTATGGATCATGTTATTCCTGAAGCTTATATTGAAAAAACTCCTTTCCCTGCTAAAATGAAGGAGTACTCTGTTATAAATAGTGCGGTTCATAAAAGTGAAAAGAAACCTATAGAACCTGAAGAACAAATAAAAATTGAACCTGCTGTTGCAATAGTTAAAGATATTGTGACTGAAAATTTGGAGGAAGGTCATATTATTTTCTGTGAAGATGCTTCTAATATTGTTTCACATCCTAATAAACCCAAGCAAGCTAGTGTTCCTATGCTATCTGTTAGAATTGGTGATCATTGCTATTGTGGTTTATGTGATATTGGTGCAAGTATTAGTGCTATTCCTTATGAGCTTTATACGGAGATTATGCACGGAATTGGTTCTTGTGAACTTGAAGATATTGATGTGGTTATTCAGCTGGCTAATAGAGAAACTATCTCTCCAATTGGTATTGTTCGAGATGTGGAAGTTCTATGTGGTAAGATTAAATATCCTGCTGACTTTTTGGTACTTGGTTCTGCTGCTAGTGATTATTGTCCTATCATTTTTGGTAGACCTTTTCTAAATACTTGTGGAGCTATTATAGATTGCAAGAAAGAGAAAATTTTGACTAAATTTGCCGGTGAATCTTATGAGTTTAACTTTTCTAAATTTACCAAAACTCCTTATAAAGCTGATTTGCCTAGCAATGATTTTAAAATGGAACAGTGTGCATCTATTGTTCTTGTTCCTAATAATCCTTTGCAGCAACATTTGGAGAATAGCGAGAGTGAAGGTTTTAGGAAAGAAAGAGATGAGCTTGAGGAAATTTTCCTTCGCCAACCTATTCTTAAGCACGATTTACCGGTGGAAGATTTGGGTACAACACCGCCACCAAAGGAAGATCCTGTCTTTGAATTAAAACCTTTGCCTGATAATCTTAAATATGCTCATATTGATGATAAGAAAATATATCCTGTTATTATTAGTTCTATGCTTACAGAGTTTGAAGAAGAAAGACTATTGGAAATATTGAAGAAACACCGAGGTGCTATTGGCTATACTCTTGATGATTTGAAGGGGAGTTCTCCCTCTATATGCCAACACGCCATTAATATGGAAGAAGATGCGAAGCCTGTTGTTGAACCTCAGCGTCGTCTAATTCCTAAGATGAAGGATGTGGTAAGAAATGAGGTATTACGACTTCTTGAAGCTGGTATTATATATCCTATTGCTGATAGTAGATGGGTTAGTCATGTGCATTGTGTTCCTAAGAAAGGAGGAATGACTGTTGTGCCTAATGATAATGATGAGCTCATACCTCAAAGAGTAGTTGTAGGTTATAGAATGTGCATTGATTTTCGTAAAGTTAATAAAGTTACTAAGAAAGATCATTATCCTTTGCCTTTTATTGATCAAATGTTAGAAAGGTTATCCAAAAATACTCATTTTTGCTTTCTTGATGGTTATTCTGGATTTTCACAAATTGCTGTTAAAGCTAAGGATCAAGAGAAAACCACTTTCACTTGTGTGATGCCCCGGAACCGGTACCCTGAGGATCCCAGCGAACCCGCCGAAATCCGCACGATATCGATTCCGACACGCCCTCCGACACGACGTGCGCGACAAAGCACACGTGATGCCAGAGGAATTAACACGAGCGGTAACATTACAACAGGATTACAATAGAGCCCACAAGATACATATATTACAACAACGACTCCAACGAGTCAAGATACAAATATACAATACAAAGATCCAAATCATACAAAAGATCAAATGCGTCCGAGTACGGACAAGATACAAATTGGACTAAGAGTCCTGAAGATAACCAGTGGCGTCCATAACCCTGCCCAGGCCAAGCCGGAAGGGTAACCTTGCTAACGTCGTCATCTCGTACCTGTCAAAGTCGGGCCATCGGTTGCCGACAAAAGGGGGAGGAGACAAAAAGAAAGGAAGGCGAGGGTAAGTACCATTGGCACGTACTTGCGAGACAAGACCAGCTATGCTCGCTGGTGGGCGGTATGAACTTCACCCGGCTATATGTGGAGTTTAGCGGCAGCAAAGCTACTATCCAATAGAGACACGCTACAACATCCGTCTACTCAGAGAAGATAAGAGAGCGCACAAGGTAACAGATAAATACTACACAAACATAACCCAGCCAAATACACATATCCCCTTCAACAATTGCGAAGAGGCAATGTAAAAGGCACTCAACGGTGGACAAGTTTTATTAGGTATCGGTTGTAGTAATGCTATATTACTAATCAAGTTATTAGCAAATTATTACCAACAACATAAAGGTGTAAGTTGTTCTATGATCAAGCCATACAATTCCAAGTCGTCCATAACCGCGGACACGGCTTATCGATAAGATGTACACCCTGCAGGGGTTGCCCAAATGTAACCATACGCATGCTCGAACCCACTTACTACAGGTGGAGTCTCACATCAAGACCGTTCCCAATGCAAGAGAAAGTTTAAGGGAGCCACCCCACTAAGCTACCCGTGATTTAAGTTCGGCCGTACTCCGATACGGACCCAGAGGTTTGTGCCAACGGCTAAGCTAAGTGTGAACAACCTGCTGTCGCTAATCGTTCCACGAGATGAGTACAGTACAGAATATAAACACCCGAAGGCAACAGAAGTAAATCGTGCATCGTGCATATGAGCAAATAAAACCAAGGTTGTGGCTCCCAATAAACAGACTCGAGGAAAGGTAGTGGGTGATGGGGGTCCCACTCCCCCACGTACGGGTAGAGCGCTCAATCTCGGAACAGATAACAAGAACTCGGATCCTAGGGGACATTAGCGAGTCAAAGTTCCGATGCTTTCGCAAAGGGGCTCACAGATGCCTCTGCTTACAATTTTAGTTGTTAACAATAAAGTAAAGCATGTGTATCTCCAACAATTGATATAGCATGTGATACCCTCCCAACAAGATATCCCGAACATCTCGAGATATCAACAAAACCCTAAACTCGCCTACGACTCGCAAAGCTGGCAAACAACAAACATCAGGTAGGGCAAGGAGGTGTATCTCGGATCATATAGGGTAACAGGTGGAATAGGACACGTGACACAACAGAATCGCAACATAAGGATAGCAATAGATCAAAAGAGCATGTAAAAGTAAAATAGGTGAAGGGGTGGGCTCGCCTGTGAGAAACTGCAGAAGCACTTGTCGTATCTCACAACACCACTTCGCGATCCTATCCGGGAAGAGGCAAATGCTGGACAAACAACGGATGCAACTCTTACTACTACGGAATAAGAACCGGCATGATGAAGATGATATGCATGGCATGCATGACATGGCAAATATGATGCGATGCAACTTATCCATATTAATCGGAATCAGAGTCCGAACAAACAATTATTAGTTTCAAGTTGATTATCTACCCCGCATATTAAATGTTGGTTAGCATGGCAAGACATGGCAGGGGTGCGCTACTTCAAATTTAAACGGAGCGAGGAACCGTAGTCGGTAATTCCCAAATACTCCGCGTTTAATTATTAGGTGCGATGCAAACTATAACGGAACCACATGATGCGAGATGCAAACAATTATATGGATGGCATATTCAGATTCCTCACATTTTTCTGATAAAAATAGATATTTTATTTGTATTGTTTGGATTTACCAATCACAAGATATGATATAATCAAGATTTTGCAAAAAGAAAGGTTAGCACAGAGGTGTATTAGAACCGGGCCGGACCTTGCTTCGGAACTGTGCTGCGCCTGGGAGAGATGGCCGTGGCCGGTCAGTGTAGCTGGAGAACAAAACGATTGGGATTTAAGGCACAAACTGAAACGTTCCTAACACAAGATCTGAACCAAAAACAGAAAAGATGTGAGGTTATTGTCTCTCGTGAGATTTGAGCTCCGGTCTGACAGGCCAAGATCAAGTGACTAACCACTGGGCTGCTGTGTCTGATGTTGATTAGATGGAAGCACGCAACGTTTTGAGTCAAAGTGACGCGGAGCTCTGGGACATAAACAGCCATGGCGGAAAAGGACGGCGAGCTCGGCCCTGACGTTTCACGACGAACCGGGACGAAGGAGATGTCGTCGAACGTGCGGCTCGACGAGATGAACCTGTTGGTGGCGGTGCGGAGTCCTGGGGGTCGCTGAGTAGCGCCGCCGACGAGGTCCTGCGGCGGAGAAGGCAGATCAATGCGGGCAGGTCGTTTGAGAAGAGGAGGGAGACGGAGAAGAGGTCCACGAGGTGCGGAATCTCACCAGGAACGTGTTGGAGGACTCAGCAAGGTCGGGGGAGCTCGGTGGCGGCCGGAATGTTCGCCGGAGCGCGGTGGCCGTGGCGGAGAAACGGCGACCTTGGCGTCGATTGGAGCGGAACCAACTCGATTCCTTTGGCGAGGATGACGAGGGCGGCGAGGCGCATCTTCCGGTAGTCTCGGCTCGCCGAGGGCGCGCCCATGGCGACGGCACGGTCGAGCTCACTGTAAGGCCGGCCATGGTTCCTTGTTCGTTTTCTTCGTTGCGTGAAGAAGAAGAAGGTGGAGGGGAGACAGAGGAAGTGGCGGCGGCAGGAGGGGAGAGGGGCTAGGGTTTCATGAGGGCTGGAGAGGGATTTAAGGGATGGGGAAAAGGAGATGGAGGCGCGGTGGTGCGCAGTGACGTCGGCCATGGGAGTGGTCACGACTCCTGCGTGCTCACGGAGAGAAGACGACAATCCAGAAAAGGAGCTTACCCCTTCGATGGGTAGGATGGGCCAGATTGAGGAGATCGGCTACTGCGGCTGGGCTGCTCCGGATGAGAAAAGAAAGGCCAGAATGAGAAAGAAAAGAGGAAGGCCTGGGTAGACTAGGTTTCACCTTTTTCTCTTTTTGTTTTCCAACCAGATTTTGAAAACTATTTGAAATCAAACCAAAGCAGCAACAACTTTTATTTTAAACTTTGAGACATTTAAAAATAAGTTTATTTGTTAGATAGTTTTGGTGTTAAGGTTTGTGGAAAAGAAAAGATAAAGGGATGGTTTAATATAAAAACCATGAGAGGGAAAACCGAAATAGTTTTTATTTAAAATTAACTTTTATTTCATAAAATCTTGTGGATGATATGATGCATATGCCATGAGGATGCAGAAAAGAAAAGGAACAAACAAGATCTATTAGGGGTACTACCCGGGGCCGTTACAATCGACACCACTAACAAGGAACCTCGCCCCGAGGTTCCTCCTCAAGGTACGGGGGAGAGAGGTGAACTATCGGATCTTCAGGTGACGTGTCGATCTCCTCGACACCACTAACAAGAATTCTTGCTCCATGCTGATTGGGCGACACCACTAACAAGAAGTCGTTCTTCCGCTGTTGATGATGCTGAGCTTCTGTCGGGATCCTCCGAAGATCGGACCTATAGGTGAGGGGCAAAGATCGTCCAACCCACGTAGAGACCTAAGACTCAGAGAAACTCGGATAAGAGAGAAGACTCAAAACTCGTAAAGGTGAGAGGAGAAAGAATATAGATAAGGAGAAAAATCAGAGCTAATCAGATCTATCCAACGAGTTTTTAGAAAAATAGTTTTGACACTAGACACAACGTCCGTTGGCAAGGTTATCCTAAAGGCTGGACTAGTGGGGTACCGTCAACCTGAGCTCTGATACCAACTTGTGATGCCCCGGAACCGGTACCCTGAGGATCCCAGCGAACCCGCCGAAATCCGCACGATATCGATTCCGACACGCCCTCCGACACGACGTGCGCGACAAAGCACACGTGATGCCAGAGGAATTAACACGAGCGGTAACATTACAACAGGATTACAATAGAGCCCACAAGATACATATATTACAACAACGACTCCAACGAGTCAAGATACAAATATACAATACAAAGATCCAAATCATACAGAAGATCAAATACGTCCGAGTACGGACAAGATACAAATTGGACTAAGAGTCCTGAAGATAACCAGTGGCGTCCATAACCCTGCCCAGGCCAAGCCGGAAGGGTAACCTTGCTAACGTCGTCATCTCGTACCTGTCAAAGTCGGGCCATCGGTTGCCGACAAAAGGGGGAGGAGACAAAAAGAAAGGAAGGCGAGGGTAAGTACCATTGGCACGTACTTGCGAGACAAGACCAGCTATGCTCGCTGGTGGGCGGTATAAACTTCACCCGGCTATATGTGGAGTTTAGCGGCAGCAAAGCTACTATCCAATAGAGACACGCTACAACATCCGTCTACTCAGAGAAGATAAGAGAGCGCACAAGGTAACAGATAAATACTACACAAACATAACCCAGCCAAATACACATATCCCCTTCAACAATTGCGAAGAGGCAATGTAAAAGGCACTCAACGGTGGACAAGTTTTATTAGGTATCGGTTGTAGTAATGCTATATTACTAATCAAGTTATTAGCAAATTATTACCAACAACATAAAGGTGTAAGTTGTTCTATGATCAAGCCATACAATTCCAAGTCGTCCATAACCGCGGACACGGCTTATCGATAAGATGTACACCCTGCAGGGGTTGCCCAAATGTAACCATACGCATGCTCGAAC
Organism: Lolium perenne; assembly: GCF_019359855.2. Lineage (NCBI taxonomy): Eukaryota > Viridiplantae > Streptophyta > Magnoliopsida > Poales > Poaceae > Lolium > Lolium perenne. Next base: position 347,102,260 of record NC_067246.2, read on the forward strand.
CCACTTACTACAGGTGGAGTCTCACATCAAGACCGTTCCCAATGCAAGAGAAAGTTTAAGGGGAGCCACCCCACTAAGCTACCCGTGACGAAGTTCGGCCGTACTCCGATACGGACCCAGAGGTTTGTGCCAACGGCTAAGCTAAGTGTGAACAACCTGCTGTCGCTAATCGTTCCACGAGATGAGTACAGTACAGAATATAAACACCCGAAGGCAACAGAAGTAAATCGTGCATCGTGCATATGAGCAAATAAAACCAAGGTTGTGGCTCCCAATAAACAGACTCGAGGAAAGGTAGTGGGTGATGGGGGTCCCACTCCCCCACGTACGGGTAGAGCGCTCAATCTCGGAACAGATAACAAGAACTCGGATCCTAGGGGACATTAGCGAGTCAAAGTTCCGATGCTTTCGCAAAGGGGCTCACAGATGCCTCTGCTTACAATTTTAGTTGTTAACAATAAAGTAAAGCATGTGTATCTCCAACAATTGATATAGCATGTGATACCCTCCCAACAAGATATCCCGAACATCTCGAGATATCAACAAAACCCTAAACTCGCCTACGACTCGCAAAGCTGGCAAACAACAAACATCAGGTAGGGCAAGGAGGTGTATCTCGGATCATATAGGGTAACAGGTGGAATAGGACACGTGACACAACAGAATCGCAACATAAGGATAGCAATAGATCAAAAGAGCATGTAAAAGTAAAATAGGTGAAGGGGTGGGCTCGCCTGTGAGAAACTGCAGAAGCACTTGTCGTATCTCACAACACCACTTCGCGATCCTATCCGGGAAGAGGCAAATGCTGGACAAACAACGGATGCAACTCTTACTACTACGGAATAAGAACCGGCATGATGAAGATGATATGCATGGCATGCATGACATGGCAAATATGATGCGATGCAACTTATCCATATTAATCGGAATCAGAGTCCGAACAAACAATTATTAGTTTCAAGTTGATTATCTACCCCGCATATTAAATGTTGGTTAGCATGGCAAGACATGGCAGGGGTGCGCTACTTCAAATTTAAACGGAGCGAGGAACCGTAGTCGGTAATTCCCAAATACTCCGCGTTTAATTATTAGGTGCGATGCAAACTATAACGGAACCACATGATGCGAGATGCAAACAATTATATGGATGGCATATTCAGATTCCTCACATTTTTCTGATAAAAATAGATATTTTATTTGTATTGTTTGGATTTACCAATCACAAGATATGATATAATCAAGATTTTGCAAAAAGAAAGGTTAGCACAGAGGTGTATTAGAACCGGGCCGGACCTTGCTTCGGAACTGTGCTGCGCCTGGGAGAGATGGCCGTGGCCGGTCAGTGTAGCTGGAGAACAAAACGATTGGGATTTAAGGCACAAACTGAAACGTTCCTAACACAAGATCTGAACCAAAAACAGAAAAGATGTGAGGTTATTGTCTCTCGTGAGATTTGAGCTCCGGTCTGACAGGCCAAGATCAAGTGACTAACCACTGGGCTGCTGTGTCTGATGTTGATTAGATGGAAGCACGCAACGTTTTGAGTCAAAGTGACGCGGAGCTCTGGGACATAAACAGCCATGGCGGAAAAGGACGGCGAGCTCGGCCCTGACGTTTCACGACGAACCGGGACGAAGGAGATGTCGTCGAACGTGCGCCTCGACGAGATGAACCTGTTGGTGGCGGTGCGGAGTCCTGGGGGTCGCCGGAGTAGCGCCGCCGACGAGGTCCTGCGGCGGAGAAGGCAGATCAATGCGGGCAGGTCGTTTGAGAAGAGGAGGGAGACGGAGAAGAGGTCCACGAGGTGCGGAATCTCACCAGGAACGTGTTGGAGGACTCAGCAAGGTCGGGGGAGCTCGGTGGCGGCCGGAATGTTCGCCGGAGCGCGGTGGCCGTGGCGGAGAAACGGCGACCTTGGCGTCGATTGGAGCGGAACCAACTCGATTCCTTTGGCGAGGATGACGAGGGCGGCGAGGCGCATCTTCCGGTAGTCTCGGCTCGCCGAGGGAGCGCCCATGGCGACGGCACGGTCGAGCTCACTGTAAGGCCGGCCATGGTTCCTTGTTCGTTTTCTTCGTTGCGTGAAGAAGAAGAAGGTGGAGGGGAGACAGAGGAAGTGGCGGCGGCAGGAGGGGAGAGGGGCTAGGGTTTCATGAGGGCTGGAGAGGGATTTAAGGGATGGGGAAAAGGAGATGGAGGCGCGGTGGTGCGCAGTGACGTCGGCCATGGGAGTGGTCACGACTCCTGCGTGCTCACGGAGAGAAGACGACAATCCAGAAAAGGAGCTTACCCCTTCGATGGGTAGGATGGGCCAGATTGAGGAGATCGGCTACTGCGGCTGGGCTGCTCCGGATGAGAAAAGAAAGGCCAGAATGAGAAAGAAAAGAGGAAGGCCTGGGTAGACTAGGTTTCACCTTTTTCTCTTTTTGTTTTCCAACCAGATTTTGAAAACTATTTGAAATCAAACCAAAGCAGCAACAACTTTTATTTTAAACTTTGAGACATTTAAAAATAAGTTTATTTGTTAGATAGTTTTGGTGTTAAGGTTTGTGGAAAAGAAAAGATAAAGGGATGGTTTAATATAAAAACCATGAGAGGGAAAACCGAAATAGTTTTTATTTAAAATTAACTTTTATTTCATAAAATCTTGTGGATGATATGATGCATATGCCATGAGGATGCAGAAAAGAAAAGGAACAAACAAGATCTATTAGGGGTACTACCCGGGGCCGTTACAACTTGTCCCTATGGAACTTATGCTTATAGACGTATGCCTTTTGGTTTATGTAATGCTCCTGCTACTTTTCAAAGATGCATGTCTGCTATTTTTCATGGTTTCTGCGAGAGTATTGTAGAGGTATTCATGGATGATTTTTCTGTCTATGGGAATTCTTTTGATAATTGTTTGCGGAACCTTGATAAAGTTTTGCAGAGATGTGAAGAAACTAACCTTGTTCTTAATTGGGAGAAATGCCACTTTATGGTTAATGAAGGAATTGTATTGGGACATAAAATTTCCGAGAGAGGTATTGAAGTTGATAGAGCTGAAGTGGAAGCAATTGAGAAGATGCCCTATCCTAGGGATGTTAAAGGTATTCGTAGTGTTCTTGGTCATGCTGGGTTTTACAGGAGGTTTATTAAAGATTTCTCCAAGATTTCAAAGCCTCTTACTAATCTTCTTCAAAAAGATGTACCTTTTGTTTTTGATGACGATTGTAAGGAAGCTTTTGAAACTCTAAAGAAAGCCCTAACAACTGCTCCTATAGTTGAACCTCCTGATTGGAATTTACCATTTGAAATTATGTGCGATGCTAGTGATTTTGCTGTAGGCGCTGTTCTTGGACAACGAGTAGATAAGAAATTGAATGTTATTCATTATGCTAGTAAAACTCTTGATGCTGCCCAAAGAAATTATGCTACTACTGAAAAAGAATTGTTAGCTGTAGTCCTTGCTTGTGATAAGTTTAGATCTTATATTGTTGAGTCAAAAGTTACTATTTATACTGATCATGCTGCAATCAGATACCTTATGCAAAAGAAAGATGCTAAGCCAAGGCTTATTAGATGGGTACTTCTGTTGCAAGAATTTGATTTACATATTGTAGATAGGAAAGGTGCTGATAATCCTGTTGCTGATAATTTGTCTAGATTGGAAAACATTTCTTATGATCCTGTTCCTGTCAACGATAGTTTTCCAAATGAACAATTGGCTATAATAAAGGTGAGCTCGCGAGACAGTCCTTGGTATGCTGATTATGCTAACTTTATTGTTTCCAAGTACTTGCCTCCAACCTTTTCAGCTCAGCAAAGGAGGAAATTCTTTTATGACTTGAGGCATTATTTCTGGGATGACCCACACTTATATAAAGAAGGAGTGGATGGTATTCTGCGAAGATGTGTTCCCGAATATGAACAACAGGAAATATTGAGTAAATGTCATGGGAGTGCTTATGGAGGACATCACGCCGGAGAAAGAACCGCGCAAAAGGTTCTACAATCAGGTTTTCATTGGCCAACTCTCTTCAAAGATGCAAGGAAGTTTATTTTATCTTGTGATGAATGCCAAAGGGTTGGTAATATCTCCAGACGCAATGAAATGCCTATGAATTATACTCTTGTTATTGAACCATTCGATTGTTGGGGATTTGACTTCATGGGACCCTTTCCCTCTTCAGAATGTAACACTCATATACTTGTTGCTGTTGATTATGTTACTAAATGGGTGGAAGCCATACCTACAAAAAGTGCTGATGGTGAGACCTCTTTAAGAATGCTCTTAGATATTATTTTTCCTCGATTTGGAGTTCCTAGATATATTATGACTGATGGAGGTTCTCATTTTATTCATGGTGGTTTTAGAAAAACTCTTGCTAAATATGGCATTAATCATAGAATTGCTTCTGCTTATCATCCTCAAACTAGTGGGCAAGTAGAACTATCAAATAGAGAAATTAAATCTATCTTGCAAAAGACTGTTAGTAAAACTAGAAAGAATTGGGCTAGTAAATTGAAGGATGCTTTATGGGCTTATAGAACTGCTTATAAAAACCCCATGGGAATGTCACCTTATAAAATGGTTTATGGAAAAGCTTGTCATTTACCTTTAGAATTAGAGCACAAAGCTTATTGGGCTGTTAGGGAATTAAATAAAGATCCTAAACTAGCTGGTAATAAGAGGTTGTTGCAATTGAGTTCTCTAGATGAATGGAGAAGTGAAGCTTATGAAAATGCTAAACTCTTTAAAGAGGAAGTTAAAAAATGGCATGATAGAAGGATTATCAAAAGAGAATTTAATATTGGGGATAAAGTCCTATTGTATCGGTCTCGTCTCAGATTCTTTGCAGGGAAATTACTCTCGAAATGGGAAGGACCATATGTTGTTGAGGAGGTGTATCGTTCAGAAGCAATTAAAATTAGCTCTCTCCAAGGCAATGCCACGCAAGTGGTGAATGGACAAAGACTCAAGCATTATATCTCAGGTGATTCCTATAATGTTGATGTTGATATTATTCAAGTGGAAACACCGGAGGCTTTCATCAAAGGGCAAATTGACAGTCCGCAAGAACTCGACTTTGAATAGGTAACAGTACTGGTAATGAAAAGTACGCGATTTACTTTCCGAACAATATTTTCGCTGTTTTTGGAAAATATGAAAAATTACGAGTTCGAAACGGAGTGGAAAGGACGCACGAGGGCGTGCCACCATAGGCCGGCGCGGCCTGACCTGGGCCCGCGCCGACCTATGGTCTGGCCGCCTCGTCGCTCCTTTCCGACTCTGGTTCGATCTGGTACTTTCCGTTTGTTGTAAAAATTTATTCTATATAATCCCCCGGATCCCTGGAGGTCCGTATATCGTTTTCTCGACGTGTTTTGTTTTGAGCTGTTTCTGCCAGGTTTTACTCCGGATCTAGATCCATCATGTCTTCGTCGGAAACTCCGAAGGGCAGCTCCTGCAAGGACGTTGACAACTTGTACATGGAGGAGCTGAGGATGCACCCAAAGGAGTTGACGCTCGTCGAGGGAAAACTGCAGATCAAGGATGTTCAGGGTCCTAAAGGAGAAGGAAGCTTGGAAGACAGGATGGAGAAGCTAGAACAAGAGGTCTTCAAATACAAGAAGATGGCTGAGCGTGAGGTGGATATCTTCCACAAGATTGTGTCTGAACTCATTGCTGAGCACGAGAAGGAAACTGCAAAGCTTTGGGGCGACATCCTTTCACCTCATGACACCACCAACCAACTCCAAGCTCAACTCTATGACGTTCGGAATCAAAACTGTGAGTATGAAAACAGGTTTAAACGCATAAGCCGTGCTGCTAGTTTCAGGATCTCCGAGACCAAGATGTCGTTTCTTGATGGAGAGCCTCTTCCCTGGAAGTTTGATGACGGGAGTTCATCACCACCATCGCCAAAGGAGTAATTCATCATCGGTATTGGCATCCCCTTGGTTTGTTCCAAGCTTGGGGGAGTGCCGCGGTATCACATCATCACTATCTTTTACTTTTTACTGTCAAGTAGTGTCATATCATGAGTAGGGAAGTTATCATATAAGATGGGTTGCAGTGTGGAAGTATCTCTCCTTTAGTTGGTTGTCTATGTATCCCTTGGTGTGAGTTATCGTTATGGAATATTAATGAGAAGTCTTATCATTTACATATTGCACGTCTTATTTTAGTTTGCAATTATACTATATGATTGATCTTGATTTTAGTATTGGTATCACTTTGGGAGCATCGAATAAATCTATTTGGTTTTGGCAAACTTAGCATTGGTCAATAGCAACAACACTTTGAGTTTAAGTAGAAAAGAGAAATATATGTAGTTGTCTCATTGTCTTTCTTTCTTGTTAGCTCATAGCTTATTATTCTGAAGTTAAAATTATTTGTGCTTACAAGGAAGATGCATGATTATGTCTATCACATGTATATTTGTTTGCTTCCATCAACTTTTATGCTTGCTAATTAACCTTGCTAGCCAAAGAACTGTACTGAGAGGGAATACTTCTCGTGCATCCAAACCTGAACCCAAACCTATGCCATTTGTGTCCACCATATCTACCTACTACATGGTATTTTCTGCCATTCCAAGTAAATACTTCATGTGCTACCTTTAAACATTTCAAAATTTATTACTTCTTATTTGTGTCAATGTTTAATAGCTCATGAGGAAGTATGTGGTGTTTTATCTTCCAGTCTTGTTAGGCAGCTTCCACTAATGGACTAGTGGCTTCATCCACTTATCCTATAATTTTGCAAAAAGAGCTGGCAACGGGGTTCCCAGCCCCAATTAACCAACTTTCATTAATAATTCTCTTCACATGTTTTGCTCTGATTCATCAGTAAGCAACTTAATTTTGCAATAGACACTCCTCCATGGTATGAGATTGTTGGAAGGCACCCGAGGATTCGGTTAGCCATGGCTTGTGTAAGCAAAGGTTGGGGGGAGTGTCATCCTTAAATAAACTAAAGTACATGTGTAAACAAAAGAGAAGAGGGATGATCTACCTTGCTGGTAGAGATGACGTCCTTCATGGGAGCCGCTCTTTGGAAGTCTGTTTGGCAAGGGGGTTAGAGTACCCGCTGCCAGTCGTTGACAACAACAAACACCTCTCAAACTATTACTTTCATTCTCTTTAATATGATTTCAAAACTGAAAAAGCTCTAGCACATGATTTAATCCCTGCTTCCCTCTGCGAAGGGCCTATCTTTTACTTTATGTTGAGTCAGTAAACCTATTTCCCTCCATCTTATGCAAGCATTTGAGTTGTTGTGATCAAACTATCTATATTGTGATTTACTTCATCATGACTTTTACTCTTCTTTGTTTAGTACAAGTTTTATCTGAATGAATATAACTTTGCAAGTTATCAATGATCATTATGATTGAGTATGCAAGTTTATCATAAGCTTTAAATATGAGAGCATTGCTCAATAGATAAGTATAACCTGTTAATTGTTTTCTGACCAAGAACGAAGTTTGCCATCACCAACTATGATTTCTTATGCACCTTTATTTGTGATTACCTTATACTTGTTTCAAGTTGAGTTATATGAGGAAGTTGTTTACTAGAATGATTTGTGTGAATGAATATGATGCTTCTTGTCCGTATTTTATTTATCGACTCTTCACTCCATAAACATGTGGTCCTGTTTACCGAGTTCAGTTTCGCTTGGGGACAAGCAAAGTCTAAGCTTGGGGGGACTTGATACGTCCAATTTGCATCACTATTTTATATCATAATTTGCTGTTATTCATTGATATATTTCATATTGGGACACAATACTTATGTTATTTCATCTATTTTGCATGTTTCATCATTATTGGAGGATCAAGCACCGGAGCCAGGATTCTGCTGGAAAAAGCACCGTCAGAATGCAATATTTCGGAAGATCAACTGTGGAAGGAAATTATACGAAAAATCCTATTTTTCAAGATGACGAAGGAAGCCAGAAGGAGGAGCTGAGGAGACCCAGGGTGGGCCCACACCACTGGGCGGCGCGGCCCATGGCCTGGCCGCGCCACCTTGTGGTGTGGGGGCCCCACAGCCCCTCTCGCCTCCTTTTCTTCGCGAAACCCTTCGTCCCGAAGACCTAAGCCACAGAGGATACCTCGCGAAGAGTTACAGCCGCCTCTGCGGGGCGGAGAACACCAGAGAGAAAAGAGCTCTCCGGCGGCTGAGATCCGCCGGGGAAATTCCCTCCCGAGAGGGGGAAATCGACGCCATCGTCACCGTCATCGAGCTGGACATCATCTCCACCGCCATCACCATCATCTTCATCATCATCACCACCATCTCCACCGCAGCACCTCGTCACCGCTGTAGCAATTTGGGTTTGATCTTGATTGTTTGATAGGGGAAACTCTCCCGGTATTGATTCCTACTTGTTGTTGATGCTATTGAGTGAAACCATTGAACCAAGATTTATGTTCAGATTGTTATTCATCATCATATCACTTCTGATCATGTTCCATAAGATGTCTCGTGAGTAGTTCGTTTAGTTCTTGAGGACATGGGTGAAGTCTAAATGTTAGTAGTGAAGTATGTTGGGTAATATTCAATGTTATGATATTTAAGTTGTGGTGTTATTCTTCTAGTGGTGTCATGTGAACGTCGACTACATGACACTTCACCTTTATGGGCCTAGGGGAATGCATCTTGTACTCGTTTGCTAATTGCGGGGTTGCCGGAGTGACAGAAACCTAAACCCCCGTTAGTATATCGATGCAGGAGGGATAGCAGGATCTCAGAGTTTAAGGCTGTGGTTAGATTTATTCTTAATTACTTTCTTGTAGTTGCGGATGCTTGCAATGGGTATAATCACAAGTATGTATTAGTCCTAGGAAGGGCGGTACATTAGCATAGGTTCACCCACACAACACTTATCAAAACAATGAAGATTAATCAGCTATATGTAGCGAAAGCACTAGACTAAAATCCCGTGTGTCCTCAAGAACGTTTGGTCATTATAAGTGAACAAACCGGCTTGTCCTTTGTGCTAAAAAGGATTGGGCCACTCGCAGCAATTGTTACTCTCACACTTTACTTACTCGTACTTTATTCATCTGTTACATTAAAACCCCCTGAATACTTGTTTGTGAGCATCTACAGTGATTCCTACATCGAAACTGCTTGTCAACACCTTCTGCTCCTCGTTGGGTTCGACACTCTTACTTATCGAAGATACTACGATACACCCCCTATACTTGTGGGTCATCACTGCACTAAATCAAAACACAAAAAAATTAGTTGCTAGTTTTACTTTATTTACTATCTTGTTTGCCATATTAAACAACACAAAAAAAATTTAGTTACTTGCATTTTACTTTTGTTACCATGTCTAGTTCTGCACTTGTTACTTCTTCACCTGAAGAATTAGTCTTCACTTTTAAACAAGGGGATGAGGAGAGTTTTAAAGATGCTTGGTCTAGAATTTTTACTTCTTATCGTAAAACTGAACCTCAAATGACTCTAAGTTTGCTCCTTAGTAACTTTTATTTTGGTCTTATGATTCGCTATAGATATGCCTTGGATGCTTTAGTGGGAGGAGATTTCCTTCATTGCAATAGGGATCAAGCTTTCAATGCCATAAAGAAGTTGGTTGCATCACATGATTCAGCTAATAACTTTGATTCAGCCCTTATTAGCATTTATAATAGATTAAACACTCTTGAGACAAGTGCATCTAGCTTGAATGACAACTATCGCTATGTTCATAACCGTCTTGAACAAGTTTTAGTGAACTCTGAACCTTCATTATGGGATCCTACTATTAAAATTGCTATCGGTGATCAAACTCTTCATGCCAATTGTGATATTATGTCTGAATTTTGCCTTATGCCTAAGAGTATTCATGAATCTTTGAAACTTTGGGGATTCATCGAAGGGGGAGAAGGAATAACTCTTATTGATAACTCTGTTATAATTCCTAAGGGAATAGCCGCAGGTGTGCATACAACCATTCTTGGAAGAACAATATCCATTGATTATCTTGTTATTGAATGTGTAGGAACAGGACAAATCACACTCGGAAGATCCCTGCTGAAATTATTGGGAGCAGTCATAGATATGGGAGAAGGCACCCTAAAATTCACCTCTACACCGGGGGGTAGACATATATTCCCTAAATCAAAGAGTAAGAAAAAGAACAAAAAAGGTAAGGGTAAAGCCCAAGGTAATGTTGACACTCCACCGCTTGATAATACTTGATACACACTTTCTGCGCCTAGCTGAAAGGCGTTAAAGAAAAGCGCTTATGGGAGACAACCCATGTTTTTACTACAGTACTTTTATTTTATATTTGAGTCTTGGAAGTTGTTACTACTGTAGCAACCTCTCCTTATCTTAGTTTTATTGCATTGTTGTGCCAAGTAAAGTCTCTAATAGAAGTATGATACTAGATTTGGATTACTGCACAGAAACAGATTTTCTTGCTGTCACGAATCTGGGTCTAATTCTCTGTAGGTAACTCAGAAAATTATGCCAATTTACGTGAGTGATCCTCAGATATGTACGCAACTTTCATTAGTTTTAAGTTTTCTCATCTGAGAAAGTCTGGTGCCTCTTAAAAATACGTCTTTACGAACTGTTCTGTTTTGACAGATTCTGCCTTTTATTTCGCATTGCCTGTTTTGCCATGCTTGATGGATTTTTTCGATTCCATTGACTTTCAGTAGCTTTGTGCAATGTCCAGAAGTGCAAAGAATGATTTTGTCACCTCTGAATATGTGAATTTTAATTATGCACTAACCCTCTAATGAGTTTGTTTCGAGTTTGGTGTGGAGGAAGTTTTCAAGGATCAAGAGAGGAGGATGATACAACATGATCAAGGAGAGTGAAAGCTCTAAGCTTGGGGATGCCCGGTGGTTCACCCCTGCATATATCAAGAAGACTCAAGCGTCTAAGCTTGGGGATGCCCAAGGCATCCCCTTCTTCATCGACAACATTATCAGGTTCCTCCCCTGAAACTATATTTTTATTCCATCACATCTTATGTACTTTGCTTGGAGCGTCTGTTTGTTTTTGTTTTGTTTGAATAAAATGGATCCTAGCATTCATCGTGTGGGAGAGAGACACGCTCCGCTGTTGCATATGGACAAATATGTCCTTAGGCTTTACTCATAGTATTCATGGCGAAAGTTTCTTCTTCGTTAAATTGTTATATGGTTGGAATTGAAAAATGATACATGTAGTAATTGCTAAAATGTATTGGATAGTGTGATACTTGGCAATTGTTGTGCTCATGTTTAAGCTCTTGCATCATATACTTTGCACCTATTAATGAAGAAATACATAGAGCATGCTAAAATTTGGTTTGCATAATTGATCTCTCTAAGGTCTAGATAATTTCTAGTATTGAGTTTGAACAACAAGGAAGACGGTGTAGAGTCTTATAATGTTTACATATGTCTTTTATGTGATTTTTGCTGCACCGCTTCATCCTTGTGTTTGTTTCAAATAAACCTTGCTAGCCTAAGCCTTGTATCGAGAGGGAATACTTCTCATGCATCCAAAATCCTTGAGCCAACCACTATGGCATTTGTGTCCACCATACCTACCTACTACATGGTATTTCTCCGCCATTCCAAAGTAAATTGCTTGAGTGCTACCTTTAAAATTTCCATTCTTCACCTTTACAATATATAGCTCATGGGACAAATAGCTTAAAAACTATTGTGGTATTGAATATGTACTTATGCATCTTATCTCTTATAAGTTGCTTGTTGAGCGATAACCATGTTCCTGGGGACGCCATCAACTATTTCTTTGTTGAATATCATGTGAGTTGCTATGCATGTTCGTCTTTTCTGAAGTAAGAGTGATTTATCATGATCAAATGGTTTGAGTATGCATATTGTTAGAGAAGAGCATTGGGCCGCTAACTAAAGCCATGATCCATGGTGGAAGTTTCAGTTTGGACAACAAACCTCAATCTCTTATGAGAATATTATCTGTTGTTGAATGCTTATGCATTAAAGAGGAGTCCATTATCTGTTGTCTATGTTGTCCCGGTATGGATGTCTAAGTTGAGAATAATCAAAAGCGAGAAATCCAATGCGAGCTTTCTCCTTAGACCTTTGTACAGGCGGCATAGAGGTACCCATTTCTGACACTTGGTTGAAACATGTGCTATGCAATGATAATCCATGTAAATCCAAGCTAATTAGGACGAGGTGCGGGCACTATTGGTATACTATGCATGAGGCTTGCAACTTGTAGGATATAATTTACATAACTCATATGCTTTATTACTACCGTTGACAAAATTGTTTCTTCTTTTCAAAACCAAAGCTCTAGCACAAATATAGCAATCGATGCTTTCCTCTTTGAAGGACCTTTCTTTTACTTTTATGTTGAGTCAGTTCACCTATCTCTCTCCACCTCAAGAAGCAAACACTTGTGTGAACTGTGCATTGACTCCTACATACTTGCATATTGCACTTGTTATATTACTTTATATTGACAATATCCATGAGATATACATGTTGCAAGTTGAAAGCAACTGCTGAAACTTCATCTTCCTTTGTGTTGCTTCAATACCTTTACTTTGAATTATTGCTTTATGAGTTAACTCTTATGCAAGACTTATTGATGCTTGTCTTGAAGTACTATTCATGAAAAGTCTTTGCTTTATGATTCAATTGTTTACTCATGTCATTTACATTGTTTTGATCGCTGCATTCATTACATATGCTTACAATAGTATGATCAAGGTTATGATGGCATGTCACTCCAGAAATTATCTTTGTTATCGTTTACCTGCTCGGGACGAGCAGGAACTAAGCTTGGGGATGCTGATACGTCTCCGACGTATCGATAATTTCTTATGTTCCATGCCACATTATTGATGATATCTACATGTTTCATGCATACTTTATGTCATATTTATGCATTTTCCGGCACTAACCTATTAACGAGATGCCGAAGAGCCAGTTGCTGTTTTCTGCTGTTTTTGGTTTCAGAAATCCTAGTAAGGAAATATTCTCGGAATTGGACGAAATCAACACCCAGGGGCCTATTTTTCCACGAAGATTCCAGAAGTCCGAAGATGAAACGAAGTGGGGCCACGAGGTGGCCAGACAACAGGGCGGCGCGGCCTGGACCCTGGCCGCGCGGCCCTGGCGTCTGGGCCCCTCGTGACGCCCCTTGACCTACCTCTTCGCCTACTTAAGCCTCCGTCGATAATAGCCCCAGTACCGAGAGCCACGATACGGAAAACCTTCCAGAGACGCCGCCGCCGCCAATCCCATCTCGGGGGATTCAGGAGATAGCCTCCGACACCCTGCCAGAGAGGGGAATCATCTTCCGGAGGACTCTACACCGCCATGGTCGCCTCCGGAGTGATGAGTGAGTAGTTCACCCCTGGACTATGGGTCCATAGCAGTAGCTAGATGGTTGTCTTCTCCTCATTATGCTTCATTGTCGGATCTTGTGAGCTGCCTAACATGATCAAGATCATCTATGTGTAATGCTATATGTTGTGTTTGTTGGGATCCGATGGATAGAGAATACTATGTTATGTTGATTATCAATCTATTACCTATGTGTTGTTTATGATCTTGCATGCTCTCCATTATTAGTAGAGGCTCTGGCCAAGTTTTTGCTCTTAACTCCAAGAGGGAGTATTTATGCTCGATAGTGGGTTCATGCCTCCATTAAATGCAGGACAAGTGATGAAAGTTCTAAGGTTGTGGATGTGCTGTTGCCACTAGGGATAAAACATTGATGCTATGTCCGAGGATGTAGTTATTGATTACATTATGCACCATACTTAATGCAATTGTCTGTTGTTTGCAACTTAATACTGGAAGGGGTTCGGATGATAACCTGAAAGTGGACTTTTTAGGCATAGATGCATGCTGGATAGCGGTCTATGTACTTTGTCGTAATTGTTGGAGATATGCCCAAGAGGCAATAATAAAAGTGGTTATTATATATCTTTATGTTTATGATAAATTTTTATATACCATGCTATAATTGTATTAACTGAAACATTGATACATGTGTGATATGTAAACAACAAAGAGTCCCTAGTATGCTTCTTAACTAGCTTGTTGATTAATGGATGATTAGTTTCATAATCATGAACATTGGATGTTATTAATAACAAGGTTATATCATTGTATGAATGATGTAATGGACACACCCAATTAAGCGTAGCATAAGATCTCGTCATTAAGTTTTTTGCTATAAGCTTTCGATACATAGTTACCTAGTCCTTATGACCATGAGATCATGTAAATCACTTATACCGGAAAGGTACTTTGATTACATCAAACGCCACTGCGTAAATGGGTGGTTATAAAGGTGGGATTAAGTATCCGGAAAGTATGAGTTGAGGCATATGGATCAACAGTGGGATTTGTCCATCCCGATGATGGATAGATATACTCTGGGCCCTCTCGGTGGAATGTCGTCTAATGTCTTGCAAGCATATGAATAAGTTCATAAGAGACCACATACCACGGTACGAGTAAAGAGTACTTGTCAGGAGACGAGGTTGAACAAGGTATAGAGTGATACCGAAGATCAAACCTCGGACAAGTAAAATATCGCGTGACAAAGGGAATTGGTATCGTATGTGAATGGTTCATTCGATCACTAAAGTCATCGTTGAATATGTGGGAGCCATTATGGATCTCCAGATCCCGCTATTGGTTATTGGTCGGAGTGAGTACTCAACCATGTCCGCATAGTTCACGAACCGTAGGGTGACACACTTAAAGTTGGATGTTGAAATGGTAGAACTTGAATATGGAATGGAGTTCGAATATTTGTTCGGAGTCCCGGATGAGATCCCGGACATCACGAGGAGTTCCGGAATGGTCCGGAGAATAAGATTCATATATAGGATGTCATTTTATGTGAATAAAATTGACGCGGAAGGTTCTATGGAAGGTTTTAGAAGGTTCTAGAAAAGTCCGGAAGAAACCACCAAGGAAGGTGGAGTCCACATGGGACTCCACCTCCATGGCCGGCCGGCCCTAGTGGGGGAGGAGTCCCAAGTGGACTCCCCCTTAGGGGGCCGGCCAACCCCCCATATGGGAGGTGGAACTCCCACCTCTAGTGGGAGTCCTAGCTTGGCTAGGTTTCCCCACCATATGGAAGGTTTTTGGTTCGGGTCTTATTCGAAGACTTGGAGACCAACTCTTGGGGATCCACCTATATAATGAGGGGCCAAGGGGAGGGGGCCGGCCACCCCAAGACCACAGCCTGGCCGACCCCCTTAGAGTGGCCGGCCACCCCCTCCCAAACCCTAGCCGCCCCGCTCCTCTACTTCCCGCACGCTTAGCGAAGCTCCGCCGGATTTCTCCACCACCACCAACACCACGCCGTCGTGCTGTCGGATTCAAGAGGAGCTACTACTTCCGCTGCCCGCTGGAACGGGGAGGTGGACGTCGTCTTCATCAACAACCGAACGTGTGACCGAGTACGGAGGTGCTGCCCGTTCGTGGCGCCGAAACCGATCGTGATCAAGATCTTCTACGTGTTTTTGCAAGCGGCAAGTGTACATCTACCGCAGCAACAAGAGCCTCATCTTGTAGGCTTTGGAATCTCTTCAAGGGTGAGACTCGATAATCCCCTCGTTGCTACCGTCTTCTAGATTGCATCTTGGCTTGGATTTCGTGTTCGCGGTAGGAAAATTTTTGTTTTCTATGCAACGTTCATCCTACAGTGGTATCAGAGCCGTGTCTATGCATAGATGGTTGCACGAGTAGAACACAATGGTTTGTGGGCGTTGATGCTCTTGTTATCTTTAGTTTGAGTACTTTGCATCTTTGTGGCATAGTGGGATGAAGCGGCTCGGACTAACTTTACATGACCGCGTTCATGAGACTTGTTCCTCGTTCGACATGCAACTTGTATTGCATAAGAGGCTTTGCGGGTGTCTGTCTCTCCTACTATAGTGAAGATTCAATTTACTCTTCTATTGACAACATTAGTATCAACGTTGTGGTTCATGTTCGTAGGTAGATTAAGATCTCTCTCGAAAACCCTAAACCACGTAAAATATGCAAACCAAATTAGAGACGTCTAACTTGTTTTTGCAGGGTTTGGTGATGTGATATGGCCATGATATGATGATGAATATGTATGAGATGATCATTATTGTATTGTGGCAACCGGCAGGAGCCTTATGGTTGTTTTTTTTAAAAATTTCATGTTGAGTAGTATTTCAAAGTAGTTGTAATAGTTGCTACATGGAGAACAATCATGAAGACGGCGCCATTGACCTTGACGCTACGCCGACGATGATGGAGATCATGCCCGAAGATGATGGAGATCATGTCCGTGCTTTGGAGATGAAGATCAAAGGCGCAAAGACAAAAGGGCCATATCATATCACATATGAACTGCATGTGATGTTAATCCTTTTATGCATCTTATTTTGCTTAGATCGCGACGGTAGCATTATAAGATGATCCCTCACTAAAATCTCAAGATAATAAAGTGTTCATCCTTAGTAGCACCGTTACCAAGACTTGTCGTTTCGAAGCATCTCGTGATGATCGGGTGTGATAGAATCAACAAGTGCATACAACGGGTGCAAGACAGTTTTGCACATGCGGATACTAAGGTGGCCTTGACGAGCCTAGCATGTACAGACATGGTCTCGGAACACGTGATACCGAAAGGTAGAGCATGAATCATATGGATGATATGATGAACACTTTGAGTGTTCGCCATTGAAATCACACCTTGTCTCGTGATGATCGGGCTTAGGTGCGGTGGATTTGGTTCGTGTGATCACTAAGACAATGCGAGGGATATTGTTTTGAGTGGGAGTTCACCTAGATTTTTAATTATGTTGAATTAAAATTTGAACTCAATTTGTCATAAACTTAGTCTAAACTATTGCAAATATATGTTGTAGATATGGCGTCCCCAATCAATTTTAACCAGTTCCTAGAGAAAGAAAAGCTTAAGAGCAACGGTAGCAACTTCACCGATCGGTTCCGTCATGTGAGGATCTTCCTCTACGGCGGAAATCTGCAATATGTGCTTGATGCACCGCTAGGTGACCCTCCTGCAGAAACGAGAAACCGATGAAGTAAAGAATGTTTACGCGACTCGGAAAACTCGGTACTCTCAAGTTCAGTGTGCCATCCTATGCAGTCTGGAATCCGATCTTCAAAAACGTTTTGAGCACCACGATCCTCATGAGTTGATGAAAGAGTTAAAGACTATTTTTGAAACTCATGCGGCCGTGGAATGCTATGAAGCATCGAAACAATTTTTCAGCTGCATGATGGAAGAAGGTAGCTCCGTTAGTGAGCACATGCTCGCCATGACCGGGCATGCGAAGAAACTCAGTGACTTGGAAATAGTTATTCCTAATAGTCGGGGGAGTAATCGTATCCTTCAATCTCTGCCACCTAGTTACAAGAACTTTGTGATGAACTACAATATGCAGAACATGAACAAAGAGTTACCTGAACTCTTTGCCATGCTTAAAGCTGCTGAGATTGAGATCAAGAAAGAGCACCAAGTGTTGATGGTCAACAAGACCACCAGTTTCAAGAAACAGGGCAAGTCTAAGGGAAAATTCAAGAAGGGTGGCAAGAAAGCTGCCACACCTCCTATGAAACCTAAGAACGGCCCTAAGCCTGATGCTGAGTGCTATTACTGCAAGGAGAAGGGACACTGGAAGCGTAATTGCTCCAAGTATTTGGCGGATCTGAAGAGCGGCCTTGTCAAGAAGAAGAAAGAAGGTATATCTGATATACATGTTATAGATGTTTATCTCACTGGTTCTCGTACTAGTACATGGGTATTTGATCTTGGTTCGGTTGCTCATATTTGTAACTCGAAACAGGAACTAAAGAATAAACGAAGACTACTGAAAGATGAAGTGACGATGCGCGTTGGAAATGGATCCAAAGTCGATGTGATCGCTGTCGGCACACTTCCTCTACATCTACCTTCGGGATTAGTTTTAAGCCTAAATAATTGTTATTTTGTACCCGCGTTGAGCATGAACATTATATCTGGATCTTGTTTAATGCAAGACGGTTATTCATTCAAGTCTGAGAATAATGGTTGTTCTATTTTTATGAATAATATCTTTTATGGTCGAGCACCTGAAAAGAATGGCTTATTTCTGTTAGATCTCGATAGTAGTGATACACATATACATAACATTGATGCTAAACGAATTAAATTGAATGATAATTCTACTTATATGTGGCAATCGCTGCCTTGGTCATATTGGAGTGAAACGCATGAAGAAACTCCATACTGATGGATTACTTGAATCACTTGACTTTGAGTCACTTGATAGATGCGAAGCATGTCTAATGGGAAAAATGACTAAGACTCCATTTTCTGGTATGATGGAGCGAGCTACTGACTTATTGGAAATCATACATACCGATGTGTGCGGACCAATGAGCGTAGCATCACGCGGTGGTTATCGTTATGTTCTAACCTTCACAGATGATCTGAGTAGATATGGGTATATCTATTTCATGAAACATAAATCCGAAACTTTCGAGAAGTTTAAGGAATTCCAAAGTGAAGTAGAAAATCAACGTAACAAGAAGATCAAATTTCTACGATCAGATCGCGGAGGTGAATATCTGAGTTATGAGTTTGGCATGCATTTAAAGAAATGCGGAATACTTTCACAATTGACTCCGCCGGGAACACCTCAACGAAACGGTGTGTCCGAACGTCGTAATCGAACTCTCTTAGATATGGTTCGTTCTATGATGTCTCTTACTGATTTGCCGTTATCATTTTGGAGTTATGCATTAGAGACAGCCGCATTCACTTTAAATAGAGCACCATCAAAATCCGTTGAAACGACACCGTATGAATTATGGTTTAATAAGAAACCTAAGCTGTCGTTCCTAAAAGTTTGGGGTTGCGAAGCCTATGTAAAGAAGTTACAACCGGACAAGCTAGAACCCAAAGCGGAGAAATGCGTCTTCATAGGATACCCTAAGGAAACTATAGGGTACACTTTCTATCACAGATCCGAAGGCAAAATCTTTGTTGCTAAGAACGGAACCTTTCTTGAGAAAGAATTTCTCACTAAAGAAGTGACTGGAAGAAAGTAGAACTCGATGAGATTGATGAATCTATACTCGTTGATCAGAGTAGCGCGATGCGGAAGTTGTACCTGTACTACCTACACCGGCAACAGAGGAAGCTAATGATAATGATCATGAAACTTCGAACGAGGAAACTACTGAACCTCGCAGATCGACAAGGGAACGTGCCACTCCTGATTGGTATGATCCTTGTCTAAATGTCATGATTGTAGATAACAATGATGAGGACCCTGCGACGTATGAAGAAGCGATGATGAGCCCAGATTCCAACAAATGGCAAGAAGCCATGAAATCCGAAATGGGATCCATGTATGATAACAAAGTATGGACTTTGGTAGACTTACCTGATAGCCGAAAGGCTGTCGAGAATAAATGGATCTTCAAAAGAAAAATAGATGCTGATGGTAATATTATTGTCTATAAAGCTCGACTTGTCGCAAAGGGTTTCCGACAAATTCAAGGAGTTGACTACGATGAGACTTTCTCACCTGTAGCGAAGCTAAAGTATGTGAGGATTTTGTTAGCAATAGCTGCATTTTTCGATTATGAGATTTGGCAGATGGATGTCAAAACAGCGTTCCTTAATGGAGACATTGAGGAAGAGTTGTATATGGTACAACCCAAAGGTTTTGTCGATCCTAAAAATGCTGACAAAGTATGCAAACTTCAGCGTTCAATCTATGGACTGAAGCAAGCATCAAGAAGTTGGAACCGACGTTTTGATAAGGTGATCAAAGACTTCGGGTTTATACAGTGTCATGGAGAGGCCTGTATTTACAAGAAAGTGAGTGGGAGCTCTGTAGCATTCCTGATATTATATGTAGATGACATATTATTGATCGGGAATGATATAGAACTATTAAGCAGTGTTAAAGGTTATTTGAATAATAGTTTTTCAATGAAAGACCTTGGTGAAGCATCGTATATATTAGGCATCAAGATTTATAGAGATAGATCAAGACGCCTAATAGGGCTATCACAGAGTACATACCTGGACAAGATTCTAAAGAAGTTTAGAATGGACGAAAGTAAGAAAGGATTCTTACCTATGTTACCAGGCAAGGTCTTGAGTAAGACTCAAGGTCCGGCTACGGCAGAAGAAAGAGAAAGGATGAGTCAGATCCCCTATGCCTCGGCAGTAGGCTTTATCATGTATGCCATGCTATGTACCAGACCGGATATAGCACATGCTGTTAGTTTGACTAGCAGATATCAAAGTGATCCAGGAATGGAACACTGGACAGCGGTCAAGAATATCCTGAAGTACTTGAAAAGAACTAAGGATATGTTTCTTTGTTATGGAGGTGACCAAGAGCTCGTTGTAACAAGTTACACCGATGCAAGTTGGAACAACGATCCCGATGACTCTAAGTCACGATGCACGGGTACGTGTTTATATTGAATGGTGCTACAGTAAGCTGGGCAAGCTCGAAGCAGTGCACGGTGGCGAAGTCTTCAACAAAATCAGAATACATAGCGGCTTCAGAGGCTTCATCAGAAGCGGTATGGATGAAGAGGTTCATTGTAGAGCTCGGTGTGGTTCCTAGTGCATTGGACCCATTAATCATTTACTGTGATAACATTGGTGCCATCGCCAATGCACAAGAGCCAAGGTCACACAAGAGGCTGAAGCATATCAAGCTGCGTTACCACTCGATTCGCGAGTACATCGAAGATGGAGAAGTAAAGATTTGCAAAGTACACACTGATCTGAATGTAGCAGATCCGTTGACTAAAGCTCTCCCTAGGGCAAAGCATGACCAACACCAGAATGCCATGGGTGTTAGGTATCTTACAATGTAATCTAGATTATTGACTCTAGTGCAAGTGGGAGACTGTTGGAGATATGCCCAAGAGGCAATAATAAAAGTGGTTATTATATATCTTTATGTTTATGATAAATGTTTATATACCATGCTATAATTGTATTAACTGAAACATTGATACATGTGTGATATGTAAACAACAAAGAGTCCCTAGTATGCTTCTTAACTAGCTTGTTGATTAATGGATGATTAGTTTCATAATCATGAACATTGGATGTTATTAATAACAAGGTTATATCATTGTATGAATGATGTAATGGACACACCCAATTAAGCGTAGCATAAGATCTCGTCATTAAGTTTTTTGCTATAAGCTTTCGATACATAGTTACCTAGTCCTTATGACCATGAGATCATGTAAATCACTTATACCGGAAAGGTACTTTGATTACATCAAACGCCACTGCGTAAATGGGTGGTTATAAAGGTGGGATTAAGTATCCGGAAAGTATGAGTTGAGGCATATGGATCAACAGTGGGATTTGTCCATCCCGATGACGGATAGATATACTCTGGGCCCTCTCGGTGGAATGTCGTCTAATGTCTTGCAAGCATATGAATAAGTTCATAAGAGACCACATACCACGATGCGAGTAAAGAGTACTTGTCGGAGACGAGGTTGAACAAGGTATAGAGTGATACCGAAGATCAAACCTCGGACAAGTAAAATATCGCGTGACAAAGGGAATTGGTATCGTATGTGAATGGTTCATTCGATCACTAAAGTCATCGTTGAATATGTGGGAGCCATTATGGATCTCCAGATCCCGCTATTGGTTATTGGTCGGAGTGAGTACTCAACCATGTCCGCATAGTTCACGAACCGTAGGGTGACACACTTAAAGTTGGATGTTGAAATGGTAGAACTTGAATATGGAATGGAGTTCGAATATTTGTTCGGAGTCCCGGATGAGATCCCGGACATCACGAGGAGTTCCGGAATGGTCCGGAGAATAAGATTCATATATAGGATGTCATTTTATGTGAATAAAATTGACGCGGAAGGTTCTATGGAAGGTTCTAGAAGGTTCTAGAAAAGTCCGGAAGAAACCACCAAGGAAGGTGGAGTCCACATGGGACTCCACCTCCATGGCCGGCCAGCCCTAGTGGGGGAGGAGTCCCAAGTGGACTCCCCCTTAGGGGGCCGGCCAACCCCCCATATGGGAGGTGGAACTCCCACCTCTAGTGGGAGTCCTAGCTTGGCTAGGTTTCCCCACCATATGGAAGGTTTTTGGTTCGGATCTTATTCGAAGACTTGGAGACCAACTCTTGGGATCCACCTATATAATGAGGGGCCAAGGGGAGGGGGCCGGCCACCCCAAGACCACAGCCTGGCCGACCCCCTTAGAGTGGCCGGCCACCCCCTCCCAAACCCTAGCCGCCCCGCTCCTCTACTTCCCGCACGCTTAGCGAAGCTCCGCCGGATTTCTCCACCACCACCAACACCACGCCGTCGTGCTGTCGGATTCAAGAGGAGCTACTACTTCCGCTGCCCGCTGGAACGGGGAGGTGGACGTCGTCTTCATCAACAACCGAACGTGTGACCGAGTACGGAGGTGCTGCCCGTTCGTGGCGCCGAAACCGATCGTGATCAAGATCTTCTACGCGTTTTTGCAAGCGGCAAGTGTACATCTACCGCAGCAACAAGAGCCTCATCTTGTAGGCTTTGGAATCTCTTCAAGGGTGAGACTCGATAATCCCCTCGTTGCTACCGTCTTCTAGATTGCATCTTGGCTTGGATTTCGTGTTCGCGGTAGGAAATTTTTTGTTTTCTATGCAACGTTCATCCTACAGTAATGCCCAATTAAATCTCACAATACTCATCATGTCATGTATGTGCATTGTCATGCCCTCTCTATTTGTCAATTGCCCAACTGTAATTTGTTCACCCAACATGCTATTTATCTTATGCGAGAGACACCTCTAGTGAACTGTGGACCCCGGTCCATTCTTTTACATCGAATACAATCTACTGCAATACTTGTTCTACTGTTCTCTGCAAACAATCATCATCCACACTATACATCTAATCCTTTGTTACAGCAAGCCGGTGAGATTGACAACCTCACTGTTTCGTTGGAGCAAAGTACTTTGGTTGTGTTGTGCAGGTTCCACGTTGGCGCCGGAATCCCTGGTGTTGCGCCGCACTACATCTCGCCGCCATCAACCTTCAACGTGCTTCTTGGCTCCTACTGGTTCGATAAACCTTGGTTTCTTACTGAGGGAAACTTGCTGATGTATGCATCACACCTTCCACTTGGGGTTCCCAACGGGCGTGTGCTTTACGCGTCAACACCAACCAAGATTCACAAGCCTGCAAGGAGGAGCAGGGCAAGCAAACCAAACCAACCAGAAGCAATCCTCTACACCAACAACTCATTCTAGGAGCTGGAGTGAGGTATAAACTGATGAACATGAGCAAGCCAAGGTTTTGCTCATAAAATAAGCATATGCATAATCACAGGAACAGAAAAAGGGTAGAAACCCTGTGTGAGTCATCATATGGCTAACAGCCAATTGGTGCAAGTAAAAAAGAGAGAAACCAATAGGAAGGCACCCTGGGAACATTGATTATGCCAAACCAGTGGCATAATCAAAGATATCCAGCAAGGAAATGATCCTATATAACTAGCCAGAATTACTTAGCACCTATGACCACTACACCATCAGATAGATAGACAAATTGTGTCTATTTTTGTTTGTCAACATCAAAAGCTACTGGCAATCCAACAAAAGGATCACCCAGAGAGCATCTAGAGAGCCACAGCAAGCCAACAAGAGGGGGAGCTACCCAAAAAGCAGTATATGATTACTGCTAGGGTCACCTCAACCACTGAAACAACCCAAACCATTAAGCCTTGCACATTTATCATCACCCAGATGGGTTCAAAAGGAGGGCTAGGGTACACAACCAAGTGTTGGCATCCATCTAGCCCTGCCACAGTTAATAGAATGATCACTACTGCAAGCAGTTCACATCACTTATCAATTTTAGTAAATCCAGGCAATACAGATAAGTGAATCATACAAGTAATCAAAGCACCAGAGCCTTGCAGATGATCCAATGGATCATTGCAAGCAACAGCAACTGCTTGTACAAGTAAAAGCATGCATCAGTACAGAATTGTGTGTCACACAGACACAAGGATGAGCAGCAGTGAGGCACAGTAACAACACATCAACTTTCACAAGCAACTGATGATCACAAGATCATCAGAAGCTTGCTGAAGCATGCTACAGCATGCT
Organism: Lolium perenne; assembly: GCF_019359855.2. Classification (NCBI taxonomy): domain Eukaryota; kingdom Viridiplantae; phylum Streptophyta; class Magnoliopsida; order Poales; family Poaceae; genus Lolium; species Lolium perenne. Next base: position 347,126,390 of record NC_067246.2, read on the forward strand.
AGAACCAACTCTAGCATCAATACAATGACTATATTAATTAAACAGTCACATGCCTTAATGAATTGAATCACAGATAAGTAACTAAAGCATTACAATTGTATCCAGAAGCACACCATCAATGGATGGTGCTGTTTAGTCAACAACAATTGTCAATGGACAGTTCCAGGAATTATAGCACAGAGATATCACACCAGGAGCACTGGCACTTGCCAAATGCAAGGATCATGCATCATGATCAAGCCAGGGGCCAGAAATTGCACACACAGGAGAGACAGGAGTAATATAGCAACAACATGAACAATTAAATAGAGCATAGCATCACAGTATGCTCATGAGCAAGAGCTCATGAGTTACAGCAGCAAGTTATAGAGAAGAACAGTACATCACAGTAGCTAGGAACCATGGCAGCAACACAGCAGCAACATACGCATAACAGTAGCGCAAGCACAACAGCTAGAAGTCATGGCGCATGTAGGCAGCAACAGCTAGCACAGCACCAGAGCAGGCATGGCGCAAAGCACAGAAGCATAGCAGCAGCAGCATCACGGCATGGCCAGCATCTCCATGAGGGGAAGCAAGGCCAGTAGCCAGAGCTAGACGAAGAGGAGGTAGAGAAGACATGAGAGAAGGAGGCGAACGTACCTGGAGCAGAGCACCGCGGCGTGCCCATGGCGGCACGGCGGCACGGGCCGACCACAGCAGCGCCAGGCCGCAGCCAGGCCTGGCGTCGCCGGGCGCAAACGCCCCAGCACCACCACGGCGAGGCACACGGCCGCGCCACAACGCCAGGATCGTCGGCGGGCGACGAATCGCCCTGGATCACCACGGCCTGGCAAGCAGATGAGTTGGGGGTGAGACGAGGAGGCGACGAAGACCAGCTCGACGCGGTGGATCTGATGCGCCATCGATCGGCGGTTCAGATGCGTCACATCTCACCGCCGACGATGGCCGGAGTTGGCCGGAGAAAATCGGCGAAAGCGGCGGCGACGCGGGAGTCGCCAGAGCTCAAAGGGCTAGGGTTTCGCGAGAGGGGAGAGGACGAGAGCGACTGAGTCCGACCGAGCCATTTGGGGCGGCTCGGGTTAGACTCAACCCGCTGGGTCACCCTGACAGGTGGGCCCAGGGGCATTTTAGTCTTTTCACAATTCCATTTAAACCAGAAACTTTGAAACTAAATAGAAAATGGATAAAAGCTCTAAAAAATAATTAAAAATATGAAAACTGCTCAGCACAAAATTCTCTATCAGAATAAAATATCAAAAGGAATTTTTGAAGACAATTAAGAAAAAGTCTTAATTTCATGATTATAATAATCATTTAAATCACACTTTATATTTTCAATAATGAAAATAAGTCCATAAATTCTTTTGGACTTTAAAAACACCTTGACAACATTTCAAGGTAGTACTTTACCCTAAAAAGAGTATCCCTAAATCATTCTTAGTATTTACCTCTCACATGAAATGATAAAAACAGCGGAAGGGGGGAAATAAACCCTAAAAGCTGAATCATGCATAATTGCTTCTTTAACCATTGCCCTTATCGGACAATGATGCTATTTTGCATCAGCAGAGGACAAGGGTCAGTCCACACCATCCAACTGCAACACTTTGCAGTGTTCAGGCAAGTTCATCACTTGCTCATGTTATTTGAGTATTTTTACCAAATTACTTGCAAAGTACTATGTTTATCACTATTGCATAAAAAGCAAAACCACTATTTTCATAACTATGAATATGACTAAGTGGTGGGCAATGGAACCATGGATTGTGTTGATATGGTGGAGGTTCCATTGCACGGGTTTATAACCATCTAGGATTAAACAACAAATGTCGTCCAATGATTCTTGTGCCGTAATACCCGTGTTAACCATAAGATCTGGATTGGGACGGAATATTCAATCGTATTTCCACCTCTTGTACATCAACGGATGCGCTTACCGTAGCGGTTGTATCTTGCGGAGAAATTGGAGGGTGGGGAGCCCCTTCTAATTCCCCACGGTATTGCAATGCTTACCGTAGCGGTTGCTGCTTGCGGAACAACTGGAGGGTGGGGATCCTCTTCAAATTCCCCACGGTAATGTGGTCTAGGATGGGTTGCAGCTACCGGCGAAGGAGTTTGGTTAATGAGTCCCAGACTGTCGTCGTGGTCGGGGTCCATCCTTAATTGGTATAAGAGGACCGGCGAGGACCCAGGGTCGGGGTATGCAACAAAGGGTGGGTGTGCGAGGTAGCGGAGGAATATGATTGGCTATGACCTTATACCGGGCCTCACACCGAAGGAAGTGTGGACGGGAAAGCTGCCAGGTTGGCACCAAGGTTAAGATCTCTTATGGGAAAAGCAACACACCTCTGCAGAGTGTAACGAATCGTGACCTGTCACTCCCTGTTCCGGGATTTGGAACTGTGAACGCTGCCGGAAAGGAACTCCATGAAGTTCTAGTAAACCGGTGAAGGATGACGGACATAGTTCTTCTGAATAAAAGCAACCTCTTGAAGAAATGTTTATCAAAACCTGCATTGGTATTAGACTTTCTGGTCTGATATAGTAGCTAGTGCATTAAACACCTCTTTTCTATAATGAACTTGTTGAGTACGCTCGTACTCATACCACTCTTAAATCCCCTGCTTAGATTGTCTGAATCGACTGGAGGAGGACAACGCCGACCCTGAAGGAGCCGAAGTCATCGACTATGAAGAACCAGACCTCTCTGGAGGTATCGAAGGAGTAGACTACCTCATAGTCTACGGAACCGGGGAGGGTTCCGGAGGAGAGCAAGCTTAGACCTAACGAGTCGTAGTAGGATCCGAGCAGTACGAACTCTTAGCACTTAACTGCTCGAGGAGAATAAATGTATAACCTAGTAAGACTCTTATATTGTAAGTTAAGTTGGGTTCGCCTCGAACCCAGTAGTATCCCTCTTAGGATCCAAGAGGAGCTCCGAGATGACATGTACATGTTGCTTGTAATAATAAATGAATGAGTTATGGACCTGCTATGTTCTGTTGTACTACTCTGAGGGATGTAATATTTGCGGATTGGTACTTCGTGAATGTTATATCAACGACTGGCATACTACAACATGCAGTGGTATGCAGGGTCACCACAGTTGATCACGATATCACACTTCTCTATTGTTTAAATTCCACATGATTATTTTAATAAACAAAAGTAAGATGTAAAATAATATTGAATAATTAAATAAACAATAATGTTTTAATTATTTTTACTTTTTAAATATATTTTAAATTTTAGTTTGTTTTTGCAAAATCTAAAACCTGAAAATTTATAAACATGAAAATTTACTAACCTTTATGGTTAAGTAATAGTAATATTTATGCAGAAAGGAATTATTAATTTAAATTTAAATAAAAATAAAAAAGTATTTAAGATCCTGAATTTCTAGCGAAAACTAGAATGTTTCTGCTTTCATATTTCTATTTGGAATTTTGAGAATCTAAAAATTGGCTAACCGGGTATACCCACGTACTAATCGGATGTATCATTTTCCCACGATGATTTGTTATATTATATGTTTTTTTTTCGATATCGTGTGCAACCAGAAAAGCCGTTTGACCATTTTCAAACTTTTTTTGCAAAAAAAGTCAAAATTCAAATTTCTTAATTTCACCGAATAGTACCTTGCATAACATACAAGAATCTCGAAAGATTTTATTTTTTGAATTTTATATCATTTTATTTTGTATTTTATAAAGCAAAAAAGGCGATCCAGAGGGGGTGGGGTGGAGGGTGCGTGGCGTCATACGAAAACGGATGCGGCTACCACTAATAGCTTCAGGAAATTAATAAAGATATATTTAAAATAAATATACAGATGATTAAAATAGGGATGTTTGAAAATAAGTTTATAATTTTCTAATTGTTATTAAAAATTTATATAAATTCATTATCTACTTATCTGATGCTCTGTGTATAGTATGTCCCTAACTTTGAAATTTAACAATTCCATACATAAAATGAGGAAAACATATAACTAATTTAATTTGTGATTTTTTCTCAAATTCGTACAATATGAACGTAAACTGATATTTAATAGCTGTTATTTAGCTGCTCCGACATCAACGTCAGGCACTTACCTCTGGTAGGCGATCGTTTCGGGTTACGGCTTGCTTTGACTTGGAGCATCTTCAAGCGGAGTTTCTTGTGCTTTTTTCTTTGGTTTGCATGTAGTTTCTAGTATGCTGATTTTCTTAGCACTTGTAAACTCTATGGCTAATAATTTAAAGCTGGACATTTTCGCAGTTATATTACTAATCGTGAACAGTTGAAAATGGTTGAATAATTCACATGCCCTTACGATAGTGTATTTGATTTCCCTTGTAGCTGCAGCCTGCAGATGCTGACACAAGCCCAACTTGGTCGCTGAAGAGTGACGACAATTCTGTCTATTTGTTGAGCCAATCATCTCACCCAACTAATGCTCAATGAATCTTCTCCTATTATCTACAAACACATTGCAGATCTTTCCATGTTCTCATAGTCCCTACAGCGATAATGAGGTGGACACATCTGGATTTGGCTTACTGAATGCCTGGTCGCCGAGGGGAATTATTGCTTGGTAGAGGTAACAAAAGTACAAAACACATAATAGACCTTATCCACAAGGAATACGACACGCGCAATATTTCAAAGAAATACTGAATTAGTAGCACGCAAATCTTTCATACAGGCCCACCGAAAAGAGTCAGGTCTGGCTGCACGCGTCTAGCTGGCTGGCTATCATGCCCATGGCTTCATACCACAACACATATGTTTAAAAGAAATATTTAGATGTTTAAAATACAGGTGTTTTAAAATCATTTTTAATTCCCTAATTTTTATTACAAATTCATAGAAAATTATTATCTACATATCTGATGCTCTGACTTGGAGCATGTTCAAGCGGCGCGTCTTTTGTTTTTTTTTTTGGTTGCTTGTTTTTCCACTTTATGTAAGTTGATTTTCTCAGCATTAACGAGCTGCTCGCGAGCGCTCGCAAGAACATAACGAGCCGAGCCGAACAATGATTTCAGCTCGTTATTCTTATCGAGCTTAACGATTCGAGCCTTAACGATCACGAGCTTAACGAGCCGAGCCTTAACGATCCGAGCAGCTCGTTAGTCCACCCCTACTTCAGTTTATAGTAACCGTTGGAAAAGGTTGAATTTTCAAGCCCTTACAACAACATGGCACTTGATTTTTTTCTGTAGGTACAGAGATAATGACACAAGCCCAACTTGATCGCTGAACAGCGACTTGTTTCTAACGAGAATGCGTATTTGTGGAGCCAAGCATTTGGTTCATAGTCGCACAACTTATGCAATGAATATCCTGCTTGGAAAATTTGACTAGTACACCACGCTGAATGGGCACATGGACGAGTCAACATCTTAGATTTGAGATGCTGCAATTTGCAAGACTAGCCATGTCTTCTTCTCTTATCTGCTTTCAAAGATGGAAGAATGCATGAACCACCGCAGAGGAGAAATACCGTTCTGTTACAAAACTGTGCCATAAAGGATATAATGAGTGACAGTACAAAAACCATCTCCATCAATCTACGCTCACAAGGAGAGGCTAGAAAATAAAAAGAGAAGCGAACGACAAATATGTATTGCAGATTTTTCCACGATCTGGTCCTATAAAGCGACAATTAGGTGGACCTGCAGATGTGGCTTAATGAATGCCGGCTCTCCTAGCGGAATAAATACTGTATATTTTAGTAGAGATGACAAAACACATATGGAAATTCATGTGCCAAATTTAATATTTTGTGGGGGGATATTTAGTGAAATAGTTGTAGAGGAATAGAAAAACTTATAGTTAGTAAAATAGTTCTAGAGAAATTTATATAGAATTAGGAATATAAGTTAGTATATTTTATATATGGTTTCATAGAGTTAGAAATTTAATATATGTTAGTTTTATATGAAATTTTATATATTAACTTTATTATTAGGAGAAATAGAAATAGTTGTGTTATAAGGAGAACTAGGAATATGAAAAATAGAAATACTATTATTCTTTGTTAGAAATATTTAGAGATAGATTAGAAATATATAGAAATACAAAATACGAAATGTGTATTAAAATTTGGCCCGACAAGCGGGTCGAGGGAGTAATGTCTTCGGGACGATGGAAGGCGTGTTATTTCATTTTGCAAGGTACCTATGTGGTTTATATATATATACACACATATATATATATAATATATATAGGGAAACTCAATTTGACACCTAGGGTGCAGAAAAGTTATTTTGCACCCTAATTTGGCACCTAGTCGATGTCTTTGTCAAGAATTTCCAGGCCACATACAAGAATTATTTGACACCTAGTCGATGCCTTTGTCAAGAACTTCCAGGCCACATACAAAATTTCCGTTGGAATCGAAGAACTACGACAGTGTCACCAGAAACCAAAAGAATCGATTCGCGTGTCATTGGGCATTTTACTAAACTTCTGAATGTTGCCGAAGATGTCTCTGTCGATAGGGAGATTGATGCTTTAAGCGACGGCATCCGAAGGGAATCGTACATCGAGGAGCTTGGCCGGAAGAAGCCGAAGACTATTAATAGACTTATGGAGATCGCCAACAGTTGGGCTGACGGTGAAGATCACGTAAGGAAACCACGTCCGCGTAGCGACGACGAAGACGACGACCAGAAACATGATTCAGGCCATCGACGTGATCGTTGGAAAAAGTGAAGAGACCGCGGGTATGAAGACACCAATATTGTGGCTACAGGATATTCTGATTGGTATGATGATCAGCGCGGGGACAAGCGTGATGATCATCGGGACGGCAACCGCAGCGGCTCTGGAGGAAATCGTGGCAACTATAGGGAACGGCCACCTCGGGTCCCAGAGCTACCGTTCGCCGAGCAGTTGAACGCTCCTTGTTACATACACTCGTACTTCGATCACAAGGATAACTCCAAAAAAAACAAGCCATCTTCTCAGGGACTGCCGACAGTTTCTCGATATTCAGAAGTTCTATGACTCGGGTAAGGGCCATGCATAGCTCTCGAACCCACCACCGCCACCTCAGGATCGAACTCAGCAAGTTCAAACTCGTGCCTCTAATGAAGCTTTTCCTCCACCTTAGGGGCAGATGAGCATGATTCATAAAACTGGCGTTTCTAGGAGAGAAATGAAGAAGCTTACGCAAGAGATAGACCTTGCAGAGAGCAATATGGCTAACGTCGCAGAGTTCATCGATTGGCATCCTGCTCAGTAGGGCCGACCACCCGATGTCTATCCCAAGGTCGGGTCATGCAGCCTTGGAAGTTGAAACACAGATTGGAGGATTCAATATGAGCAAAGTATTCATGGATGGTGGAAGCGGATTGAATCTAATATTCGCAAGCATAGTCAAAAATATGGGTATTACTGTCGACATGTTGCAGGCGTCCGATACATGTTTCCATGGCATTGTTCCAACTTGACCTGTATACCCTCTCGAAAGAGTTTCATTGAATGTAGTTTTGGGAAACCCGACAATTTCAGGAGGGAAAGGCTCGAGCTTGAGGTAGTGAATTGGGAATCACAGTACCATGCTATCCTCGGAAGACCAGCTTACACTAAGTTCATGGCTATACCGCACTATGCGTACTTGAAACTTAAGATGCTAGGCAACAGTGGGACCAATATTACGGTTCATGGAAGTTTGTCTCGCTCAGATAACTGTTATCGAGAGTTCCAAAAGATCGCTACTAATTTTGGGGTAAAGTAGGAAGTTGAAACTATCGACTTCCCCTCCAAGCAGTTGGCTCTTCAAGACTCCAAGCTTAAGGAAGTCGATGGGTATAAGAAGACGAAGAAACAACCGGATGATTCTACTGCAGCAACTACCAAATCTATGGCAGCAGAAGATAAAGCTTCAGAAGAAGGTGTTAATTCTTCAGCAGCAATTGCCAGTACTCCTACGGAAACTACTGGCACCACCCTAGAAATCATTAGCACTTCGGAATCTATTGGCACCTTGGCAGGCGTGGATCAAGAGAAGAAGGGCTCTCCTCTTACTTAAGAAGACGAGTGGTGGCATACATCTTTACTTTCATACGATTTTATTTACAATAAGGCTTTCTTAAGCCCTAGCAATACAAGCTTATATTACCTTCATATACTTATTAATAAAGGTTCAAGTTTCGTTCATACGATCATTTAATTTCTTCGGAACACCCGAACAATTTTTTGAAATTTTTGTTTCTCACACAATACCGCGAGCGTCGACTTCTAAATATGAAGCACAGTAGGCGAACCCGATAAAAAGAGATCAGGGGTCGCCTGTGCTGATTATGCACAAAATTATCACCTAAGCCTCATGGAAAATCCGAGTGCTGCAATGGTTGATAATCAAAGGGTATTATAAAATAATACACATTATCTTCTGCCAAAGCCTCAGGGAGCATGTGAGCGATGTTAATGGCAAGGATAATATAACTTATGGAAGGCCCATGCCGGTATATCGAACAAGGGGGGACTAAGAGCAACGGAGTCAATGGTGAACATAGTTTCCTCGATTTACTCAGGGGCTGCCGCCAAAAATATACATTATCGGTTGTAACAAAGTTGCGATTACTATGTGATGTGGGCATAACCCTTTGGGTACTCGACATTGCCATACCCGGTGCAAACTATGAAGCTGGACCAGCACAAGGACTCTACAAGCTGGACCTGCACGCACCTCAACTTGGACTACAAGGAAAGAAGACTCCAATATGAATCCTACTAGGATTCTTGTAAACCCTAGCTTGGCTGATATATAAAGCCAGGCAGGGGCATCCCTTAGCGGACATATTCAGAAACATAGATCATAGAGGCGACACGCCTAGACATCGCAACCTACGAACTAGAACTAGACTAGATACAACTACTCTGCCTATGGTGGCCCCCTGTACACACATATTCATATACTGGATTGCTAGCAGGACGTAGCGATCCTCCACCGCGGGGACGTGAACCTGGGTACGTCGTGTATCACCTCGCTCTCGGAACTTCTATCGTCGCCTTTCTTTAAAACCCAAGCCCCTCATGGTGGGCATTGCCGAGGAACCGCCTCGTCAACTGGCGCCGTCTGTGGGAAGTGCGTCGACTGGATTTTGTTATCTGGGCGGGACGCTTCTTCATCAATAATCCTCAGAATTACGTCTTCACGAGCAACATCAGCAATGATCGGGAGATTACAAGTTTGAATTCCGTCCGATCGGGAGATCGAAGCAACACCGGGAGCAACGCTAGACAGCTCACGCACGTGCCGTCGTGGAAGCTAACTAGCGCAATAGCTCACTGCAATACACAGAGTTTTAATCATCAGAACGGGACATCGGGGGATCTGCCTTCATGTTCATAGGCTCCTGTTGAGATTCAAGAAGAATACTACGTTTGGTACCAATGATTGGAGGAGGTACAATCAAAGAATAGAAAATCAAATCGGCTACTGTGGCCAGGCTACGTTGACCAGCACGATCCAATCTAAAGATGCAAAGAAGGTGTCGAAGCAATCAAGCAATTGGGTCACGGCCAGCTCAGAGCAATTTTTTGTCGGGTGCACGTGAACCAGTCTATTCGACAAAGCCTAGTTTCATACAACAGGGATTTCAGTCGCCGATACAACGACCAAGATCAGCTACCGAGTTCATCAGTGACGAATATCCGACACAAAAATATCAGGTGCTATATTTTTAATTACGCAAAATTTATTTCGCCAAATATTTTTGGCTCGTACAATTATATGGGCGTAGGTTTTTGCACCGCAATATAACTGCAGATTGAAACAAAGCTTCGACTGCTCTGCTCGGTTGACCGCGTGACTTGTCTTGGACCCAACATTGCGGACTCGATATATTCGGGTGCTTTCCCGTGGAGGATTAGATTTATCAACTGCGTCCTCTTCATCGACCACGTTTGCCTGGCGCCCGACGCATGGATTATCTTGGATGGCACAATTATTTCGGCTGCGCCCGCCACGTGGATTATCTTGGATGGCGCAACTATTTCGTCTGCGCCCGCCGCGTGGATTATCTTTGGCCGCGCAACTATTTCGACTGCGCCTGCAGAACTAGGTGTTCCTCTTCCCTTCGCCACACCTGATGATCATGGAGGCGCCATTACATCGTTACCTCCGGTACTCTCGATTACTCAGTGGATTTATTTTCCCCAACTCGATGGATTTATATATTCTTTGGCTCTGGATATATCTTCTCCCGATGAACTCTCGGGTCAGTGGATTCATCGTCTGGAATATTTAATGGATATCATCTTATATAAATGATCCGATGTACTCCCGACACTGGAATTACTCGGGAGCTCCTGCAAGATCTTCAACTATTATTTATATTCCCAACGGGAGCGCCGATTCAATGGAATTCAAGAAGATATGAAGACTCCTTACTCCCATCGGGAGCGCCGGTATGCTGGAATTACTCGGGGACTCTTTGAAGATCGCCGAGGGCGCTGGTTCGCTGGAATTCAAGCAAGATTTGTAGACTCTTTATACCTGAAGTTATCATCTAAAAGCCTCTGAAAATACGAGTGCTGCAATGGATGATAATCAATGGGGACCTTGCTCTTTTTCTTTGCTATAGATGCCTCAAAGTGTGCCGCAGATAGCAAGGATCATGAAACAACGGGGACCTTGCTCTTTTCCTTTGCTATAGATGCCTCAAAGAGTGCCGCACATAGCAAGGATCATGAAACAACGGGGACCTTGCTCTTTTCCTTTGCTATAGATGCCTCAAAGAGTGCCACAGATAGTAAGGATCATGAAACAACGGGGACCTTGCTCTTTTCCTTTGCTATAGATGCATCAAAGAGTGCCGCAGATAGCAAGGATCATGAAACAACGGGGACCTTGCTCTTTTCCTTTGCTATAGATGCCTCAAAGAGTGCCACCGATAGCAAGGATCATGAAACACGTACAAAAACGACCCACGCTCGATACTTTAAACTACAGAAATATCAAAGAGCGATGGAGTCACCGGCATATCTAGTGCCACCGATCTATTCGGGAGATGCTGTCAAGTCATGCATCGGTTGAAAGCAAAGTTGCACGTACAACGGGTTTAGCAAGACCCGCAACACGAGCTGATCACTCAAATAATTTGCTGCTGATAAACTTACAAACAATGGCATCAACGATGCTCAAGGTGCATTAAGAATTGCCCATTGAAATAAACAACAATGTGTCAACGGCACCTAAAGAAAACTATAAACATCGGGTTGCTCGACTTGAGTCTACTCACGGTTGCAAGCATCAATGCCCAGACTCGGGGGCTACTTCCATCGGGAGCGCTGGATGCGCACCCGATAAAATTATCGGCTCCTCCAGGATATCACTCAAATCATCGGCTCCTCCTGGGTATCATCCGAATCATTGGCTCCTCTTGGGTATCATCCGAATCATCGGCTCCTCCTGGGTATCATCTGAATTATCGGCTCCGCCAGGATATCACCCAAATCATCGGCTCCTCCTGGGTATCATCCGAATCATCGGCTCCTCCTAGGTATCATCTGAATTATCGACTCCTCCAGGATATCATCCAAATCATCGGCTCCTCCTGGTTATCATCCGAATCGTCAACTCCTCTATCTATGACATCATCAGAGTCATCGACATCATGTTCTCGGAACTCGAAGACATGTACGGTATTCGACTCAGCATTTTTTACACCATGTACATAACTATTTCTTATTTATTTACAGGCTCGGGGGCTACTCCCATCGGGAGCGCTGGTCGCGCACCCGAGAAAAAGATGGCAACCTCGCCAACAAAGAAGAATAAATTTGAAGACGTCGGCATCAACAATCAAGATCTTCGAGTAGTACAAATTGAGTCTATGCGTGGCTACAAGCACCCGCCCATAGACTCGGGGGCTACTCCCATCGGGAGCGCTTCGCGCACCCGACAGAAAGCAACTTCGACTCTGCATCAAGCACAAGATTCAACAGATGATCAAGAAATTCGGCGAAGACAACTTTAGTCCCTGCCCGAAGCTTCACTTCGGCCAGGCACTCGGGGGCTACTGACGTGGGCATAACCCTTCGGGTACTCGACATTGCCATACCCGGTGCAAACTATGAAGCTGGACCAGCACAAGGACTCTACAAGCTGGACCTGCACACACCTCAACTTGGACTATAAGGAAAGAAGACTCCAATACGAATCCTACTAGGACTCTTGTAAACCCTAGCTTGGCTGGTATATAAAGCCAGGCAGGGGCACCCCTTAGGGGACATATTCAGAAACATAGATCATAGAGGCGACACACCTAGACAGCCCAACCTACGAACTAGAACTAGACTAGATACAACTACTCCACCTATGGCGGCCCTCTGTACATACATATTCATATACTGGATTGCTAGCAGGACGTAGCGATCCTCCACCGCGGGGACGTGAACCTGGGTACGCCGTGTACCGCCTCGCTCCCGGAACTTCCGTCGTCGCCTTTCTCTAAACCCAAGCCCCTCATGGTGGGCATTGCCGAGGAACCGCCTCGTCACTATGGGTTCTTCGGAACCGCAACATGAGCTGATCACTCAATTTTTTTTGCTACCGATACCTTTCGTAAAAAGCATCACAATACTGTTGCCTAAAGGACTAGTGCATCGAGATTTGCAGCACAGTTAACAAAATTACCACTGGCATTTGAAGACAATTTGCGAAGTACTGATATTTTCTCAAAAGTGGCAAGCGGCAAGCGTATCGTCTCTAGCAAGACATTCATCCTTACAAAATCCCTTCGAGGATATGGCCAAAGAAAATTTTATGTGTCAAATAAAACTACAATCAAGGTATTCGAATATTCAGAAACAAGATTAATCTATTACAACAGAATGATAATGGCATCAAACGCTACTCATGACGAATCGTATGCTTCTGAGCTGATCTCTAATCTGGCAGCAACCATGGATGCATGATCCTTCACGAGAGGGAAATATTGGCTTATGTCACCTTCAGTTGTTGCAATCTCTTCCAAGTTCAGCGAAGGGTGCTGGGACAATACAAAAGCAAATTCTGACTCAACTCCTACAAGAAGTTGACTGCGAAATAGCCGGCAGATTTTCTTAGCATTACTAAACTTTGACATCAAAGTCAGGAATGGTGGAGGAACTGGATTCAGGGGGAACATGGTCTTCCATATCATCCTCAAACCAGTGCAGCACCTATCAAAAAATCGGTGTACTTGGTGCACCCGATTCTGAAACTTTGCAAAAATAACAGCTTTAGCTTTTGGCTTGCTGTCCAGAAAAATTCTTCGAATTGCGAAAAATTAGTCAAAGCATGTACACTTCATGCACTCACTTCTTTTCGTCACACAGATTCAAGGATATGACTGACAAAAGGCAACAATGCAGAGATCAGAAGCAAAAGATGGATTATCAAATCACTCGAAGGAACCTAAGGAGTATCAAAGCGCTTACAGTTCAAGCTTTCTGTAGCTTTTTCCAGCTCGCCGAGAGCGTAACGCTCTGCATCAATGGCCAGTTCGCATTTTTTTCTTTATAATAGCTGCCATAGCATGGATGCCACAAATGTCTCTTTCCATCTGAGCAATTTGGGTCTTCATACGTTGAAGCCGATCATTCAGAATCATATATTCCATATATCACATTAGATAGATATCATATTCATGGAATATGATTCACTTTCAAGATGCCTTGATGGTGAAATGGTAGACACGCGAGACTCAAAATCTCGTGCTGAAGAGCGTGGAGGTTCGAGTCCTCTTCAAGGCATAATATGGAGAATGCTCATTCAATCAGCATTCCCCGTAGAAGTATTCCGAAAATCTGCGCCTGGCGCTCTCCTCTATCTTCTGAGGTCCTTAACCATCTCCCTGAGAAAAGTAGACAGTAAAAGCCAAAATAGACTAAATATAGCCTGAACGATCCTAAAAATCCATCGAAGGAGTTAATAAAGAACCAAAAGCAGATGATATCCTACTGCAAGGGTGGTCTTAAGAATCCAAAAGAGGTTGCTCAGAAGAGATAGATGTATCCCAACCGCTATTGCTCTCGCGTAAAGACTTTTTTTTACGCGACAGGAAAAATGACTACGAATTCCCCTTTTTGTTTGCGAATCCCTGTTTGTATCCTTTGAGCACACGCCTATTAAGTAGCGATCAAATCAAGGAAATCGATCAAACGATCCCAATACCGTGAAAGAGAAACTTCCCAGATCCAGGGAAGCTTATCATAAAGGGCTTCGACAAGGGGTTTTCTTCGTTCTTTGAGCAAAAAGATAAAGATCGGATAGATTCGAACCGCAATTGCAAAGGTAATAACTACTATGCCAGCCCAAATCATGATCTTCACCAACTTGGATTTGGTTCTCTCGCGAAAATCGCGAGTTGCAGAGATGAGAACCATGAAAAGCAAGATCCCGAATAAGAAAATAGAAACCGAGGAAACCACAAGAGTGAAGACTAGTAGAGTTTCGTCTTTTGCCATTCTTTGATCCTTTTTCACTCAATGATTCATTATAATTTCCCGACCAAAAATTCTATATCTCTATTCTATGATATTTCTATATATATATAGATTATGATATCTAATATGACACCCGATTTGTCAAAGGGATTGGATTGGTGACTTACCCATTCAGTGACTTTGGCACTGGACGTTCCAAAAACGGGTACTATCAGATCGGGTGAATTAGAGAATAGACAGAGGTCCGTTGGCATTTCAGCCTTTCTTCTCCTTTCAGGGCCTATCCGAAAGAGAATCCAGTACCTCTTGGTCCTGAATATCAGAATAGGACGAACGAATCGGACCTCGCGGATATCTTTGCTTCGGAACAAAACAAAACCCTGCAATCAAATAGATTGTCCCAAGGACGCCATATTCTAGGAGCCCAAGTTATGCTATTGAAAATTAGTTCCTCTAGCAGTTCCGGTTTGAGCATTCCGTTCCCTTTTTCAAACTCCACTTCTTTTCAAATAGCAATCCCTGATCAAAGAGAGAACAATATCCATTTCAAAACATTTCTAACGGATTCCTTGGTTCGGACCGACAAAGTAATGGCACTCGATTATTATCAGCCTGGCTGCAATCTTTTTCTGTCGGTAAGGATTGCACCAGAGCACCTTCTACTTCTAATAGGCCATGAACTATAGATAGAGAAGAATCATTCTGAGCGAGTACATAAGAAGCGATCCACTTTTTTTCATCGGTTCCAGGCCAGGGGAAGACCAAATATCTTGCGCGGCAGGTCCGCCAGAAAAACGAAAAAGAGAAAGAAGTCTCGTTAATCTATTCATGCTCGTTCCAAGTTCGAAGTACCTTTTCTTTTGGCCAAAGAAAAACCCGCTTCCTGACACGATTGCCTCTTTATATAGATAGATTCGATGGGGTTATTACTTATAAGTCTATTTTGTACAAGAGCCCCTCCTATCTAATAGAAAAGGGTCCCATGATCCCGAGCCGATCTTACCTTGGCTCGCAAACCCCAAGTTTTTCTATGAAGAGCTAATCTAATTGTATTTTTTAATGGATTTCTTATGTGGAATACTAATGGATAGGGCCTCGTTGCTAAGTGTTACAAGATCTAGTGCACTGGAACTCGTGGTTATGGACCCGAATCCTTTAGTATGCAACATTGTCTTTTCCAAGTAAAAACCCCTAGTATATGAAAGAATGAAAAGGTGCTTTCGTTCTTGTGGAATAAGATGCCCTCGCACCTTACTGAAAGGAAAATCGTAATTTTTCGTTAGGTATTTGACCAAATAGGATCGTCCAGTTCCTGTAGAACCTATCACTAAAATACCCGATAGGGCTAAGCGGAACGAAAAGGGTTTTCCATGAGTAAGTGATTGTCTGATAATGAGCAAGGAATATAGTTCTTTCTGCTAAAGGGGATCTATTAAACTCATAATTCATTGGATCCTTGTTATCAATGCCAACTAGGTATCATAAGTAAATGGATCCCGGTTGTTCAATCCTTTGATAACCAAGGTCATTCTTTGCAAAAGAGAAATGATCACTATGAGTCAGATTCAATAGAATTGGATCCATTCCAAATAGCAAGAATTAGGATTCTTGATCCCTCTCAATCTCTCTTTCAATTCGAGGATCCAGAGAGGTGTTTTCATAGTCATCTCCTAATATTTTCGATTTCATTTTTCTATGATATGCCTTTCTATATGAAAATTTGTTATTTATGATGTACGATGATCCCTGTTAAGCATCCATGGCTGAATGGTTAAAGCGCCCAACTCATAATTGGTAAATTTGCGGGTTCAATTCCTGTTGGATGCACGCGAATGGGAACGTTCCATAAGTCTATTGGAACTGGTTCTCTATCCATGGAATCTCATCCATCATCCATACATAACGAATTGGTATGGTATATTCATACCATAACATAAGAACAATAAGAACTCGAATTCTTATCGATACTGGAACTCAGAGCATAGGAGGGAAAGTCGATTTATGGATGGAATCAAATACGCAGTATTTACAGAAAAAAGTCTTCGTTTATTGGAAAATAATCAATATACTTTTAATGTCGAATCGGGATTCACTAAGACAGAAATAAAGCATTGGGTCGAACTCTTTTTTGGTGTTAAGGTAGTAGCTGTGAATAGCCATCGATTACCTGGAAAGGGTAGAAGAATAGGACCTATTCTGGGACATACAATGCATTACAGACGTATGATCATTACCCTTATATTCCACTTCTAGATAGAGAAAAAAACTAAAGGAGAATACTTAATAATACGGCGAAACATTTATACAAAACACCTATCCCGAGCACACGCAAGGGAACCGTAGACAGGCAAGTGCAATCCAATCCACGAAATAATTTGATCCATGGACGACACCGTTGTGGTAAAGGTCGTAATTCCAGAGGAATCATTACCGCAAGGCATAGAGGGGGAGGTCATAAGCGCCTATACCGTAAACTAGATTTTAGACGGAATCAAAAAGACATATCTGGTAGAATCGTAACCATAGAATACGACCCTAATCGAAATGCATACATTTGTCTCATACACTATGGGGATGGTGAGAAGAGATATATTTTACATCCCAGAGGGGCTATAATTGGAGATACTATTGTTTCTGGTACAAAAGTTCCTATATCAATGGGAAACGCCCAACCTTTGAGTGCGGTTTGAACTATTGATTTACGTAATTGGAAGTAACCAATTAGGTTTACGACGAAACCTAGAAATCGATCACTGATCCAATTTGACTACCTCTACGGGATAGACCTCAACAGAAAACTGTTGAGTAACGGCAGCAAGTGATTGAGTTCAGTAGTTCCTCATAGAAAATTATTGACTCTAGAGATATGGTAATATGGAGAAGACAAAATTGTTTGAAGCACGCACAGAACCGGAAGCGCCCCTTGTTTCAAAGAGAGGAGGACGGGTTATTCACATTTAATTTCATGGTCAGAGGCAAATTGAAAGCTAAGCAGTGGTAATTAAGACCCCCGGGGGAAAATAGGGATGTCTCCTACGTTACCCATAATATGTGGAAGTATCGACGTAATTTCATAGAGTCATTCGATCTGAATGCTACATGAAGAACATAAGCCAGATGACGGAACGCGGAGACCTAGGATGTAGAAGATCATAACATGAGCGATTCGGCAGATTTGGATTCCTTTCCTATATATCCACTCATGTGGTACTTCATCATATGATTCATATAAGATCCATCTGTCTAGAGATCGTCATATACATCTAGAAAGCCGTATGCTTTGGAAGAAGCTTGTACAGTTTGGGAAGGGGTTTTTTGAGAGAAAAGAAGAATCTACTTCAACCGATATTCCCTTAGGCACGGCCATGCATAACATAGAAATCACACGTGGAAGGGGTGGGCAATTAGCTAGAGCAGCAGGTGCTGTAGCGAAACTGATTGCAAAAGAGGGTAAATCGGCCACTTTAAGATTACCATCTCGGGAGGTCCGTTTAGTATCCCAAAACTGCTTAGCAACAGTCGGACACGTGGGTAATGTTGGGGTGAACCAAAAAAGTTTGGGTAGAGCCAGATCTAAGTGTTGGCTAGGTAAACGACCCGTAGTAAGAGGGGTAGTTATGAACCCTGTGGACCACCCCCATGGGGAGGTGAAGGGAAAGCCCCCATTGGTAGAAAAAAACCCACAACCCCTTGGGGTTATCCTGCGCTTGGAAGAAGAACTAGGAAAAGGAAAAAATATAGCGATAGTTTTATTCTTCGTCGCCGTAAGTAAATACGTAACTAGGAATATGGAAATTGCATTTTTTGAATTTGCAATAATGCGATGGGCGAACGACGGGAATTGAACCCGCGCATGGTGGATTCACAATCCACTGCCTTGATCCACTTGGCTACATCCGCCCCTTATCCAGCTAAAGGATTTTTCTCTTTTTTTCATTCATCATTATTCTATTTATTTTGACCTCCATACTTCGATCGAGATATTGGACATAGAATGCCACTCTTTAAAAAGAAAAAAAAAAAGGAGTAATCAGCTGTGTGACACGAAAAAAAATGAATCCTTTTGTAGCTCATCATTTATTGGCAAAAATAGAAAAGGTAAATATGAAGGAGGAGAAAGAAACAATAGTAACGTGGTCCCGGGCATCTAGCATTCTACCCACAATGGTTGGCCATACAATCGCGATTCATAATGGAAAGGAACATATACCTATTTACATAACAAATCCGATGGTAGGTCGCAAATTGGGGGAATTCGTGCCTACTCGGCATTTCACGAGTTATGAAAATGCAAGAAAGGATACTAAATCTCGCCGTTAACTGAATTCAGAATAGAAAGATTATGAATAAACAAAGGATTCAAAATAACGTAAAGATAGGCGGGGAATAACCTTTTTTATGACAAGTTTCAAACTAGTAAAGTATATCCCTAGGATAAAGAAGAAGAAAAGTGGGCTAAGGAAACTCGCAAGGAAAGTTCCAACCGATCGTTTACTTAAGTTTGAGCGAATTTTCAAAGCACACAAACGTATAAATATGTCTGTTTTCAAAGCACAAAGAGTTCTTGATGAGATTCGCTGGCGTTACTACGAGGAAACTGTTATGATACTGAACCTCATGCCTTATCGAGCATCTTATCCCATCTTAAAGTTGGTTTATTCGGCATCAGCGAATGCTACTCATTATAGGAATTTCGACAAAGCAAATTTATTCATTACTAAAGCCGAAGTCAGTAGGAGTACTATTATGAAAAAATTCAAACCTCGGGCTCGAGGACGTAGTTTCCCCATAAAAAAAACATGTGTCATATAACAATTATACTAAATATAGTAAAGAAATAAATAAATCTAAATAACCTTTAGATTCATCTAAGATTCCGATTCCCAGTAAAAAAATATAGAATAGAAAAATATGGGACAAAAAATAAATCCACTCGGTTTCAGACTTGGTACCAACCCAAAAACACCATTCCTTTTGGTTCGCACAACCAAAAAATTATTCTGAAGGTCTACTGGAAGATAAGAAAATAAGGGATTGTATCAAGAACTATATACAAAAGAATAGGAAAAAGAGCTCGAATAGAAAACTAGAATCAGACTCAAGTTCCAAAGTAATTACACATAATAGAAAAAATGACTCAGGTTCAAGTTCTAAAGTAATTACACGTATAGAAATTCAAAAAGAAATCGATACGGTCCACGTCATAATCCATATTGGATTCCCCAATTTATTAAAGAAAAAAGGAGCAATTGAAGAATTAGAGAAATATCTACAAAAGGAAATTCACTCCGTACAATTGAAGAATTAGAGAAAGATCTACAAAAGGAAATTCACTCCGTAAACCAGAGACTTAATATTTCTATCGGAAAAAGTTAAAGAGCCTTATAGAGAGCCTAACATTCTTGCAGAATATATAGCTTTCCAATTAAAAAATAGAGTTTCATTCCGAAAGGCAATGAAAAAAGCCATGGAATTAACTAAAAAAGCCGATATAAAGGGAGTTAAAGTAAAAATAGCGGGTCGTCTCGGAGGAAAAGAAATTGCACGTGCCGAATGCATCAAAAAGGGTAGACTTCCCCTCCAAACAATTTGCGCTAAAATTGATTATTGCTGCTATCCAATTCGAACTATCTATGGAGTATTAGGTGTAAAAAATTGGATATTCGTAGACGAAGAATAACTAATCTTATCATAGCATTCTGTCCAGTGATAAAATATAAAATAACAAGAGACTTTTTTTCCCGAAATCCTTGAAAAAAAATAGAAAATCCCTGAAAAAAAGAAGAAATTCTACCTCTTTCTATAAGATTTAATGAAAATTGATAAATCATTTAATATAATTGCTATGCTTAGTGTGTGACTCGTTATTTTTTTAAGAAAAAACTTAGTAATTATAGAAAATTAACTACTAACCAACCTATTGTTTCTTATTGTTGATATCCTAACTAAGAAACAGTCACTATATGAATAAATACGTCTATTATAAATGAATAGATGTATCATATAATTGTAGCAACTGATTTTTCTCTAAAAAATAAATGAGATTCTAGGTTGTGAAGCAAAACTAAAGGGATGTGGATATAAGGGAGGGATGATAGAAAGAAGGAAGAGGAATTAAGTTAAGATATAGGATTCCAATATGTATGGTCTATGAATTGCATCATAAAAAGCAATGTGATAAATCATCAATATAATAAAAATAATAGATAATTTGAAATCGTAACTTGAAACAAGAACTATAAATTTAAAGCAATAATAAAGAATAAAGAGCCGACCAGATTAATAAAACTGAGAAAATTAATTCGGAAAGAAATTTTTTTGAAGCTCCATTGTGGAATTCAGACCTAACCATTCAAGGAGATGCAGTGGGAACGACGGAACCTATGATTCGATAGGATTTTGTTGAAAAGAATCCTAATACTTCATTGGATGGGATGGCGGAGGAAACCAAAAAAATTTCTTATTTGGTAAGGTTTTAAATTAACAAATTAAGACAGGAAAGAGTAAATATTCGCCCGCGAAATCCTTATTGAATTAGAATACTTTACCGTTATTCAATATTCAATAAGAGTAAAAAAACCTAACTTTTTCGATTATCTATTAACGTGTATCTATCTTTCTCATTTCATTCACGAGGACCTGGATGAGAAGAAACTCTCATGTCCAGTTTTGCAGTAGAGATGGAACTAAGAAAGAACCATCGACTATAACCCGAAAAGAACCAGATTTCGCAAACAACATCGAGGAAGAATGAAAGGAAAATCATGCCGAGGCAATCGTATTTGTTTTGGTAGATATGCTCTTCAAGCACTTGAGCCTGCTTGGATCACAGCGAGACAGATAGAAGCAGGACGAAGAGCAATAACACGATATGCACGTCGTGGTGGAAAAATATGGGTACCTATATTTCCCGACAAACCGGTTACACTAAGACCCACAGAAACACGTATGGGCTCAGGAAAGGGGTCCCCCGAATATTGGGTAGCCATTGTTAAACCAGGTCGTATACTTTATGAAATGGGGGGAGTATCCAAAACTATAGCTAGAGCAGCTATGGAGATAGCTGCCAGTAAAATGCCAATACGAAGTCAATTTATTCGATTAGAGATATAGAACCCCTAAAACTAAACGGGTATTGAACATAAAAAAAAGCCCCGTTTTTCTTTCTAAAAAGACAATATTTCTTTCATTCTTTTGCATTGAAATAACAAAACAAATTGAAATCAAAATAATATGATTCAACCTCAGACCCTTTTAAATGTAGCAGATAATAGTGGAGCTCGAAAATTAATGTGTATTCGAGTCATAGGAGCCGCTGGTATTCAGCGATATGCTCGTATAGGTGATGTTATTGTTGCTGTAATTAAAGACGCATTACGCAAATGCCCCTAGAAAGATCCGAAGTAATTCGAGCTGTAATTGTACGTACATGTAAAGAGTTCAAATGTGAAGATGGTATAATAATCCGCTATGATGACAATGCCGCGGTTATAATTGATCAAAAAGGAAATCCAAAAGGAACTCGAGTTTTTGGCGCGATTGCCGAAGAATTGAGAGAATTGAATTTTACCAAAATAGTTTCATTAGCTCCTGAAGTGTTATAAATACTAGTTAAGTAAAATTTAGATCAAATAATAAATTTAGTAGATTGTGTTTTACGTATATGTTTTAAAATCCAAAATGAAAAGAAAAAAAAATGAAAACATGTTGATTATAGAAAAATTTGGAGGAACCTAGAATTAGAGTCTTATGGGCAAGGACACTATTGCTGATTTACTAACCTCTATACGAAACGCGGACATGAATAAAAAAGGAACAGTTCGAGTAATATCTACAAATATTACCGAAAACATTGTTAAAACACTTCTACGAGAGGGTTTTATTGAAAGTGTTCGGAAACATCAGGAACGTAACAGATATTTCTTGGTTTCAACTTTGCGACATCAAAAGAGAAATACTAGAAAAGGAATATATAGCACAAGAACCTTTTTAAAGCGTATAAGCCGACCCGGCTTACGAATTTATACCAACTATCAAGGAATTCCTAAAGTTTTGGGTGGAATGGAAATTGCTATTCTTTCTACTTCTCGAGGGATAATGACAGATCGAGAGGCTCGACTAAACAGAATTGGAGGAGAAGTCTGATGTTATATATGGTAATCGTTGTGGCTATAGTACCCGAATTCTATCTGGACCTTCCTATTTTGAAAATAAAAATGGAAAAATAGGAGAAAAAATAAAAATGACAGAAAAAAATAGGAGAGAAAAAAAACCCAAGAGAAGCAAAAGTCACTTTTGAAGGTTTAGTTACGGAAGCCCTACCCAACGGAATGTTTCGCGTTCGGCTAGAGAATGATACCATCATCCTGGGCTATATTTCAGGAAAGATCCGTTCTAGTTCTATACGAATACTGATGGGGGATAGGGTTGTTATCACCAGAATTTGACCGAATCAGAGGTGGGCCGCGATCAAGATGGACTTGAAG
This sequence comes from Lolium perenne, assembly GCF_019359855.2. Lineage (NCBI taxonomy): Eukaryota > Viridiplantae > Streptophyta > Magnoliopsida > Poales > Poaceae > Lolium > Lolium perenne. The sequence continues at coordinate 347,149,309 of NC_067246.2, forward strand.
ATTATACATGGGAGAATATACGAGAATCGGCCCGTTATGCAAAGTTTGGGCAAGTTTGCCCTTGTATCTGTAACATAGTAGATCGCATCTTAGATTGAAAGATAGAGTTTAACCCGTGCACGGTTAGGTGCACGCCTGAATTAGAAAGTCCCCTGGACTATAAATATGTATCTAGGGTTTATGGAATAAACAACAACCAACGTTCAACCAACAAATCAATCTCGGCGCATCGCCAACTCCTTCGTCTCGAGGGTTTCTATCGGTAAGCATCATGCTGCCTAGATCGCATCTTGCGATCTAGGCAGCTTATGCTCGTTGTTCATGCGTTGCTCGTACTGAAGCCTTTTTGATGGCGAGCAACGTAGTTATCATAGATATGTTAGGGTTAGCATTGTTCTTCGTATCATATGCTTTCGTAGTGCGACCCTTGCATGTCTAGCCGCCCTTACACCTATCCTAGGTGTAGGGGCGGCACCCCGCTTGATCATTATTTAGTGGATTCGATTCGTTACGGTTGCTCCTTGATTCTTCAAGGATTAGTTTAATATCTGCAATAGTTAGGCCTTACAAAGGGTTGGAGGATCCAGCGGCACGTAGGGTGTCGTTCGTTAGTCCTAGACAGGATGTTCCGGGGATCAACCTTGTGTTGGTTTTTAGGCCTTGTCTAGGATCGGCTTACGATCACCGTGCGTGGCCGCGAGGCCCAATCGTGAGTAGGATGATCCGATTATGCGGTGAAAACCCCAAATCGTCGTAGATTGCATTAGCTTTATCTTGATCAAGCAGGACCACCATATATTCGTGCACCCCGTACGAATCATGGGTGGATCGGCTCCTTGAGCCGATTCACAGGATAACCTGAGAGCCGATCGAGGCTCGTATTTAATGTTTACGTGTATGCCATGCAGGAAACTAAGCGAGGCATCTCCATCACCTTCCTGACCAGGTATATGTAGGATAACGTTGCATAGAAAACAAAAATTTTCCTACCGCGAACACGCAATCCAAGCCAAGATGCAATCTAGAAGACGGTAGCAACGAGGGGGTATCGAGTCTCACCCTTGAAGAGATTCCAAAGCCTACAAGATGAGGCTCTTGTTGCTGCGGTAGACGATCACTTGCCGCTTGCAAAAGCGCGTAGAAGATCTTGATCACGATCGGTTCCGGCGCCACGAACGGGCAGCACCTCCGTACTCGGTCACACGTTCGGTTGTTGATGAAGACGACGTCCACCTCCCCGTTCCAGCGGGCAGCGGAAGTAGTAGCTCCTCTTGAATCCGACAGCACGACGGCGTGGTGTCGGTGGCGGTGTAGAAGTCCGGCGGAGCTTCGCTAAGCTATGCGGGATGTGGAGGAGCGGGCGGCTAGGGTTTGGGGAGAGGGGGGCGCCGGCCACTATAGGGGTGCGGCCACCTTGGTGGTGTTTGAGGTGGCCGGCCCCCTCCCCCTTGGCCCTCATTATATAGGTGGAACCCCAAGAGGTGGTGTCCAAGTCTTCGAATAAGACCCGAACCAAAAACCTTCCATAGGAGGGGGAAACCTAGCCCAACTAGGACTCCCACCCAAAGGTGGGATTTCCACCTCCCCTGTGGGGTGGCCGGCCCCCTATGCTGGAGTCCACTTGGGACTCCACCCCCACTAGGGCTGGCCGGCCATGGAGGTGGAGTCCCTTGTGGACTCCACCTTCCTTGGTGGTTTCTTCCGGACTTTTCTAGAACCTTCTAGAACCTTCCATAGAACCTTCCGCGACATTTTATTCACATAAAATGACATCCTATATATGAATCTTATTCTCCGGACCATTCCGGAACTCCTCGTGATGTCCGGGATCACATCCGGACTCCGAACAAATATTCGAACTACATTCCATAATTCAAGTACTACCATTTCAACATCCAACTTTAAGTGTGTCACCCTACGGTTCGAGAACTATGCGGACATGGTTGAGTACTCACTCCGACCAATAACCAATAGCGGGATGCGGAGATTCATAATGGCTCCCACATATTCAACGATGACTTTAGTGATCGAATGAACCATTCACATACATTACCAATTCCCTTTGTCTCGCGATATTTTACTTGTCCGAGGTTTGATCTTCGGTATCACTCTATACCTTGTTCAACCTCGTCTCGACAAGTACTCTTTACTCGTACCGTGGTATGTGGTCTCTTATGAACTCATTCATATGCTTGCAAGACATTAGACGACATTCCACCGAGAGGGCCCGGAGTATATCTATCCGTCATCGGGATGGACAAATCCCACTTTGTTGATCCATATGCCTCAACTCATACTTTCCGGATACTTAATCCCACCTTTATAGCCACCCATTTACGCAGTGGTGTTTGGTGTAATCAAAGTACCTTTCCGGTATAAGTGATTTGTATGATCTCATGGTCATAAGGACTAGGTAACTATGTATCGAAAGCTTATAGCAAATAACTTAATGACGAGATCTTATGCTACGCTTAATTGGGTGTGTCCATTACATCATTCACACAATGACATAACCTTGTTATTAATAACATCCAATGTTCATGATTATGAAACTAATCATCCATTAATCAACAAGCTAGTTTAAGAGGCATACTAGGGACTTCTTGTTTGTCTACATATCACACATGTACTAATGTTTCGGTTAATACAATTCTAGCATGATATATAAACATTTATCATAAACATAAAGATATAAATAATAACCACTTTATTATTGCCTCTAGGGCATATCTCCTTCGAGTCTCCCACTTGCACTAGAGTCAATAATCTAGATTACATTGTAATATACCTAACACCCATGGCATTCGGTGTTGGTCATGCTTTGCCCTAGGGAGAGCTTTAGTCAACGGATCTGCTACATTCAGATCGGTGTGTACTTTGCAAATCTTTACTTCTCCATCTTCGATGTACTCGCGAATCGAGTGGTAACGCAGCTTGATATGCTTCAGCCTCTTGTGTGACCTTGGCTCTTGTGCATTGGCGATGGCACCCATGTTATCACAAGTAAATGATTAATGGGTCCAATGCACTAGGAACCACACCGAGCTCTACAATGAACCTCTTCATCCATACCGCTTCGACGAAGCCTCGAAGCCGCTATGTACTCGATTCTCGTTGAAGACTTCGCCACCGTGCACTTTGCTTCGAGCTTGCCCAGCTTACTGCAGCACCATTCAATATAAACACGTACCCAGATTGTGACTTAGAGTCATCGGGATCAGTGTTCCAACTTGCATCGGTGTAACCGTTTACAACGAGCTCTTGGTCACCTCCATAACAAAGAAACATATCCTTAGTTCTTTTCAAGTACTTCAGGATATTCTTGACCGCTGTCCAGTGTTCCATTCCTGGATCACTTTGATATCTGCTAGTCAAACTAACAGCATGTGCTATATCCGGTCTAGTACATAGCATGGCATACATTATAGATCCTCCTGCCGCGGCCTCGGGGATGTTACTCATCCTTTCTCTTTCTTCTGCCGTAGCCGGTCCTTGAGTTTTACTCAATACCTTGCCTGGTAACATAGGTAAGAACCCTTTCTTACTTTCGTCCATTCTAAACTTCTTTAGAATCTTGTCCAGATATGTACTCTGTGATAGCCCTATTAGGCGTCTTGATCTATCTCTATAAATCTTGATGCCTAATATATACGATGCTTCACCAAGGTCTTTCATTGAAAAACTATTATTCAAATAACCCTTAACAACTGCTTAATAGTTCTATATCATTCCCGATCAATAATATGTCATCTACATATAATATCGGGAATGCTACGAGCTCCCACTCACTTTCTTGTAAATACAGGCCTCTCCATGACACCGTATAAATCCGAAGTCTTTGATCACCTTATCAAACGTCGGTTCCAACTTCTTGATGCTTGCTTCAGTCCATAGATTGAACGCTGAAGTTTGCATACTTTGTCAGCATTTTTAGGATCGACAAAACCTTTGGGTTGTACCATATACAACTCTTCCTCAATGTCTCCATTAAGGAACGCCGTTTTGACATCCATACGCCAAATCTCATAATTGAAAAATGCAGCTATTGCTAACAAAATCCTCACAGATTTTAGCTTCGCTACAGGTGAGAAAGTCTCATCGTAGTCAACTCCTTGCATTTGTCAGAATCCCTTTGCGACAAGTCGAGCTTTATAGACAGATAATATTACCATCGGCATCTGTTTTTCTCTTGAAGATCCATTTATTCTCGACAGCCTTTCGGCTATCAGGTAAGTCTACCAAAGTCCATACTTTGTTATCATACATGGATCCCATTTCGGATTTCATGGCTTCTTGCCATTTGTTGGAATCTCGGCTAATCATCGCTTCTTCATACGTCGCAGGGTCCTCATCATTGTTATCCACAATCATGACATTTAGACAAGGATCATACCAATCAGGAGTGGCACGTTCCCTTGTCGATCTGCGAGGTTCAGTAGTTTCCTCGTTCGAAGTTTCATGATCATTATCATTAGCTTCCTCTGTTGCCGGTGTAGGCGGTATAGGTACAACTTCCGTGATCGCGCTACTCGATCAACGAGTATAGATTCATCAATCTCATCGAGTTCTACTTTTCTTCCAGTCACTTCTTTAGTGAGAAATTCTTTCTCAAGAAAGGTTCCGTTCTTAGCAACAAAGATTTTGCCTTCGGATCTGTGATAGAAAGTGTACCCTATAGTTTCCTTAGGGTAACCTATGAAGACGCATTTCTCCGCTTTGGGTTCTAGCTTGTCCGGTTGTAACTTCTTTACATAGGCTTCGCAACCCCAAACTTTCAGGAACGACAGTTTAGGTTTCTTATTAAACCATAATTCATACGGTGTCGTTTCTACGGATTTTGATGGTGCTCTATTTAAAGTGAATGCGGCTGTCTCTAATGCATAACTCCAAAAAGATAACGGCAAATCAGTAAGAGACATCATACTACGAACCATATCTAAGAGAGTTCGATTACGACGTTCGGACACACCGTTTCGTTGAGGTGTTCCCGGCGGTGTCAATTGTGAAAGTATTCCGCATTTCTTTAAATGCATGCCAAACTCATAACTCAGATATTCACCTCCACGATCAGATCGTAGAAATTTGATCTTCTTGTTACGTTGATTTTCTACTTCACTTTGAAATTCCTTAAACTTCTCGAAAGTTTCGGATTTATGTTTCATGAAATAGATATACCCATATCTACTCAGATCATCTGTGAAGGTTAGAACATAACGATAACCACCGCGCGATGCTACGCTCATTGGTCCACATACATCGGTATGTATGATTTCCAATAAGTCAGTAGCTCGCTCCATCATACCGGAAAATGGAGTCTTTGTCATTTTTCCCATTAGACATGCTTCGCATCTATCAAGTGACTCAAAGTCAAGTGATTCAAGTAATCCATCAGTATGGAGTTTCTTCATGCGTTTCACTCCAATATGACCAAGACGACAGTGCCACATATAAGTAGAATTATCATTTAGTTTAATTCGCTTAGCATCAATGTTATGTATATGTGTATCACTACTATCGAGATCTAACAGAAATAAGCCATTCTTTTGTGGTGCTCGACCATAAAAGATATTATTCATAAAAATAGAACAACTATTATTCTCAGACTTGAATGAATAACCGTCTTGCATTAAACAAGATCCAGATATAATGTTCATGCTCAACGCAGGTACAAAATAACAATTATTTAGGCTTAAAACTAATCCCGAAGGTAGATGTAGAGGAAGTGTGCCGACAGCGATCACATCGACTTTGGATCCATTTCCAACGCGCATCGTCACTTCATCTTTCAGTAGTCTTCGTTTATTCTTTAGTTCCTGTTTCGAGTTACATATATGAGCAACCGAACCAGTATCAAATACCCAGGTACTAGAACGAGAACCAGTGAGATAAACATCTATAACATGTATATCAGATATACCTTCTTTCTTCTTCTTGACAAGGCCGCTCTTTAGATCAGCCAGATACTTGGAGCAATTACGCTTCCAGTGTCCCTTCTCCTTGCAGTAATAGCACTCAGCATCAGGCTTAGGGCCGTTCTTAGGTTTCATAGGAGGCGTGGCAGCTTTCTTGCCACCCTTCTTGAATTTTCCCTTAGACTTGCCCTGTTTCTTGAAACTGGTGGTCTTGTTGACCATCAACACTTGGTGCTCTTTCTTGATCTCAATCTCAGCAGCTTTTAGCATGCCAAAGAGTTCAGGTAACTCCTTGTTCATGTTCTGCATATTGTAGTTCATCACAAAGTTCTTGTAACTTGGTGGCAGTGATTGAAGGACACGATTAATCCCCACACTGTTAGGAATCACTATTCCCAAGTCACTGAGTTTCTTCGCATGCCCGGTCATGGCGAGCATGTGCTCACTAACGGAGCTGCCTTCTTCCATCATACAGCTGAAGAAATGTTTCGATGCTTCATAGCATTCCACGGCCGCATGAGTCTCGAATATAGCTTTCAGCTCATTCATCAACTCATGAGGATCATGGTGCTCAAAACGTTTTGGAAGATCGGATTCCAGACTGCACAGGATGGCACACTGAACTTGAGAGTACCGAGTTTTCCGAGTTGCGTAAACAGCTTTTACTTCATCGGATTCATCTTCTGCAGGAGGGTCACCTAGCGGTGCATCAAGCACAAATTGCAGATTTCCGCCAGAGAGGAAGATCCTCACATGACGGAACCAGTCGGTGAAGTTGCTACCGTTGCTCTTAAGTTTTTCTTTCTCTAGGAACTGATTAAAATTGATTGGGGACGCCCATCTCTACAACATATATTTGCAATAGTTTAGACTAAGTTTATGACAAATTGAGTTCAAATTTTAATTCAACATAATTAAAACCCTAGGTGAACTCCCACTCAAAACAATATCCCTCGCATTGTCTTAGTGATCACACGAACCAAATCCACCACACCTATGTCCGATCATCACGTGACAAGGTGTGATTTCAATGGCGAACACTCAAAGTGTTCATCACATCAACCATATGATTCATGCTCTACCTTTCGGTATCACGTGTTCCGAGACCATGTCTGTACATGCTAGGCTCGTCAAGGCCACCTTAGTATCCGCATGTGCAAAACTGTCTTGCACCCGTTGTATGCACTTGTTGATTCTATCACACCCGATCATCACGAGATGCTTCGAAACGACAAGTCTTGGCAACGGTGCTACTAAGGATGAACACTTTATTATCTTGAGATTTTAGTGAGGGATCATCTTATAATGCTACCGTCGCGATCTAAGCAAAATAAGATGCATAAAAAGGATTAACATCACATGCAGTTCATATGTGATATGATATGGCCCTTTTGTCTTTGCGCCTTTGATCTTCATCTCCAAAGCACGGACATGATCTCCATCATCTTCGGGCATGATCTCCATCATCGTCGGCGTAGCACCAAGGTCAATGGCGCCGTCTTCATGATTGTCCTCCATGTAGCAACTATTACAACTACTTTGAAATACTACTCAACATGAAATTTAAAGACAACCATAAGGCTCCTGCCGGTTGCCACAATACAATAATGATCATCTCATACATATTCATCATCACATTATGGCCATATCACATCACCAAACCCTGCAAAAACAAGTTAGACGTCTCTAATTTGGTTTGCATATTTTACGTGGTTTAGGGTTTTCGAGAGAGATCTAATCTACCTACGAACATGAACCACAACGTTGATACTAATGTTTTCAATAGAAGAGTAAATTGAATCTTTACTATAGTAGGAGAGACAGACACCCGCAAAGCCTCTTATGCAATACAAGTTGCATGTCGAACGAGGAACAAGTCTCATGAACGCGGTCATGTAAAGTTAGTCCGAGCCGCTTCATCCCACTATGCCATAAAGATGCAAAGTACTCAAACTAAAGATAACAAGAGCATCAACGCCCACAAACCATTGTGTTCTACTCGTGCAACCATCTATGCATAGACACGGCTCTGATACCACTGTAGGATAACGTTGCATAGAAAACAAAAATTTTCCTACCGCGAACACGCAATCCAAGCCAAGATGCAATCTAGAAGACGGTAGCAACGAGGGGGTATCGAGTCTCACCCTTGAAGAGATTCCAAAGCCTACAAGATGAGGCTCTTGTTGCTGCGGTAGACGATCACTTGCCGCTTGCAAAAGCGCGTAGAAGATCTTGATCACGATCGGTTCCGGCGCCACGAACGGGCAGCACCTCCGTACTCGGTCACACGTTCGGTTGTTGATGAAGACGACGTCCACCTCCCCGTTCCAGCGGGCAGCGGAAGTAGTAGCTCCTCTTGAATCCGACAGCACGACGGCGTGGTGTCGGTGGCGGTGTAGAAGTCCGGCGGAGCTTCGCTAAGCTATGCGGGATGTGGAGGAGCGGGCGGCTAGGGTTTGGGGAGAGGGGGGCGCCGGCCACTATAGGGGTGCGGCCACCTTGGTGGTGTTTGAGGTGGCCGGCCCCCTCCCCCTTGGCCCTCATTATATAGGTGGAACCCCAAGAGGTGGTGTCCAAGTCTTCGAATAAGACCCGAACCAAAAACCTTCCATAGGAGGGGGAAACCTAGCCCAACTAGGACTCCCACCCAAAGGTGGGATTTCCACCTCCCATGTGGGGGGTGGCCGGCCCCCTATGGTGGAGTCCACTTGGGACTCCACCCCCACTAGGGCTGGCCGGCCATGGAGGTGGAGTCCCTTGTGGACTCCACCTTCCTTGGTGGTTTCTTCCGGACTTTTCTAGAACCTTCTAGAACCTTCCATAGAACCTTCCGCGACATTTTATTCACATAAAATGACATCCTATATATGAATCTTATTCTCCGGACCATTCCGGAACTCCTCGTGATGTCCGGGATCACATCCGGGACTCCGAACAAATATTCGAACTACATTCCATAATTCAAGTACTACCATTTCAACATCCAACTTTAAGTGTGTCACCCTACGGTTCGAGAACTATGCGGACATGGTTGAGTACTCACTCCGACCAATAACCAATAGCGGGATCTGGAGATCCATAATGGCTCCCACATATTCAACGATGACTTTAGTGATCGAATGAACCATTCACATACATTACCAATTCCCTTTGTCTCGCGATATTTTACTTGTCCGAGGTTTGATCTTCGGTATCACTCTATACCTTGTTCAACCTCGTCTCCTGACAAGTACTCTTTACTCGTACCGTGGTATGTGGTCTCTTATGAACTCATTCATATGCTTGCAAGACATTAGACGACATTCCACCGAGAGGGCCCAGAGTATATCTATCCGTCATCGGGATGGACAAATCCCACTGTTGATCCATATGCCTCAACTCATACTTTCCGGATACTTAATCCCACCTTTATAGCCACCCATTTACGCAGTGGTGTTTGGTGTAATCAAAGTACCTTTCCGGTATAAGTGATTTGTATGATCTCATGGTCATAAGGACTAGGTAACTATGTATCGAAAGCTTATAGCAAATAACTTAATGACGAGATCTTATGCTACGCTTAATTGGGTGTGTCCATTACATCATTCACACAATGACATAACCTTGTTATTAATAACATCCAATGTTCATGATTATGAAACTAATCATCCATTAATCAACAAGCTAGTTTAAGAGGCATACTAGGGACTTCTTGTTTGTCTACATATCACACATGTACTAATGTTTCGGTTAATACAATTCTAGCATGATATATAAACATTTATCATAAACATAAAGATATAAATAATAACCACTTTATTATTGCCTCTAGGGCATATCTCCTTCAGTATAGGTCAGGTGGCACGCCCTTGCATATCAGCATCGGACGTGTGTACCAGAGGCTTTGCGGGCCGTTGCTCGGAGGGACCAGGGCCAGCCGCAGCCCTAAGTTGTTCCCGGCTCTACTGTGTTGCCCGTCGCTGCTCGCCGGTGGGTTTCGACCGCAACACATTCTAGCACGCCCGGTGGGACCAACTTCGACAACAACCCCATCGCCATCTACATCTGAGATGGCGGAAGGCACGCCAGTCACGTACGACGACCTAACCGAGGAGCTCAAGAAGAAATACGACGAGGTCAAAGCACTCCTCGAAGCTGACCTCATCGGCTCTTTTCACAGAACCCGTTCACATGGCGTCAGGTGGAAGGGGTTCTCACCTGAAGGCGCGCTCGATAGAGTGGACCTATCCGTCCCATCGGAAGAACGCACCACGTCCCTGCGACAGGAGATCAACTACATGGTGGCTCACTCGATACACCGCCACTCTGAGAACCTGGTGAACACTTTGGAGCGTGTCGCTCTCCGGGTGATCCAGGAAATCATGAGGTACCAGTACTCGCCGTCAGGACCAGCTCTCGGGACGCATCAAGGAGAGTTGCCACTCTAGTCCCGTCCACCATTGCCATTTGCGTTGGCAGCACCAGAAGTGCCGAACTCACCGGCATTCGTCGTCTACAAGATCGGTGGTGACCCTAGTGACTGCCAATTCTTGCAGGAGGCGCCTAAGGAGATCCCTCACGGGTACATGTGCACGTATGTGCCAGATTGCGGTAACTGGGCGCTCACAAACCAGGCCGCGACATCAGGGGCTTCTGGGAAAACAGGAGGAACGTCAGCAACGGATCTTGAGAAGCATACGTGGCTAACTAAATACGCCACCCCAACGAACCTCCAGAGCACAGCTCCTGCAGTTGGCTCAGAGCTGGAAAAGCAAGCGTGGCTGGCTAAGTACGCCACCCCGGCGAATCTTCAAAGTTCGACTCCTACAGCCAGCACCGCGGATCAGATCAGCACGATCCTGAGGGACTAGTTCGGCATGGTGCCGAAAAGAAGGACGATCGGCTATTCCAAGCCGTATCCTGATGAGTACGAATTGGTCCCACTAACACCTAAGTATCGGCTCCCTGATTTCTCCAAATTTAGTGGATCAGATGGCTCCAGCTCCATCGAACATGTGAGCCGATACTTGGCGCAGCTTGGAACGGCCTCAGTGTCGGATCCACTACGCGTGAGGTACTTCTCACAGTCCCTCACGGGATCGGCTTTCGGGTGGTACACCTCGTTGCCACCGAACTCGATCCAGACTTGGAAGCAGTTGGAAGAACAGTTCCACATGCAGTATCACTCAGACGCTGCCGAGTCTAGCCTTGCCGATCTAGCACAAGTACGTCAGAAGCGTGGAGAAACCGTGGCAGAATACATCCAGCGCTTCAGAAATCTGAGGAACCGATGTTATTCGGCTCGTGTGACTGAAAAAGAGGCAGTCGAGTTGGCAGTGGCGGGCCTTGCCTCACAAATCAAGGACATGGCCTCCCAAGCGGATTATCCTTCGCTGGCGCACATGGTTCAGAAACTGTCAGCATATGAACAGCGCCACCCGGACTTATACCAGGACAAATTCAAGCGGGCAGTAGTCCTGGTCGAAGCGGAGGAAGACGAAGTTTCTGCGGGAGATCAAGAGGTAGCAGTGGCTGAATGGACTCGGGGGGCAACTCCCGTGTCCTGCAAATGGGTAAAGTCACCAGGCCCGCCCAGGGGGTTTGATTTTGATGTAACCAAGACTGAACAAATCTTCGACCTGTTACTCAAGGAGAAGCAGTTGAAGATACCCGAAGGTCTCAAATTCCCCACGGTACAGGAGCTGAATGGAAAGCCATACTGCAAATGGCATAACTCGCTCTCCCATGCCACCAACGACTGCAGGGTGTGGCGTCAGCAGATCCAAATGGCGATAGAGCAAGGACGGCTGATTTTCAACCAGTACGCCATGAAGGTCGACACTCACCCCTTCCCCGCCGTTAACATGGTGGGATGCACTTACCCTGAAGGTTGCCAACGAGGATCCTCGTTCAGCATCAACATGGTAGGACCTGGGCACCACTCTGGCAAGGATGGAGACGAGGGCAGCTGCTCTCGTAGCAAGGACACAGAGGAAGCCGCTCCACGCGATCGGCTCCGTCATGATGGCAAGCGCTACGTCACAGAGGGAGAAGTGAAGAACATAAGATATCAGCGACCCCTCGCTGATCACCTCCTCAACAAGTATGTGAGTCAGTATGACCAACGCCGACGATCCAGCGATGAAGATGAAAGAGACCATCTGGCTAGAAAAGCCAGAAGACAGCGTCGGCATGATCGCGATGAGGAGAAGTACGAGCACCGTGCCAAAGGAAAATCAAGGGAGCAAGACGACGACAGTAGGCACTGGGACTGCCCCTTCTTCAGACACTGCTGGGATTCAGGAATGAGCCGATTGCCCACAATCGGCAATTGCCCAGAATGCAACCAGAAGAAGAAGGAGGCAGCCAACGTGTCTGTGTCCCAACGCTTAGGGCCCCTCCCGCCTCAAAGCAAACGCGCTGAGTCCCCTCGTTTGGAAGATCTCGAGGATTCCGAAGACGAGGGAGAAGAAGAAGAAGACAGGTGCCACCGTCCAAGGTGGTGCCCTGATGGACTCAGCCGTTCCCAGAAGCGCAGGGTTCAGCGATTGCGCGGCTTGGAGGAAGCCGAAAGGTTATACTTGCACACGCTAAGGAAGGCGCGGCCTGATCTGGCCGCTAAAGTTCAGCGAACCCTGGATGAAGAAGGTCGGCCACAAAAGAAAGAGTGGCGCCCCAAACAAAGGAGAGCCGATGACGAATCATCGGTTGGCATAAATATGGTTTAGCGAGAACAAACCTATAAGCGAACGTGGCGAGGCCGATCTTTTCGATCGGCCCCAAGGAGCTAGGAAGGAACGCTACAGAGCCTTCATTGAGCGGTTCAATCGACATGGAGGCCGATTCCAGCAATCGGCCAAAATTATCCTCACCACATGTTCTGCTGGTGTTCAACATTGATCTACTGGGCCATGGCTTTACGTCGGTTGATGAGTTAGGAAGAAACGGGACATTGGTCCTACCGGAGCCGACGTTCAAATACAAGAGCCTTGGTTAACTACAGAGCCGATATCTGCAGTTCCCTGACAGATTCGGCTCGGGGGGCACCTAATCAGATGGACATGTGCAGATGAACATGTGTGCAGTAAAATGCTGGGGGCCGATAGGAAAAAATCGGCCAGAGAAAAAAAAAATCTCGGCAATAATGCACAGCCGACGCACGGATATCGACAATCTACCCGCTGCGTGTTCTCTTTCAACGGCAATTTTGGTGCCTAGACTTCTCCTTCGAGGGGTTCCAGCCCTTTGCACAAGATCGCCGGTTCTGGCCGACGAGGCATTAAGCCATTGGTGATTTGTTCATGACATCGGCTTTCAACTGGAGAAGGTGATCGATGGGGTAGGTTTGGCTGGCTCGGCATGGTGACTGATCTGAATATCCTCGCCATTATCCTCGCCTCGACTGAGGCTCGGGGGGCAACTGATCTGTAGGTACTCTCTTAAAAAAGCCGATTGAGATTTCATCGGCTAGCCCGCCATCGTATACTTCTCCCAAGGTGGTGAGTTGTCGCAAGAGGAGATCACCAGAGCTACTGGAGGGAATCTGAAGGGAGGTCTGTCATTATTGATAGACTTTAAAACGGAACGGGGTTATGAATCATCATTGGAATCTATCGCAAGTTGGCGAGCAAGGGACACATGTTCTGCAAAAGTATCAGCTTCAGCATCAAGTCGTTTCGAGCGACGGTCCTAGAGTTCTCCTGAAGGTATGGGTTTTTTCACGTTTAACCGCCAGAACCCAGAGTCGTTTGGAGAATCGAAGGATAGATTGTGGAGAGCCGATGCGTTGCTATCGGCTCATTGGGCATTGACTGAGCAAGCAGGCAGCAAAGCCAGTACGGGGGGAAATCGGCTAAATTAAGCTCAAAGGAAATCGGCAAATCAAAAGGGGAATTCTCCATTGATAGCCAAAATTTTTTACAAGAAAGAGCCGAGAGCTCTCAAAGGAGGGATCTGGTGCCTAGCGCACTGCTACTACTAGTCCTACTCTACTAGTCATCGCCGTCGTCGAAGTCGTCGGCGCTGCTCCCTGGGAGGTCCTCGTCGCTGCTGCCCCAGCCCTTGGCCGGAGCTTCGTCTTCCTCGTCATCATCATCATCCTCGCTGTCCGCCCAAGAGCGGAAGCGCTTTGTCGGCGGGTACCCAATGGAGGAGGAGGATTCATCGTCCTCCTCTTCCTCCTTGTCATCATCATCGTCTTCGCTGTCCGCCCAAGCATGGGGTCGCTTTGCCGGCAGAAGCTTGGCGGGGGAGGAGGGGCCACCCCCCTCTGTTTCTTCTTCTTCCTCTACTTCTCCCCCCCTTTCCGCCGGGGGAGGTGGGTTTCACCCAGGGATGGAGATCGTCTTTGCTTTCGCTTATCAGTGCCCCGTCAATGAGGAACTGGAGGTCGTCTTCCCCATCGGTCAGAGGCAGGTCGCTCTCTGGCGCGTGATCGAAGTTCCACTCCGGCTCGCTCGAGGAGAAGGATTGGAGGGAGAGGCCGGAGGAGATGGAGGAAGAGGAAGACATTGCCACAGGGAAAGAGGGTTTTTCGGTGCCGATAGCTAGAACAGAGGGGGGAGCTAATCAATCGGCGCGGTTAAATGATGAGGAGCCTAGCGGAGATTTAATGCCATTGCAGTTTCCGAGGAAGTGATGTGCTAAAGCTATCAAATTTTGTAGAGGAATTGAGAAGACAAGGCCTCATGATGAAGGATACTGCAACAGTTCTGCTCTGCCACGACATGACCCGGCGAAGGGAAAGCAGAGTGATTTTGGAATTATCAATTCCAAAACCAGGGGGGCATGTGTTATCACCAGAATTTGACCGAATCAGAGGTGGGCCGCGATCAAGATGGACTTGAAGATTATACATGGGAGAATATACGAGAATCGGCCCGTTATGCAAAGTTTGGGCAAGTTTGCCCTTGTATCTGTAACATAGTAGATCGCATCTTAGATTGAAAGATAGAGTTTAACCCGTGCACGGTTAGGTGCACGCCTGAATGAGAAAGTCCCCTGGACTATAAATATGTATCTAGGGTTTATGGAATAAACAACAACCAACGTTCAACCAACAAATCAATCTCGGCGCATCGCCAACTCCTTCGTCTCGAGGGTTTCTATCGGTAAGCATCATGCTGCCTAGATCGCATCTTGCGATCTAGGCAGCTTATGCTCGTTGTTCATGCGTTGCTCGTACTGAAGCCTTTTTGATGGCGAGCAACGTAGTTATCATAGATATGTTAGGGTTAGCATTGTTCTTCGTATCATATGCTTTCGTAGTGCGACCCTTGCATGTCTAGCCGCCCTTACACCTATCCTAGGTGTAGGGGCGGCACCCCGCTTGATCATTATTTAGTGGATTCGATCCGTTACGGTTGCTCCTTGATTCTTCAAGGATTAGTTTAATATCTGCAATAGTTAGGCCTTACAAAGGGTTGGAGGATCCAGCGGCACGTAGGGTGTCGTTCGTTAGTCCTAGACAGGATGTTCCGGGGATCAACCTTGTGTTGGTTTTTAGGCCTTGTCTAGGATCGGCTTACGATCACCGTGCGTGGCCGCGAGGCCCAATCGTGAGTAGGATGATCCGATTATGCGGTGAAAACCCCAAATCGTCGTAGATTGCATTAGCTTTATCTTGATCAAGCAGGACCACCATATATTCGTGCACCCCGTACGAATCATGGGTGGATCGGCTCCTTGAGCCGATTCACAGGATAACCTGAGAGCCGATCGAGGCTCGTATTTAATGTTTACGTGTATGCCATGCAGGAAACTAAGCGAGGCATCTCCATCACCTTCCTGACCAGGTATAGGTCAGGTGGCACGCCCTTGCATATCAGCATCGGACGTGTGTACCAGAGGCTTTGCGGGCCGTCGCTCGGAGGGACCAGGGCCAGCCGCAGCCCTAAGTTGTTCCCGGCTCTACTGTGTTGCCCGTCGCTGCTCGCCGGTGGGTTTCGACCGCAACAAGGGTCAAAATTGAAGTAAGTCGTTATGATTCAAGCAAGGGACGTATAATTTATAGACTCCCACATAAAGATTCGAAGCGTATCGAAGACTCGAAGGATAGCGAAGATTTGAAGGATATCACAGATTCAAAGGATTAGGTCTTTTTTCTAGGGTAATAAATTGAAGTTCAAAAATTAAAGCGAAGAGACTTATTTTTTCAAAAATATTAGATTCATAGTTTAAGAAAGGATACGGAAATATGAAAATAAGAGCTTCTGTTCGTAAAATTTGTACAAAATGTCGACTGATTCGTAGGCGTGGACGAATCAGAGTCATTTGCTCTAATCCGAAGCATAAACAAAGACAGGGGTAATCTTTCGAAAAAGAACTTTATACTTTCTAAATAAAGAAAAAAAGTACCTAAAGTACCTGTGGAAATGGTCAAATTCCAAATAAAATAATTTGAAATAATTAAAGTAAAGGGTATATTTTACCCTGAAACGGATATCTTTGTATCTTTTTTTCTTTATTGTTATTTCTAACTCATATTTATGAGATAATAAAATATGGCAAAAGCTATACCAAAAATTGGTTCACGTAAGAAAGTGCGTATTGGTTTACGTAGGAATGCACGTTTTAGTTTACGGAAGAGTGCGCGTAGAATAACAAAAGGGGTTATTCATGTTCAAGCTAGTTTCAACAATACCATTATAACTGTTACAGACCCACAAGGTCGGGTGGTTTTCTGGTCCTCTGCGGGTACTTGTGGATTCAAAAGCTCAAGAAAAGCATCACCTTATGCTGGTCAAAGAACAGTAGTAGATGCTATTCGTACTGTAGGTTTGCAACGAGCAGAAGTTATGGTAAAGGGTGCTGGTAGTGGAAGAGATGCCGCATTACGAGCCATTGCTAAAAGCGGTGTGCGATTAAGTTGTATACGGGATGTAACACCTATGCCGCATAATGGATGTCGACCGCCTAAAAAAAGACGTCTGTAAAAGAATAAATCTGCTTTCAAGAGAAATAAACAATTCAATGATCAAATAATAATACTAGTCTATTATGGTTCGAGAGGAGGTAGCAGGATCCACTCAAACACTACAGTGGAAATGTGTTGAATCAAGAGTAGATAGTAAGCGTCTTTATTATGGTCGTTTCATTCTGTCCCCGCTTAGGAAAGGGCAAGCGGACACCGTAGGTATTGCCTTGCGAAGAGCTTTACTTAGAGAAATAGAAGGAACATGTATCGCACACGCCAAATTTGGGGGCGTACCACACGAATATTCTACAATAGCAAGTATTGAGGAATCCGTACAAGAAATTTTACTAAATTTGAAAGAAATTGTATTGAGAAGTAATCTCTATGGAGTTAGAGACGCATAAATTTTCATCAAAGGTCCTAGATACATAACTGCTCAAGATATAATCTTACCACCTTCCGTAGAAATCGTTGATACGTCACAACCTATAGCTAACTTGACAGAGCCTATTGATTTTTGTATTGAGTTACAGATAAAGAGAGATCGTGGATATCAGACAGAACTCAGAAAGAATTATCAAGATGGAAGTTATCCTATAGATGCTGTATCCATGCCTGTTCGAAATGTGAATTATAGTATTTTTTCTTGTGGGAATGGAAATTAAAAACACGAGATACTTTTTCTAGAAATATGGACTAATGGAAGTTTAACCCCTAAGGAAGCGCTTTATGAGGCCTCTCGTAATTTGATTGATTTATTTCTTCCTTTTCTACACGCGGAAGAAGAGGGCACTAGTTTCGAAGAAAATAAAAATATGTTTACTCCACCCCTTTTTACTTTTCAAAAAAGATTAACTAATCTAAATCTAAAGAAAAACAAAAAAGGAATTCCATTGAATTGTATTTTTATTGCTCAATTAGAATTGCCTTCTAGAACGTATAATTGTCTCAAAAGGGCAAATATACATACACTATTGGACCTTTTGAGTAAGACTGAAGAAGATCTTATGAGAATTGACAGTTTTCATATGGAAGATGGGAAACAGATCTAGGACACTCTAGAGAAGTATCTCCCAATTGATTTACTTAAGAATGAGCTCTCGTTTTAAATCCATTGCAATTTTTTATTCTTCTTCTTTTTTCGAGTTAGAATAAAAAGAAAAAAAGAAAACAATTTTGCATCTTTGGCACAATCTATATTTTCGCGAAATGGATCATAATAAAATGGATTTTAGGTATCTAGGGAAGATTCACTTGGAAGTAACTATTTCCTAGATACCTATGCACGGTACTTTACGGTTGAATAAATCAAAAAATACCTAAAAAAGGCCTAAAGTTAAAGATTTGTCAATGGGTAATGTTGCTCCAATACCCAACCAAAGAGCTACTGCAGTACCAATTAAAAAAATGGTCGTAGCTACTGGGCGGCGAAAGGGATTTTGGAATTTATTGACATTCTCTAGAAAGGGTACTGTCAATAAGCCTGTTGGCACAGAAACCATTAAGAGAACGCCCAATAACTTATTGGGTACCGTACGGAGTATTTGAAACACGGGAAAGAAGTACCACTCAGGTAATATTTCCAAAGGAGTTGCAAATGGATCCGCCGGTTCACCAATCATTGATGGCTCGAGAACCGCTAAACCTACATTACATGCAATAGTACCTAGAATTAGTACTGGAAAAATATATAAAAGATCGTTGGGCCATGCGGGTTCCCCGTAATAATTATGTCCCATCCCTTTAGTTAATTTAGCTCTTAATACAGGATCATTTAAGTCTGGTTTCTTTGTTATTGGGATAGGTGAACTCTTTAGGATCCATCCCCCAAAGGAACCGGACATGAGAATTTATCATCATCCGGCTCGAGCAAGAATAAAAGAAATAAGACCGCGGAAGATCCATAATTGAATTATGGTATATAATGACTCATCATTAAAAAGAATCCTATTCTTATGGGTAAATGCTCAATATCCAAGTGGGCTTACAAATTTGATCATGATCAATTGCTTTCTGGATTATCTCATGTCTCTTGATTAGTTGGTGTTTATCCCCTCAATATCGCAAGTTTCTTACCTCCAAACAAAATATTTACTTGTTACTAAAATCAAAAAGTTTAGCCTACATTCTTCCTTAGATCCCTTTTTTTACTCCGATAGTATTGCGGATCACAATCGATGCAAAGAAAATGAATGCATTTCCATACTATAAATAAAAAAGGGTAACTGTAATACTAGATCATGTCACATGACTTATTCCATTTCTACTCTATGGGATCTTACGGAGCCTGCTCATGGATGAGATGGTTGGGGTATGATCATAGAAAATATTCTCCTCAAGTGAACCAGCCTATCCTTCTTGGGTAGGAGACTTACGTGTTGATTGGATGCGGAGACACCTTTGGTTGTGAATTCTAATGTGGCAGATCCGATTCTTTATCTGCATGGCCAAATGAATAATTCAAGTCACACACTCCCATAATCCGCCTTTTTTATTTCGTAAAATTAACTTCAACTATGTTGTATTGTATCAAAATACTTCGGAGTTGAAAAGAAGTATCCAAATGACATGTGTTATTTTACAATAACCCATGTTTGTAGCAATGAAATACCACAACCTACCCTATATGATATAAATGATAATTTTAATTCTTTATGATATGCCTTCCCTATAAAGGACCCGAAATACCTTGCTTACGTATCATTGGAAAGTGCATTAACATAAATACGGCAGTAGACAGTACAAAGGTATGTAAACTATAAAAACGAGTCAAAGTAGATTGACCCACACTAGCACTTCCACGTAATAACTCCACTAAAGGGGATCCTATTACCGGAATGGCATCAGGTACACCTGTCACAATTTTGACTGCCCAATAACCAATTTGATCCCAAGGCAAAGAATAACCAGTTACACCAAATGATGCAGTCAAAACAGCCAAAACCACACCTGTGACCCAAGTTAATTCCCGGGGTTTTTTAAATCCACCTGTGAGATACACACGAAATACATGCAGGATCATCATTAGAACCATCATACTTGCTGACCATCGATGAACTGATCGGATTAACCAACCAAAGTTGGCCTCAGTCATTATGTATTGAACCGAGGAAAAAGCCTCTATAACGGTTGGTCGGTAGTAAAAAGTCATAGAAAAACCAGTAGCGACTTGTACTAGAAAACAAGTAAGTGTAATTCCCCCTAAACAATAAAATATGTTGACATGGGGAGGAACATATTTACTAGTTATATCATCTACGATTGCCTGAATCTCAAGCCGTTCCTCAAACCAATCATATACTTTATTGAGATAGGTAACTAACCCAAGTCCGCCTCTAAGAGCCGTATAGGAAAATTTCATCTCGTACGGCTCAAGCAGAAACACACAAATTTTCAACGAATATTAGAAAAAAGTTTCAAAACTTCCACTGGATTTGGTTTATTTGTCTTGAAGATATGAAATAATAAAAATTCGGAAGATATTCTTTGTGATGATAATGCCAAAAAATATCAAGTTGGCTCATCTGTCTTTCTTCCTTTCCCTTATGCCAGTCATTATAGGCCTCTTGACTTTTCTCTTCCCTATTTTGGATTTGTTTTTTTTGAATAATCGTAATATAGAAATTATCTTGTTGTGATGCTATGAATCAGTTCAATTAAAACCTTAGATTCATACTAGAGCCACGGTGATTGAGTCTAAAGCTAAACCAAGGGTTCTTCGAATAAGAACCACTTGATAATCATTTAGTGAATCAGTGTAATGATTCGACAAAATTGAGAGAAAAAAGTTGTCTTTTAGGCAAACTAAATTGGAAGGAAGAAATTTTTTTATTTTATTTAAGAACTACTTGAATTTTTCAGTCTGGTTGCGAGGTCTTAATAGTGAGTACGAATCATAGTTCCATTTTTTTTTTGATCCGCTCTATCTATTTCGTGTTCCAGATACTAGAATAAATAATATCTGACGAATTTGGAATCATCTTGATAGAGATAACAGGCCCTTTCTATGTATTATCAATAGGATCAATTCTAACAAGTCACACACTCATATTCCAGAGATACCGAAACAAAAAAAATCCGCTGTCGAACTACCATAATGTCTAGAAATGTAGAGCTTAAACTGGAAAGGCTTTTTTGGATAGAAAAACTATGACTTCCTGATTTTAGTTAGTAGAAACCTAATTGGTTAAAATTCCGTCCAGTAAAACAGAAGAATTATAAATTTCTAAAATGATAGCTAGGAATATAGCGAATAAAGCCATTGCAACCCCCATAAAAGGAGTAGTCCCCCAACCCGGAGCTACTTTCCCATATTTGGAATTCAAGGGTTTCAATAAACTACCTGCAGTTCGTTTTGGCCTAGGTTTAGAACTATCTTCAACTGTTTGTGTAGCCATAAATTCTATTTCATCATTGGTGTTGACTTTGTATACTATTCCGTTGTAGTTGTAAATACACGATCTTTTCGTAGATCCATTGTAATCTTGAAATTCTATAAAAATGGAAACAACAACTTTAGTCGCCATCTCCATATCTGGTTTACTTGTAAGCTTTACTGGGTACGCCTTATATACCGCGTTTGGGCAACCCTCTCAACAATTACGAGATCCATTCGTAGAACACGGGGACTAATTGAAGTAAGAAGTCGACCCATCTGTGGGACTTCTTACTTCAATGAAATTATTTTATTCTTTTAGTTGGAGTTGGTGGAACCTTATGTGGTTCTCGGAAGAAGATAGCGAAAATAATTATCCCTAAAGTAGAAACTAAAAGGAACGTATAAACCAATGCTTCCATAGATTCGATCGTGGTTTATTTACAATTATAACTTCCACACCTATTCATTTGTTATTTGGGAGAATTTCCCATATAAAGAAAGAAATGGAGTCAAAGAAAGGATGGGAGCTGTTTTGTTTCCCATGTCAAATCAAAAAAGAGAGGTCAAAGATACCATAACAATGTGTATCAGACTGCCTGTTTCCTTGTAGTTGGACCAGCAAAAACATCTCGGAACAAGGTTCTAGCCCCATGCCAAATGTGTCCGAAAAAGAAGAGAAAAGCAAAGGTAGCATGACCAAAAGTGAACCAACCCCTTGGACTGCTGCGAAAAACACCATCTGATTTCAAAGTAGCCCGATCTAATTCAAAAATTTCCCCTAATTGGGAACGCCTCGCATATTTTTTTACAGTAGCAGGATCAGAATAACTTACTCCATTAAGTTCGCCACCATAGAACTCCACCGTTACGCCTACTTGTTCAACACTATATTTGGATTCTGCTCTTCTAAAAGGAATGTCCGCTCTCACAATTCCCTCTTCATCTACCAAAACAACCGGAAATGTTTCAAAAAAAAGTGGGCATACGACGTACAAAAAGCTCACGTCCTTCTTTATCTCTAAAGACAGGATGTCCTAACCATCCAACAGCTATTCCATCCCCATTGTCCATTGAGCCTGCTCTGAATAATCCCCCTTTTGCCGGATTATTACCAATATAATCATAAAAGGCTAATTTTTCGGGAATTTTAGACCAAGCTTCTGATAAACTAAGATTTTCAGCTAAACCATTGCTAACTCTTCGATATATTTCTTGCTGAAAGTATCCCTGATCCCACTGATAACGAGTAGGCCCAAATAATTCAATTGGGGTTGTTGCTGACCCATACCACATAGTTCCATCAACTATGAAAGCTGCAAAAAATACAGCAGCGATACTGCTGGAAAGTACAGTTTCAATATTTGCCCATACGTAATCCTTTGTATAGACGTTGAGGCGGACAGACACTTGTTGGCGTCAGAAACCCACCGGCGGGCAGCGACGGGCAACAAAGTAGAGCCGGGAACAACCTATGGCTGCGGCTAGCCCTGGTCCCTCCGAGCGACGGCCCGCAAGTCTTCTGGTACGCACGCGCCGATGCTGGTGCAAGGGCGTGCCACCTGACCGTATACCTGGCCAGGAAGGTGATGGATGTGCCTCGCTTAGTTTCCTGCAGGGCATACACGTAAACATTAAATACGAGCCTCGATCGGCTCTCAGGTTATCCTGTGAATCGGCTCAAAGAGCCGATCCACCCATGATTCGTACGAGGTGCACGAATATATGGTGGTCCTGCTTGATCAAGATAAAGCTAAAACGATCTACGACGATTTAGGGTTTTCACCGCATAATCGGATCATCCTACTCACGATTGGGCCTCGCGGTCACGTACGGTGATCGTAAGCCGATCCTAGACAAGGCCTAAAAACCAACACGAGGTTGATTCCCGGAACATCCTGTCTAGGGCTAGCGAACTACACCCTACGCGTCGCTGGATCCTCCAACCCTTTGTAAGGCCTAACTATTGCAGATATTAAACTAATCCTTGAAGAACAAGGAGCAACCGTAACGGATCGGATCTACTAAATAATGATCAAGCGGGGTGCCGCCCCTACACCTAAGATAGGTGTAAGGGCGGCTAGATGCATAAGGGTTGCACTACGACAGCATATGATACAAAGGACAATGCTAACCCTAAAACATCTAAGATAGCTACGTTGCTCGCCATCAAAAAGGCTTCAGCACGAGCAACGCATGGATAACGAGCAAACTTGTACTGCCTAGATCGCAAGATGCGATCTAGGCAGCATGATGCTTACCCGGAAGAAACCCTCGAGATGAAGGAGTTGGCGATGCGCCGAGATTGGTTTGTGTTGAACGATGGTTGTTTTTTATTTCATAAACCCTAGATACATATTTATAGTCTGTAGACTTTCTAACGTGGGAATAATCCCAACCGGGCACAGGCCAAACTCTAACTAACCGACACGTATCCTAATATGTTACAGATACAAGGGCAAACTAGCCCAAACTTCGTGTACAAGGCCGATTCACATATTCTTCCATATATATATACTTCAAGCCCAAATCTTGATCGCGGCCCACCTCTGACTTGGTCAAATTCCGGTGATAACACATGCCCCCCTGGTTTTGGAATTGATAATTCCAAAATCACTCTGTCTTTCCTTCGTCGGGTCATGTCGTAGCAGAGCAGAACCATCGCAGTATCCTTCATCATGATGCCTTGCCTTCTCAACTTCTCCGCGTGACTTCTCCGCGTGACTTGGCAGTTCTTTGGCACCACTTCCTCGAAAATTGCTGTGGCATTGAATCTCCACTATATCGCCCATATTTCAACCGCATCCTGCAGTTCGCCTTTTCATCCCCTTGCTCTGTTCTGGCCATCGGCACCCAAAAAATCCCAATCCAGAGCAATGTCTTCCTCATCTTCTTCCTCCACCTCATCGGACCTTTCCTCCTCCAGCTCGTCAGTATTCTTCGATTCCTCCTCGTCTCGTGAGCCAACGCCGGAGTGGGACCCGGCTGCTGCTCAGATGAGGGCGCACAACAGGTGCGCCCCAGAAGAGTGGGACCAGGAGGACCACGCCTCCTCCATTTGGTCCGAGGACGACAAGTCTTTGACCAGCGGACACGAAGAGCTCCAGTTCCTTGCTGAAGGGGAACTGGAATCGGAGAGCGAGGATGACTCGTTCTCCTGGGATGAGTATACCTCCTCCGAAGAAGAAGAGGAGGAAGACGACGACACCGACTCCCTCGAGGATTACCCGCCGGCGAAGCGGTTCCGCGCCGGGTCAGATGGTGATGACGACGACGACGATGATGAAGATGACGAGGCCCCCCCCTGGGGGCCGCTGGAGCAATGACGAGGAGCCCGCCGACAGCAGCGCCGATGAGAGCTCCGACGACGACGAGGGCAACAACGGCCCATAGACTAGGACCTAGTAGCATAGGCCTAGCAGTAGTAGCAAATAGGCCTTTCTTTTGTTCTTCCTTCTTTGAGCAATCGGCTCTTCCTTTGTAAGAAATCCTCTATTATTGAAGAAGTATTCCCCAAACTTTGCTTTCTTGTTACTCTTGCCGATTGTCAAACGAAGTTGCTGTACAGAGAGCCGATGGCAGGGCATCGTCTTGCGATAATTGCCTATTCACATGGTCAAACAGGTCTCATCCGTGCCAATGCCATCTTCGAATTTCAAACGTACAGCTTCGAGAAACCTAACGAGAGAATCATCTCAAATGTCATGGGTCCTAGCTTGGAAATGATCTGCTAACCTGCCCAATGAGCCGATAGCAACGTATCGGTTCTTCACAATCTACCCTTCCGCCCTCCAGATAACTTTGAGATCTGGTGGATAAGCGTGGGAACTCATGCCTTCAGGAGAACTCTAGGACCGCTGCTTGAAACAACTTGACGCTGAAGCTGATACTTCTGCATAACAGGTGCCACTTACTCGCAAACTTGCGATAGATTGCTGATTCATAACCCTGCTCTGTTTCTTTGCGGCCACGAGATGGTCCAAAGCCTATCAACGATGATGGACCTCCCTTCAGATTCCCT
This sequence comes from Lolium perenne, assembly GCF_019359855.2. NCBI lineage: Eukaryota > Viridiplantae > Streptophyta > Magnoliopsida > Poales > Poaceae > Lolium > Lolium perenne. The sequence goes on from NC_067246.2 coordinate 347,174,514, forward strand.
TCAGCAGCTCTGGTGATCTCCTCTTTCATCAACTCACCACCTTGGGAGAAGTCTACGATGGCGGGCTAGCCGACAAAACCTCAATCGGCTCCTAACAGAGCATTTACAGATCAGCTGCCCCCCGAGCCTCAGTCAAGGCGAGGATAACGGTGAGGATGTTCAGATCAGCCACCATGCCGAGCCAGCCAAACTTGCCCCCATCGATCACCTTAACGCCTTGTCTGCCAGAACTGACGCTTCTGACAGTGCTAGAGTCGATGGCTGTGCATTGGCTTTGTTCCTTAGTTCTAAAGTCGATGTCCGTGCATCGGCTATACATCATGAAATTTTTTTAACTGGCCGATTTTCTATCGGCCCCCAATATCTCACTGCGTATGTATCGCACATGTTCATCCGATTAGGTGCCCCCCTAGCCGAATCTGCCAGGTTACTGCGGATATCGGCTCTGTAGTTAGCCAAGGCACTGCCTTTGAACGTCGGCTCCGTTAGGACCAATGTTTACTCTCATCAGCCGACGTAAAACCGATGCCCATTAGATCGACATTGAACACAGGCAGAACGTATGTTTGAGGATAATTTTGGCCGATTGCTGAAATCGGCCTCCACGTTGATTGAACTGCTCAATGAAGGCTTGCAATGTTCCTCCATAGATCCTTGGGGGCCGATCCAAAAGATCGGCCTCGCCACGTTTGTTCGTAGGTTTGCTCTTGTTATACTGTCAGGCCGGTGGCTAAGACCAGCCTAACCCCGTCCTTCGTGACGTCGATGCGCTCGCAGTCGCCCAAATTGATGCCTGAGAGCGGCTCTTGGCCTGCTGCCTCCCAAACGTTCATGTCAGCCGTTGAAATCTCGGCTGAGTCATCTGCATGGACGACCTCTACTTCATCTCCATCCCACTGTATTACGCATTGGTGCATCGTGGATGGAATGCAACAGTTGGCTTGGATCCAATCTCTTCCTAGCAGGACCGCATAGGTGCCCTTGCTATCGACAATAAAGAATGTCGTAGGGATGGTTTTCCTTCCTACGGTCAGATCCACGTTCAGAACACCTTGTGCGTCAGACGCTTGGCCGTTGAAATCGCTCAACGTCACATTGGTCTTGATTAGATCCGAGCTTGAGCGTCCCAACCGACGTAGCATGGAGTATGGCATTATGTTGACTGCCGCTCCGGTGTCCACCAGCATCTTGTTGACAGGCTGCCCATCAATATAACCTCGCAAGTATAGGGCCTTCAGATGCCTGTAGCTTCTTTCTCGTGGCTTCTCAAAGATAACCGGCCGTGGGCCGCAGTCAAGCTGTGCCACAGGTGCTTCGTCTAATCCTGGAGCACTAAACTCCGTCGGAAGGATGAACACCATGTTTGTGCCAGCCGATGTTTCATCATCGGCTTCCTTTTGTTTGGGGCGCCACTCTTTCTTTTGTGGCCAACCTTCTTCGTCCAGGGTTCAATGAATTTTAGCGGCCAGATCAGGCCGCGCCTTCCTCAACGTGTGCAGGTATAACCTTTCGGCTTCTTCCAGGCCACGTAGTCGCTGAACCCTACGCTTTTGGGAACGGCTGAGTCCATCAGGGCACCACCTTGGCCGGTGGTACTTATCCTCTTCTTCATCATCGTCTTCCCATTCCTCAAGATCTTCTTCTCGAGAGGACTCAGCGTTCTTGTTCCGAGGCGGGAGAGGCCCTAGATGCTTGAACACGGACACGTTAGCTGCATCCTCCTCCTTCTGTCTACATTCTGGGCAGTTGCCGATTGTAGGCAATCGGCTCATTCCTGAATCCCAGCAGTGCCTGAAGAAGGGACAGTCCCAGTGCCTATCCACGTCGTCTTGCTTTCTCGCCTTTTCCTTGGCTTGGCGCTCATCTCTCTCCTCGTCGTACTCCCGCCGACGATGCCTCCTGGCGTCCCTAGCCAGGCGATCCCTTTCATCATCGTCGCTGTATCGTCGGCGTTGGTCGTATTGACTCACGTATTTGTTGAGGAGGTGATCAGAGAGAGGTCGTTGGTATCGTATATTCTTCACTTCTCCCTCTGTGACGTAGCGCTTAACATCATGCCGGAGCCGATCGCGTGGAGCGGCTCCCTCTGTGTCCTTGTCACGAGAGCAGCTGCCCTCGTCTCCATCCTTACCAGAGTGGTGTCCAGGCCCTACCATATTGATACTGAGCGAGAATCCTGGCTGGCACCCTCCTGGGTAAGTGCACTCCACCATGTTAACGGCGGGGAAGGGTGTGTGTCGACTTTCATGGCGTACTGGCTGAAAATTAGACGCCCTTGCTCTATCGCCATTTGGATCTGCTGACGCCACACCCTGCAGTCGTTGGTGGGATGGGAGAACGTGTTATGCCATTTGCAGTATGGCTTCCCGTTTAGCTCCTGCACCGTGGGGATCTTGTGGCCTTCGGGTACCTTCAGCTGCTTCTCCTTGAGTAAGAGGTCGAAAATCTGCTCAGCTTTGGTAACGTCGAAGTCAAACCCTCTGGGAGGACCTTGTGGCTTAACCCACTTGCAGGACACGGGGCTTGCCCCCCGAGTCCATTCGGCCACTGCTACTTCTTGATCTCCCGCAGAGCCTTCGTCTTCATCTGCCTCCACCAGGACCACCGCACGCTTGAACTTATCCTGGTATAGATGCGGGTGGCGCTGTTCATATGCTGACAGCTTCTGCACCATGTGCGCCAGTGAAGGATAGTCTGCTTGAGAGGCCACGTCCTTGATCGGTGATGCAAGACCCACCACCGCCAACTCGACTGCTTCTTTTTCAGTCACATGAGCCGAATAGCATCGGTTCCTAACGGTCCTGAAGCGCTGGACGTATTCTGACACGGTTTCTCCGCGCTTCTGACGTACTTGTGCCAGATCGGCAAGGCCAGCCTCGGAAGCGTCTGAGTGATACTGTGTGTGGAACTGCTCCTCCAACTGCTTCCAAGTCCGGATTGAGTCGGGTGGCAGCGATGTGTACCACCCGAAAGCCGATCCTGTGAGGGACTGTGCGAAGAACCTCACGCGTAGCTCATCTGACGCTGAGATCGTGCCCAGCTGTGCCAAATATCGGCTCACATGCTCGATGGAGCTGGCACCATCTGATCCATTGAATTTGGAGAAATCAGGGAGCCGATACTTGGGTGGTAGCGGGATCAACTCGTACGCGTTGGGGTACGGCTTGGAATAGCCGATTGTCCTTCTTTTTGGCACCATGCCGAACTGGTCTCTCAGGACGGCACTGATCTGATCCGCGGTGCTGGCTGCAGGAGTCGAACTCTGAAGGTTCGCCGGAGTGGCATACTTAGCCAGCCATGCCTGCTTCTCAAGATCTGTTCCCGAAGTTCCTCCTGTTGTTCCAGAAGTCCCTGCTATCGCAGTCTGGTGTGTGAGCGCCCAGTTACTGCTGTCTGGTACGTATGCGCACGTGTATCCATGAGGGATCTCCTTGGGCGCCTCATGCAAGAATTGGTAGTCATTAGGGTCACCACCGATCTTGTAGACGACGTATGCCGGTGAATTAGGCACTTCTGGTGCTGCCAGCACGAATGGCAGCGGTGGGCGGGACTGGAGTGGTATCTCTCCTCGGTGAGTCCCGAGAACCGGTCCTGACGGGGAGTACTGATGACTCATGATCTCCTGGATCACCCGAAGAGCGACACGCTCCAGAGTGTTCACCAGGCTCTCAGAATGGCGGTGCAGCGAGTGAGCTACCATGAAGTTGATCTCCTGCCGCAGGGACGTGGTGCGTTCTTCTGACGGGGTGGACAGGTCCACCCCATCGAGCGCGCCTTCGGGGTTGAACCCTTTCCTCCTGACGCCATGTGAGCGGGTTCTGTGAAAAGAGCCGATGAGATCGGCTTCGAGGAGTGCTTTGACCTCGTCGTACTTCTTCTTGAGCTCCTCGGTCAGGTCGTCGTACGTGACTGGCGTGCCTTCCGCCATCTCAGATGTAGATGGCGATGGGGTTGATGTTGAAGATCGTCCCACCGGGCATGCCAGAATGTGTTGGCGTCAGAAACCCACCGGCGGGCAGCGACGGGCAACACAGTAGAGCCGGGAACAACCTAGGGCTGCGGCTGGCCCTGGTCCCTCCGAGCGACGGCCCGCAAGTCTTCTGGTACGCACGCGCCGATGCTGGTGCAAGGGCGTGCCACCTGACCGTATACCTGGCCAGGAAGGTGATGGATGTGCCTCACTTAGTTTCCTGCAGGGCATACACGTAAACATTAAATACGAGCCTCGATTGGCTCTCAGGTTATCCTGTGAATCGGCTCAAAGAGCCGATCCACCCATGATTCGTACGAGGTGCACGAATATATGGTGGTCCTGCTTGATCAAGATAAAGCTAAAACGATCTACGACGATTTAGGGTTTTCACCGCATAATCGGATCATCCTACTCACGATTGGGCCTCGCGGTCACGTACGGTGATCGTAAGCCGATCCTAGACAAGGCCTAAAAACCAACACGAGGTTGATTCCCGGAACATCCTGTCTAGGGCTAGCGAACTACACCCTACGCGTCGCTGGATCCTCCAACCCTTTGTAAGGCCTAACTATTGCAGATATTAAACTAATCCTTGAAGAACAAGGAGCAACCGTAACGGATCGGATCTACTAAATAATGATCAAGCGGGGTGCCGCCCCTACACCTAAGATAGGTGTAAGGGCGGCTAGATGCATAAGGGTTGCACTACGACAGCATATGATACGAAGGACAATGCTAACCCTAAAACATCTAAGATAGCTACGTTGCTCGCCATCAAAAAGGCTTCAGCACGAGCAACGCATGGATAACGAGCAAACTTGTACTGCCTAGATCGCAAGATGCGATCTAGGCAGCATGATGCTTACCCGGAAGAAACCCTCGAGACGAAGGAGTTGGCGATGCGCTGAGATTGGTTTGTGTTGAACGATGGTTGTTTTTTATTTCATAAACCCTAGATACATATTTATAGTCCGTAGACTTTCTAACGTGGGAATAATCCCAACCGGGCACGGGCCAAACTCTAACTAACCGACACGTATCCTAATATGTTACAGATACAAGGGCAAACTAGCCCAAACTTCGTGTACAAGGCCGATTCACATATTCTTCCATATATATATTCTTCAAGCCCAAATCTTGATCGCGGCCCACCTCTGACTTGGTCAAATTCCGGTGATAACAACACTAAGATGGAATAAGCCCGCTAATATATCCAACGTACCCGCAGCAATATGATGAGAAGCTATTCCCCCCGGAACAAAAGGATCAAAACCTTCTGCACCCCATGCTGGATTTACAGCTTGTACTTTTCCAGTTAGTCCATAAGGATCGGATACCCATCTCCCAGGACCATACAAACCCGTTACATGAAATGCGCCAAAGCCAAAGCAAGCCACCCCTGCAAGAAATAACTGAATTCCAAAGATCTTGGGCAAATCCAAAGAGGGTTTTCCCGTCCGCTCATCAGAGAATATTTCTAGGTCCCAATATACCCAATGCCAGATTGCTGCCAAGAAACACAAGCCAGAAAACACAATATGCGCACCTGCCACACCTTCATAACTCCAAATACCCGGATTTGTTACAGTTCCTCCTGAAATACTCCAACCACCCCGCGAATCCGTTATTCCTAAACGAGTCATGAAGGGAATGACGAACATACCTTGTCTCCACATTGGATCCAGAACAGGATCAGAGGGATCAAAAACTGCTAATTCGTATAAAGCCATCGAGCCAGCCCAACCAGAAACTAGAGCTGTGTGCATTATATGCACCGCTAGTAATCGACCCGGATCATTCAATACGACGGTATGAACACGATACCAAGGCAAACCCATGGAAATACCCCTTTAGCAAAGAAAAATAGACACGATGTCGCTTTATTTTATCGCATTGGAAAAGACTATCCATATCCTATGTACCTAACCCTTCTAGGGAATTATGTGTCAGAAAGCGTGAATATTTATTTCATTCCATTAAAAATAAGAAGCCCATTCTGTTCATAAGAAGAAAGAGAAGCAGATCTATTCTATACTCGATAAGTGCCAATATGCAATGGGTAACTTGCCCAATTTGGAAAAAACGAAGAATAGATCCCTACCCCCCTTGTTTATTATTCAAATCGCCTATTCCTTTTTTTTATTTAATATGTCTTGCTTTCTTTATAGGTATAATCTTTCAATCTATGTATTATTTCAATCTACGTATTAATATAATCTATACTATTCATATTAATAGAATCTATAGTATTCATATAGAATAAGAATAACAATAAAAATAAAGACAATAAACTGTGGATTCTTCCCCTTCCATTCTTATGTTTCCATATTAAAGTGTAGTTTTCTTACTTAAATTTAATAATATTAATCTAAATATGCCCATTGGTGTTCCAAAAGTACCTTACCGGATTCCCGGAGATGAAGAAGCGACTTGGGTTGACTTATACAATGTTATGTATTGAGAAAGGACACTTTTTTTTTAGGTCAAGAGATTCGTTGCGAGATCACGAATCATATTACGGGTCTCATGGTATATCTCAGTATAGAAGATGGAATTAGTGATATTTTTTTGTTTATAAACTCCCCAGGTGGGTGGTTAATCTCAGGAATGGCTATTTTTGATACGATGCAAACGGTGACACCAGATATATATACAATATGCCTCGGAATAGCTGCGTCCATGGCGTCTTTCATTCTGCTTGGAGGAGAACCCACCAAGCGTATAGCATTCCCTCATGCAAGGATTATGCTTCACCAACCTGCTAGTGCTTATTATCGGGCAAGGACACCAGAATTTTTACTAGAAGTAGAAGAGTTACACAAAGTTCGCGAAATGATCACAAGGGTTTATGCACTAAGAACAGGCAAACCTTTTTGGGTTGTATCCAAAGACATGGAAAGGGATGTTTTTATGTCAGCAGACGAAGCCAAAGCTTATGGGCTTGTCGATATTGTAGGGGATGAAATGATTGACGACCACTGCGATACTGATCCTGTGTGGTTTCCAGAAAATATTTCAACAATTCCAGTGTTCTACCTTGGAAGCTACTTCTTAATTATTTTCAGCAACTTTTCAAATCCCGAGTCAGTCACACCGTTCTCTGCCTTCTATTTCAACAATTCCAGTGTTCTACCTAGATTTTTCTGACCACCTTCGCAAGTTGGGTAAAACATTTTATTGTGATCCTCTAACATCTGGCCGAACTTCAACCTTTCCATTTCCGTTTCACAATCTTTCCTTGCATCAGCAATGGCCTGATCAATATCATCAGCACGATCATCTAATTCCTCTTGATCTTCTACTTCCCCCCTTGCAGTATCACCGTATTTCAGGGAACATGGGATAATTGTTATCATCCTCTTCTTCTTCATTATCTTCAATGATAACCCCTCTTTCTCTGTGCTTGGTCCAACAATTGTATTTGGGCATTAAACCAGACTGCATCGGGTTGGTGTGAATGGTTTTCGAGGAAGAGTAATTTATGTTATTTTGATAGTTAACACATGGACAATGTTTAATACCACCCCGTTTGTTTTCCTCAGCCACACCGATAAAAAAAATTCAGGCCCGCGGTAAACTCATGATGGCGTCGGTCACTGTACATCCATTGCCGATTCATCTGCATGACTAGTGAAGCGATGTATATATACACACATGCATTTTATCAATGATGGATGAAAGGACAAAGTTGTTAACCTCGATCAAGAAGAAAAAGGAGAGAAGAAAGCTTAAGTGTGGCTTGATTTGTGTGAACTTAAGTGGCAAATGCTCTTAGGCATTTCATCGAGCACTTCTTGTGCATAAGAAGAGTGAGCAAAGAAATATACACCTCTTGTGATAAGAAGTGGAAAAAGCTAAGTGTTACTCACACTTGGGCAGGGTATATATATAGAGAAGGGCCTAAAGGTGCTCGGGCCCTAGCGCACTCTGCCGCAAAACCTCCGTGGCCCACGCAGCTCGAACCGGGACTAATGCGGTTCATTAGTCCCGGTTCGTTTTTAAACCGGGACTAAAGCTACCAGGGGCTTTAGACGAAAGGTCAGTTTTCCACTAGTGTAGGGTGTTATTTAAGCCCTATACAGCCCTACATGAACTCGGTACCAGCTAATGAGACCATAAACCCCGGTGAAAGAAATGACTTAGCCTAGAGTAGTCTAACATTACACCCTTATAGTTGATTTATCTAGGATACAGCTCTGTCACTCTAACACCTTCACATGAAGGTCCACTCTCAACACAAAATGCGAATTGGCCGTAGCTCCAGAAGAAGAATGCAGTTTCTTCAAGCCCCGGAAGAAAAATGCAGGTTCCTCCAGTGGCTGAAGCTCCATGTTGTCCATGGTTAGCATAAAAATGACCGTGGATATCTTGTGTGTGTCGGCATGGTCCGTAGAGTTCGTTTTGGCCTAGGTTTAGAACTATCTTCAACGGTTTGTGTAGCCATAAATTCTATTTCATCATTGGTGTTGACTTTGTATACTATTCCGTTGTAGTTGTAAATACACGATCTTTTCGTAGATCTATTGTAATCTTGAAATTCTATAAAAATGGAAACAACAACTTTAGTCGCCATATCCATATCTGGTTTACTTGTAAGCTTTACTGGGTACGCCTTATATACCGCGTTTGGGCAACCCTCTCAACAATTACGAGATCCATTCGAAGAACACGGGGACTAATTGAAGTAAGAAGTCGACCCATCTGGGGGACTTCTTACTTCAATGAAATTATTTTATTCTTTTAGTTGGAGTTGGTGGAACCTTAGGTGGTTCTCGGAAGAAGATAGCGAAAAAAATTATTCCTAAAGTAGAAACTAAAAGGAACGTATAAACCAATGCTTCCATAGATTCGATCGTGGTTTATTTACAATTATAACTTCCACACCTATTCATTTGTCATTTGGGTTCATTTGTCATAAAGAAAGAAAAAGAGTCAAAGAAAGGATGGGAGCTGTTTTGTTTCCCATGTCAAATAAAAAAAGAGAGGTCAAAGATACCATAACAATGTGTATCAGACTGCCTGTTTCCTTGTAGTTGGACCAGCAAAAACATCTCGGAACAAGGTTCTAGCCCCATGCCAAATGTGTCCGAAAAAGAAGAGAAAAGCAAAGATAGCATGACCAAAAGTGAACCAACCCCTTGGACTGCTGCGAAAAACACCATCTGATTTCAAAGTAGCCCGATCTAATTCAAAAATTTCCCCTAATTGGGAACGCCTCGCATATTTTTTTACAGTAGCAGGATCATAATAATTTACTCCATTAAGTTCGCCACCATAGAACTCCACCGTTACGCCTACTTGTTCAACACTATATTTGGATTCTGCTCTTCTAAAAGGAACGTCCGCTCTCACAATTCCCTCTTCATCTACCAAGACAACCGGAAATGTTTCAAAAAAAGTGGGCATACGACGTACAAAAAGCTCATGTCCTTCTTTATCTCTAAAGACAGGATGTTCTAACCATCCAACAGCTATTCCATCCCCATTGTCCATTGAGCCTGCTCTGAATAATCCCCCTTTTGCCGGATTATTACCAATATAATCATAAAAGGCTAATTTTTCGGGAATTTTAGACCAAGCTTCTGATAAACTAAGATTTTCAGCTAAACCATTGCTAACTCTTCGATATATTTCTTGCTGAAAGTATCCCTGATCCCACTGATAATGAGTAGGCCCAAATAATTCAATTGGGGTTGTTGCTGACCCATACCACATAGTTCCAGCAACTACGAAAGCTGCAAAAAATACAACAGCGATACTGCTGGAAAGTACAGTTTCAATATTTGCCCATACGTAATCCTTTGTATAGACGTTGAGGCGGACGGACACTAAGATGGAATAAGCTCGCTAATATATCCAACGTACCCGCAGCAATATGATGAGAAGCTATTCCCCCCGGAACAAAAGGATCAAAACCTTCTGCACCCCATGCTGGATTTACAGCTTGTACTTTTCCAGTTAGTCCATAAGGATCGGATACCCATCTCCCAGGACCATACAAACCCGTTACATGAAATGCGCCAAAGCCAAAGCAAGCCACCCCTGCAAGAAATAACTGAATTCCAAAGATCTTGGGCAAATCCAAAGAGGGTTTTCCCGTCCGCTCATCAGAAAATATTTCTAGGTCCCAATATACCCAATGCCAGATTGCTACCAAGAAACACAAGCCAGAAAACACAATATGCGCACCTGCCACACCTTCATAACTCCAAATACCCGGATTTGTTACAGTTCCTCCTGAAATACTCCAACCACCCCACGAATCCGTTATTCCTAAACGAGTCATGAAGGGAATGACGAACATACCTTGTCTCCTCATTGGATCCAGAACAGGATTAGAGGGATCAAAAACTGCTAATTCGTATAAAGCCATCGAGCCAGCCCAACCAGAAACTAGAGCTGTGTGCATTATATGCACCGCTAGTAATCGACCCGGATCATTCAATACGACGGTATGAACACGATACCAAGGCAAACCCATAGAAATACCCCTTTAGCAAAGAAAAATAGACACGATGTCGCTTTATTTTATCGCATTGGAAAAGACTATCCATATCCTATGTACCTAACCCTTCTAGGGAATTCTGTGTCAGAAAGCGTGAATGTTTATTTCATTCCATTAAAAATAAGAAGCCCATTCTGTTCATAAGAAGAAAGAGAAGCAGATCTATTCTATACTCGATAAGTGCCAATATGCAATGGGTAACTTGCCCAATTTGGAAAAAACGAAGAATAGATCCCTACCCCCCTTGTTTATTATTCAAATCGCCTATTCCTTTTTTTATTTAATATGTCTTGCTTTCTTTATAGGTATAATATTTCAATCTATGTATTATTTCAATCTACGTATTAATATAATCTATACTATTCATATTAATAGAATCTATAGTATTCATATAGAATAAGAATAAAAATAAAAATGAAGACAATAGACTGTGGATTCTTTCTCTTCCATTCTTATGTTTCCATATTAAAGTGTAGTTTTCTTACTTAAATTTAATAATATTAATCTAAATATGCCCATTGGTGTTCCAAAAGTACCTTACCGGATTCCCGGAGATGAAGAAGCGACTTGGGTTGACTTATACAATGTTATGTATCGAGAAAGGACACTTTTTTTAGGTCAAGAGATTCGTTGCGAGATCACGAATCATATTATGGGTCTCATGGTATATCTCAGTATAGAAGATGGAATTAGTGATATTTTTTTGTTTATAAACTCCCCAGGTGGGTGGTTAATCTCAGGAATGGCTATTTTTGATACGATGCAAACGGTGACACCAGATATATATACAATACGCCTCGGAATAGCTGCGTCCATGGCGTCTTTCATTCTGCTTGGAGGAGAACCCACCAAGCGTATAGCATTCCCTCATGCAAGGATTATGCTTCACCAACCTGCTAGTGCTTATTATCGGGCAAGGACACCAGAATTTTTACTAGAAGTAGAAGAGTTACACAAAGTTCGCGAAATGATCACAAGGGTTTATGCACTAAGAACAGGCAAACCTTTTTGGGTTGTATCCGAAGACATGGAAATGGATGTTTTTATGTCAGCAGACGAAGCCAAAGCTTATGGGCTTGTCGATATTGTAGGGGATGAAATGATTGACGACCACTGCGATACTGATCCTGTGTGGTTTCCAGAAATGTTTAAGGATTGGTAGTGTCCAGATTTCTTGTAAAGTTATTTCAGACCCAAATTCAAGTTTTATTCGATTTAATAGAAAATAGAAAGACTTCATGATGATCAATCATCAGGTTAAGATGGATCTAAACCAATCCATTTTTTTCTATACACATACAACATGCCGACGGTTAAACAACTTATTAGAAACGCAAGACAGCCAATACGAAATGCTAGAAAAACGGCCGCGCTTAAAGGATGCCCTCAGCGTCGAGGAACATGTGCTAGGGTGTATGTGCGACTCGTTCAGATCATGACTTCAAAAAAATATTTTTTTTGGAAGTATCCATGATTACTACCAATGAATAGGATATAGCTTTTCTATCCTGAATTTCTATGGTATATGGAATTTCTGGTTTCCCTTGGTGCAAATCCAATTATCTAAATTGGAAATAAGAAGCAATTCCCACATAGGAAATTCGTTACCCCTTGGAAGCTACTTCTTAATTATTTTTAGCAACTTTTCAAATCCCGAGTCAGTCACACCGTTCTCTGCCTTCTATTTCAACAATTCCAGTGTTCTACCTAGATTTTTCTGACCACCTTCGCAAGTTGGGTAAAACAATTTATTGTGATCCTCTAACATCTGGTCGAACTTCAACCTTTCCATTTCCGTTTCACAATATTTCCTTGCATCAGCAATGGCCTGATCAATATCATCAGCACGATCATCTAATTCCTCTTGATCTTCTACTTCCCCCATTGCAGTATCACCGTATTTCAGGGAACATGGGATAATTGCTATCATCCTCTTCTTCTTCATTATCTTCAATCATAACCCCTCTTTCTCTGTGCTTGGTCCAACAATTGTATTTGGGCATTAAACCAGACCGCATCGGGTTGGTGTGAATGGTTTTCGAGGAAGAGTAATTTATGTTATTTTGATAGTTAACACATGAAAAATGTTTAATACCATCCCGTTTGTTTTCCTCAGCCACACCGATAAAAAAATTCAGGCCCGCGGTGAACTCATGATGGCGTCGGTCACTGTACATCCATTGCCGATTCATCTGCATGACTAGTGAAGCGATGTATATATACACACATGCATTTTATCAATGATGGATGAAAGGACAAAGTTGTTAACCTCGATCAAGAAGAAAAAGGAGAGAAGAAAGCTTAAGTGTGGCTTGATTTGTGTGAACTTAAGTGGCAAATGCTCTTAGGCATTTCATCGAGCACTTCTTGTGCATAAGAAGAGTGAGCAAAGAAATATACACCTCTTGTGATAAGAAGTGGAAAAAGCTAAGTGTTACTCACACTTGGGCAGGGTATATATATAGAGAAGGGCATAAAGGTGCTCGGGCCCTAGCGCACTCTGCCGCAAGACCTCCGTGGCCCGCGCAGCTCGAACCGGGACTAATGCAGTCCATTAGTCCCGGTTCGTTTTTAAACCGGGACTAAAGCTACCAGGAGCTTTAGACGAAAGGTCAGTTTTCCACTAGTGTAGGGTGTTATTTAAGCCCTATACAGCCCTACATGAACTCGGTACCAGCTAATGAGACCGTAAACCCCGGTGAAAGAAATGACTTAGCCTAGAGTAGTCTAACATTACACCCTTATAGTTGATTTATCTAGGATACAGCTCTGTCACTCTAACACCTTCACATGAAGGTCCACTCTCAACACAAAATGCGAATTGGCTGTAGCTCCAGAAGAAGAATGCAGTTTCTTCAAGCCCCGGAAGAAAAATGCAGGTTCCTCCAGTGGCTTAAGCTCCATGTTGTCCATGGTTAGCATAAAAATGACCGTGAATATCTTGTGCGTGTCGGCATGCACCGTAGAGTTCGTGGAGATGAACAGAACAAGGAGTGTACTGCCCCGAGATGCGCTTCGTTGACCATTACACAACCACACGGCTACTGATATGGATATGTCTCCTCCCTGAGTCGGATCCTTGGCGGTGACCGTGTTAGGAAAAGTTTTGAATACCATATTTCTGTCGGCGCGGCCTAAAAAAAAGATACAAGATAATTCAATACAAGTTAATTGGCACATAATTATAATTAAACGACATTATAAACTTTTCATTAGATCAGACAATAACCTCTGACATAATAACCAAAAAGAACTGTGGTTTCCTAGGGGCCTTTTTTGCAGCATTGTTTATGTCGGCACTTAAGCTCCAGCTCCTTCGGGAGAAGCCACAGCCGAAAAGAAATCAGACTTTGTTAAGCTCTACATTGCATTAAATGAATTCACTACCAGATGATCAGACCGTAAACCCCGGTAAATGAAATGACTCATGCCTTCAGTACTCTCGAAACACAGCGTTACACTTGATTTATCTAGGATATGGATCTGTAATTGTAACCCCATTCAAAGAAATGTCCTCTTCTAACATGAAATTAGAATTAGCTGTAGCTCTGGGCAAAGAATGCAGGTCCTTCAAGCTCCCAAAGAAGAATGCAGGTTCCTCAGGTGGCTGAAGCTCCATGTTGTCCCTAGTTAACATGAAAATGACAGTGGATATCTCAGGCCTGTCGCCAGGGTCCGCTTGGACACACATCAACCCGATATGTAGATATCGCAGCTGGTGGTTTTGAGTATGTTCGTCGAGTGTATGGTCCATCATTTCTATGATTGATCCTTTTCTCCAGTGATTCCACACCTGTTAGTTTATTATTTACAGCATGTTAGTCAAAACCTGAGATATGCATGATAGCATGCTCATATGAGTGTGATACTGAATTGAAATGGGATGAGCAATATAGTTGAGATGATGAGGAGAAGCATTTTGGCACTCGGCAGCATATGCTCTCAGATTTTGAAATGAGTTTTAAACGTAGTTTAAGCTGCTAAAATATTTGGGGAAAAAATTTGCGTGTTCATCTCGATATTCTATTGGATCACAAAGCCGTTTCAATAAAAACTGATACCATTTTCGAAAAAAAAAACACTGATATTTTTTTGTCGTGTGTACAAAAGATAAAATTTGTTGCTAAAAAGTGGCTTTTCGTTAGACATTTCATCATCTTTTCTACAAAATTTGGCATGCGCACATAGAATGTACGCATCAATTTTTTGTTCGGAGTTTTTTAACATTTAAAAAATACGATGGCAGGATCATAAATACCCAAGATTAAAAGTGGGTTTCGGAGATGATACTGAAGTAAAATCAGCACGCACTTCGGTGAGGAGATTCACATTGTTGATGTCATCAGACCAGCACTCCCTTCTCCTAGTAACAATTTGCAGGACCAATACACCGTAGCTGAAAATATCAATCTTGGGTGACACACGTTGTTGATAAACGTACTCCGGAGCCATATAACCTCTGTAGAGGATGTTAAATGTTTAATGCTCTGCGATTCCTGGAGGTTTTATGCTTTTATAGACGTGAGCTTACGGTGTTCCAGCAACTCCAGATGTCATGGTATGTGTGTGACCTTCTCCTAGCAGCCTTGCCAACCCAAAGTCAGCAATTTTGGGTTCCATGTCATCATCAAGAAGAATGTTGTTAGGCTTCAGATCCCGGTGGATAATCCTCATGCTCGAGTCCTCGTGAAGATACAATATTCCCTTGGCAATACCAAGAATGATGTTGTACTGTTGCTCCCAATTTAGTATGTGCCCCTCTCTAGTATCTGATTCAACCCAACTTATGTTAGGTACATTGTCAACATACAATTTTAAGTTTGATAGTGATAGTATTTAAGGTATATCAATGTAGCGAGTCGGTGACTGCAGAAGTCAGTGTAATGGAGAGGAAAAAATACCTGATAGAAAGTTGTCAAGGCTCCCGTTCTTGATGTATTCATAAACAAGAAGTGTGTCATCCCGACTCGAGTAAAAACCATGTAAGCGAACAAGGTTCTTGTGCTGAAGTTGTGCCAACAGCAGCACCTCATTGTGCAGCTGGTGCAAACCATGCCCAGCTGTTCCCAGAAGTTTCTTTACTGCTATGTCCTGCCCATCTGGGAGTGTCCCCTAAAACATTTTACAGATAAATCAGTTGTGCTACTACTTCTACTAGCTGACCTAGCTTATTTAGTTAACTACCTTGTACACTGCGCCGAAACCACCTTCTCCGAGTTTATTCCTCTGCGAGAAGTTTTCAGTTGCCTCTTGTAGCGCAGGCAAATCAAAGATGACGCACTGCGCACTCGAAATTTTCTTGAATGCTGGTTTCAAATGGCAGGAATGTAACGGTAACATTAAATGGTAAATAAATTCCAGATCTCGATCTTTAGGAGTTAAATGCCACTCACGGTTGTCGTGCTCGGTTGTCTTAGTCCTTGTCCTGGAGCGAATGAACACAAGAACCGAGAGAATCGATATCAATACAAGGGAGCAGACAATGCCCACAGATATCCCCGCTGCATTTGTCTTTTTCTTCGTCTCTGCACACCAAACATATTTGAAGTCTAAAATTAGACACTAGTTCTTGATACAAAACCAAGAAGGGGACCAATTGAGAGTGTGCGACGTACGTACCTGCTGCTCCGGGGGTCTCTGGACTGGTAGGAGGTGGCGCCTGAAGCTGCAGCATGGCCTGGCCCTGGTAGAGTGGCGGAACGCTATACCTCAGGTCGCACCACTGCGCACGTGATGCAACCCATATGGGTTTGGACTTGCTCAGCTTCACTTTTATCTGCTTAAGGAGCTGACCGAAGCAACCGCTGCACTGCGCCGGCGTCAAGAGCGGCACACACTGTGCGAGCGCGTAGATCCTGGGGTCGAAGGCAACCTCGCCCGTGGCGAAGTACTTCTTGGCGGTCGAGTTGCTGGAATCAGCTGCCAGTGCGCGGCTAGACACAGCGGCGAGGATGGCTGTGGCCGCGGCGCTGAACCTGGCAACCGCGACTGCCGGAACGATGTCGTCAGCCGTTCTAGTTAGGGAGCTTGTGACGGGATTTGGAAGAAAGCAAGCAGCTTCGATCAGTTGTGACCAGCTAGCGGCCGGAATAACTGTAGGTAGCGGTACTAGAAACTAGAAAGAAACAGAGAGTGAAATTCCCGGGTGGTACCTAATCTCGTCGACCTGCCACTGTTGGGCGTTGAGGAAGTCCAAGAACTGGCGGTTGGCGAAGCGGAGCACGCAGTTGTCCTCGTACATGGTGGCGCCCGTCATGTTGGGGCAGTTCTCGACGGCGACATGAAACGCTATCGCCACGCAGGCGGCGCAGGACGAGGCGTTGGCGTCCCCGCGGCAGAGCGCCATCGCGTAGGCCGGACTCGCCGTGCCGGCGGAAAGAGTAGCGAAGCCGGTTGGCGTGGAGGAGGCGTTGGCGGGGAGCGCCGCCGCGAGCAGGTCCCGGTTCGCCGGAAAAGAGCTGCTGGGTGCCAACCTGCTGCTGGTGTCGCAGATGCTGTCCTCTACCGGACGAGCTGACGGCAGTACGAGCAGGAGAGTGAGCACGGGGAGGATCCCGTAGCCGGCGACGGCGAGCATCGCGCGCGCAGGGTGCGTCGCTTGCTTTTTCCACGAAATACGCCTCCGCGGGGCTGATGTCCCCTCTCGTAGGCCTCCACCAGATTTTTCATATGTGGAGTCGCACGAGTTGGAGCTTATCCCAGTTCTTTAATCATACTACTGTACCGAGTGATGTGCTGATGGCAAATTACTTAGTTTACGAGGGAAGACCGTTCAGCACAAGATTAAGAATGGGGCGAATAGCTCAGACACGACGTTTTTTTATGGAAATTGGCTGGGAAGCGACGTTGTTGAACGAAATAGCTCTCGTACGACGGTTGTGAGCATCAAAATAGCCACGACCCATCACGGGTGATGAAACGGCCATTATCAAGATTAAGAATGGCCATGATCAAGAAGACCGCTCAGCGTCGCTGGGCACGCTGGAGTCACCGGCGGCTGCTTCTTCAGCGCAGAGGTCACCGCGAGCCCATCCAAGCTTGGTCGCCGTGCAGCCATCCTTTACCGGAGCCACCCATATACTGGTCACCAGCTAATCCGTGTAGAACAAGAGAGATTGTTGGCCTAATAGCGGTGAATGTTGTATTGAGCCTTGGGGCAAGTATATAAAGGGTACAATCCTTGTAGGTTAGGAAGGCTCTCGTAGAGAAAAAGTAGATTTAGATTACATATTTTAGACTACCAAATACGAGTTAGTTTACGAGGGAAGACCCTTCACCACAAGATTAAGAATGGCCATGATCAGCGTCGGTGGCGGCTGCTTCAGCGCGGACTCCCGCGAGGGTCACCGCTAGCCCATCCCAGCTTGGTCGCCGTGCAGTCATGGTCCACCACCTGCGCCTGGGCCACATTTGCCAGAGCCGCCGATATACTGGCCACCACCTCCTCCGTGTAAACTAGTAGAAAAACGCTGATCTATACCAGTTTCAGAGGGCCATTTGCACCGGTTTCTCAACCGGTATAAAAAATCCGGTACAAAAGGCCCCCCCTTTCGTACCGGTTCCTTACGAACCGGTATTAATGTCGCCTCCACGTGGGCGCCCAGGAGAGCGACGGCGAGGGAGCTTTGGTACCGGTTTGTATTACAAACCTGTACCAAAGGTTGGCTACCGCGGCAGGAAATATGCATGAATCTCTGCCGTGGCAGAGAATTCACGGTTTAGGGTTTTTGCAGCGGTTTAGGGGTATCGGAGCGTTTCATATCACGTCAATGCACCAGAAATGCGTTTGGGTTTACGTAGTACATGAAGATCAAGGTGATGCATATCAAGTTGGTGCATATAATATAAACCACATTTAATTGCATAAGTAGTACTCTTCGATGCATATCAAGTCGATGCACCAGAATAAAGTAGTACATGCATGAAGATCGATCTTCATGCGTAGTGGTACTCTCCGAGGCATACTATCTATTACATGTACCATAGTGATACACTCCGAGTCGAACTATATATACACAAAGCAATCGAGGAGCGGGGAAAGATCTTTATGCATAGTGGAACTCTCCGGATGGTGGTATGACTTCCCGAAGGAAAAATCCCGCCAATTCCTCGCCAATTGCTTTGAAGCGCTCCTCGATTGAGATCTTCTCCCTCTTTCTTCTCAACTGTAAAAGAATAAGATACAAATGAATACATGAGCTATGTGTGTGTGTATATATATGTATATATCAAATCACAAATCAAACAACTTATGGTAACAAAATAAATTTGTGAATATTGTTTTCGTACCTCTTTATTTCTTTCATTATTCGCTCTCTCGCTGACAAGGTATTAACTTGTCAATGCCTACAAATAGTAGACTAGAGTTTTGTTTGATGTAGAGGGCAAGTAGATCTCGAAGGTTTCAGCCGAAAAGTACTCGACGAAATAAAACTAGGGTTTGCTCAACAATGATTCGATGATCTTTCTCGTCCCTCGACCCCCCCTTATATATGAGGCGGAGCTGAGGGATTCGTATTGTACAAGCTTACAGAGTCCGGGGAGGTTTCTAACTCATCCCGCAAGATTACATACAACACCTCCTATTACAACTCTAGCTTTCCTTAATAATATCTTTGGGCTTCCGATTCTTCTTATTCTTCGAGTTAGTGGGCCTTCAGTAAACCCCGGGTACTATCTTCGGCAGGCCCATTGGGGATGCCTATGTCAGTAGCCCCCGAGATTTTGCTTGAATCGTAGAGTCAGGGAAAATCTCCCCTGTTTATTTTTACTCGACAACTTTAACTTGTCTATATTTCTTCACACGAACTTCTATATTGTACAGGGATAATGGTAGTTGGGGCTAGTTCATCTGACGGATCAGGTACTAGTTAACTGCTCTAGTGGCAATCCGCAAAAACCTACTTCAAAATCACGTCCCTGGACATGATCTCGGGATACTGGTGTAAACTTCGACAGGTGCCGCTTAAGGTCTTACCATTCTGTCGAGTCCCAGTCAAATTTATCGGGTACCTAACGCGTCCGTTAGGATTTTTCTTCGTATCTGTTGATACGGATAAAAGTATCAAACCGCCGTCACAGACGGTGCCACGCCGCACAGAACGGATCTGGGGTCTTACCTTCGCAGTGTTTTGCGGCATTCAGAATTTATTCGCAACTTTTGGCGTTCTGAGAATATATTTGTCGAGTGCTTATTCGGCTGTTGGAATAGCACATTTCATCGAGTCAATTTCTGACTTATATTGCTCTCCCGATGGGAGTATATGTAGAGTTATCTTTATAACTCGAAATATGCTCCTTCTTCCTTCCTTTACTTTCTTTTTTTCTTTTTTTTTTCTTGATAACTTTCATCGGGCACGCGAACAGCGTTCCCGATGGGAGTAGCCCCCGAGGCTACAACCAAGGACTTGTGCTTGGTTGTAGACTCAACATTTTAGTGCACCTTGTCGCTATATTGTCATTCTTTCTCGATATTTTCTTCTTTTTATCTCTCGGGTGCGCGAACAGCGCTCCCGATGGGAGTAGCCCCCGAGGCTATGAACAAAAGCTTGCGTTTGATCATAGGCTCCCGCAATTTCTATATTGTCATACTCGAAATTTACTTTTTTCGAAGTAGCCCCCGAGCATTTGGGCAAAAACTTGTATTTGATCAAAAGCTCCCGAAGTGTTCAATAACTTCTCCTGTCGTCAATCCTCTTTTATTTTTCTTGTCGAAATTTTCTACCTTGGTCGAAGTTAATTCATCGCTGTTAATAGTCGTAATTTTTCTGCCTTGTGTGTCCATTGTTTCCACCACGTTGACACGTCGTGCAAGTGGGGGACACACGTCCTCCGCTTTTTCTGGCACACGTACCATAACTCCTCCACTGTAAAATACTGTTTTACCCTTGCTCCTACGTGGCTATCATCTGCTGCACAATTTTTCCATCGAACGGTCCGCTGTTTCGCCGCACCTCTATATAAGATCTCCTTCTTCTTCTTCCTCGAGCACTTCCGCTCGCGCCGTTGCTGTACTCCCCTCTGCAAATCCTCCTGCGCTCCATAATTCTCTAAGCTCTGCACTGCTGCGCCATTGTTGATGCCTCCGCGCCGCTTGACCAGGCACAGCACGCCGGAATCCTCAATGGCTGCCGCGGATCTGGGAACCGCGGAGTGGGAAAGATCCAAGCTTTCCGCTCAGGACACCAACCTTCTGAAGAAGCTAGGGCTCAGCAAGAAGCCCAACGCACTGCGCTTTCCTAGTGAGGAGAGCTACCCAACCCCTCCAATGGGGTACCGGCTAAGTTTCATCGACCACCTCATCCGCGGTCTTTCCGCCCCCATTCATCCTTTTCTCCGCGGACTGCTTTTTGTTTATGGTCTGCAACTTCACCACTTGACCCCCAATTCGATCCTCCATATTTCTATCTTCATCACCCTCTGCGAAGCCTTTCTTGGCGTCCAGCCTAACTGGGCGCTATGGAAGCGCATTTTTTTCTGTCGCCGTAATGGCTCTCTGATACATCTCAAACGTATCTATAATTTCTTATGTTCCATGCTACTTTTATGATGATACTCACATGTTTTATACACATTATATGTCATTATTATGCATTTTCCGGCACTAACCTATTAACGAGATGCCGAAGAGCCAGTTGCTGTTTTCTGCTGTTTTTGGTTTCAGAAATCCTAGTAAGGAAATATTCTCGGAATTGGACGAAATCAAAGCCCAGGTTCCTATTTTTCCACGAAGCTTCCAGAACACCTGAGGAGATACGAAGTGGGGCCACGAGGTGGTGCCACACCAAGGCGGCGCGGCCAAGGGGGGGCCCGCGCCGCCCTGTTGTGTGGCCCCCTCGTGAGCCCCCCCTGACCTATCTCCTCCGCCTACTTAAAGCCTTCATCGCGAAACCCCCAGTACCGAGAGCCACGATACGAGAAAACCTACTGAGACGCCGCCGCCGCCAATCCCATCTCGGGGGATTCTGGAGATCACCTCCGGCACCCTGCCGGAGAGGGGAATCATCTCCCGGAGGACTCTACACCGCCATGGTCGCCTCCGGATTGATGTGTGAGTAGTTCACCCCTGGACTATGGGTCCATAGCAGTAGCTAGATGGTTGTCTTCTCCCCATTGTGCTTCATTGTCTGATCTTGTGCGCTGCCTATCATGATCAAGATCATCTATTTGTAATGCTACATGTGTGTTTGTTGGCATCCGATGAATAGAGAATACTATGTTCACTACAACAAGACCCCCCCTACAACAACGCATTTATCTGTATCTAAATGCCAATATGGGCGTTGCTAGGGTCTCTACCAACGGATAATGATGCATTGCGTTTTTGGGTGTTGCAAGGGTATGATGCAACGCATATAAGTCCGTTGGTAACCATTATATAAAGCATTGCAAAGTGGCAACGGATGTCAAGCAACTGTAGTATCCGTTGGTACATAATATATGCGGATTGAATAATTTATATCGATTTTTTTATTTGGTGGCTTTGCAGCTTCAAATATTACTGTCTTTTTTCCTCATCAAGATAATATATACTTAATACATTCATACGACGACAACGCAAAAATTGCAGAATATGAATGCATTGCATGAAGAAAATTTTCTTTATTTATAGTTAAAATCACCATCCGTACATGAAAATTATCTTAAGAGTACACATCTTACAATCCCACATCATGATATGATATTCTATCTAATCCTATATATGTTCCTTCTCGTTCTCTGACTTGTATTGTGGCATTTAATTTGAATGTAGCAGTCCTTGCTGATCTTTTGGTCCTGTAAAAAGAAAGTTTCCATTTTTAGAATTGATGTGGAAGAAAACAGTAGGCAAAGGGTATAGGAAATTCTACTACCTACTTGCTCAAGTACTCACCATTCGAAAATGTCAAAGTACATAAATATATTTGAAACATGGGATATCTTCACGATGCAAAGCACTAATCTGCATGTTTCTTTTCAGGATATACTTACATATAAAGTACAGTCAATTAAAAAGTGAAAGCAAAATATATATTGTACATCTTTGTTTATGATACCTTCAATTCACATCCACATGTTGCTTGGAATTTCTTTAACACCTCATAGAATTCCAAAGCTAAGTCACACAAGATAATTTGTGCTACCCCTTGAATTTAAAACAGCCCACGCCATCTAGATGTCAAGTCGGTAGCACACAGATCAAAAGACAAATGAAATACAGAAAAAGAAGTAACTATGATAAAGATATGAAAGGATTGGTTTAACAACCGATCAGAATCATCTAGTGGGCATAAGCAGTAGTTCACATATATCTGAGGAGTAGATTAGTAAACATTAACACAACTATAGGAATACATCGGGGAGCATTATAGCTTACCCACTAGCTCGAAGATATTCAGTTATTTATGAGTTGCCCCTGCAAAAAGAAGAGTCGAGGTGCACCAATATGAGCATGTCAAAATAATATAACAATGACATCACACATTGATCAGCAGTCAGTACTACTTGTCCTGCCGTAATAAAAGGAACATATAATGGTACCATGCTTTATGTTATTCTTTAGAAATGATAGACTTTTTAGTACATACTGGATTAGAGCATAATATGGCAAGCAAAACTGCAGTGTCATTTCTCATCTATGATGCAGAAATTATGCTGCAATGGTCTAGATTCATGTGACTAAAATCAGCTACATAAATTTTAGAAAAATAATAGAAGCAAAAGATCATCCTTGTAATGCACTTCTTGATCATAATATCATATACACACAGAAAAGTGCAATAGACAAAAACAAGTTGTACATATTAGGATATAGCGACAATAATGCTTCACTTGCTCGTGGGTTGCCCACCTCTAGCCCTCTCTAATCATCTACTATGAGCAATGAAGCCATGTGAGTATACGAAGGGTAAAGAAATAAATCTATTCATTCTCTCTTTAAAAGAAAAAAGGGAACATTCAAGCTGCATATATGACAGGGCAATTAACACTTACAGACTGCATTTTAATTAGGATATGAATTGATAAATTAGTTTCTATCATAAACTTAAGATATCTGTACAAGCCGAAAGGAGGAGATAGTAATTCTTATGTAACTTTTTTTCCAAATAAATCATGCTTAACAGGAAACCTGCAAGCTGCACACATCATTATTATAGCCGACTAGGAAACCCGTAAGCTGCACACATAAGGTACTAAAATTTCTTTAACTGAGTACAATATTGAGTCAATCTGAAATAGTAAAAAACCTCGAGTCCTTCCGTCATGTCCCCTGATTATAATCGCTTCTTTCTAGCTCAAATTATGCAGATTCAAGCACAAGAAGCATGAGAGGAAATGCTTAATACAAGAGATTAGTGAAAAGCGGCAATGAATTGGTAACTAGCTTGAACCACATAGGCACAAAAAGTTCAGTTCGTCGGGTACACATGAAGGGAGTAGACTGAATTTTTTATTCTTTCTGCAGTTCAGTTCGAGTGGTGTTTCTCTATATATTGTAACATGCTGGACACATCGTGTATTTCTTAAGTCAACGCAAATCGCTATTGTTGCTTCAAACTGAAAAATATAGCTAATCCGACGATCTGATAAGAAAACACTGATTAGTGATGGGGGATTACTCAATTTCTGTTCAAACCTCAGCTAGCAGCGTAGCAGCATTATCCATCGACCACACCCAGCCTACCACGTCTTACATCATGTAACTGTAGATTAGAGAAACACCAAGAGAAGGACTAACCTTGTCGTCTTACACAGAAGCAAAATCGGCAGGACAGGAGCGACGCCTGGTGACGGCAACTGACAGCGTACTGAGGTGGTGGCTAGGTGTTGGGCGTCCGGTGCTCGTCTGGTTCGCGCGATCCCCGATGTCGGCGTGGGAGTAGAACGGATGCACATTCATCAGGATCATCACCAAGAGTGAGAAACGGGTCGATCCGCCGCCCACGAGTCCTGCGACGAGGACCATCGGCATCCCCTCGACGACGCTGACGAAGGTGGGCGAGATGCAGATGCGTTTGGATGGGACATTGGAGAGGACACTGAGGGAGGAGTGGGGCGGCGGCAGGAGGATGGTAGATCGAACTAGGGGAGATCTCGTTATCAGATTGCAGTTGTAGGACTTTGTGGGAATGGGAGTAGATTAGGCCGAAATTTCCTCCACCGTGAATTACTTTGTAAAACATATCAAAAAATAACTTTTCGTGTAGGCGGCAATAGTTCCCGCTGCTGGAGCCAATATTTTCTACTACCCGCGTGGTTTCCAACTTTTTATTATCAAATCACGTACTAGGGAACGGATGCAAAGGGCATGGCATATATCTGTATCTATGATTGAATTTTACAACGGATATCCAAAGGGTTGTAAATCAAGTGTTGTTGTAGGATGGTTTTTCTTGTAGTGGTTATGTTGATTATCAATCTATGTGTTGTTTATGATCTTGCATGCTCTCCGTTGCTAGTAGAGGCTCTGGCCAAGTCATTGCTTGTAACTCCAAGAGGGAGTATTTATGCTCGATAGTGGGTTCATGTCTCCGTGAATCTGGGGGAGTGACAGCAACCTCTAAGATTATGGATGTGCTGTTGCCACTAGGGATAAAACATTGATGCTATGTTCGAGGATATAGTTATTGATTACATTACGCACCATACTTAATGCAATTGTCTGTTGTTTACAACTTAATACCGGAAGGGGTTCGGATGATAACCTGAAAGTGGACTTTTTAGGCATAGATGCATGCTGGATAGCGGTCTATGTACTTTGTCGTAATGCCCAATTAAATCTCACAATACTCATCATGTCATGTATGTGCATTATCATGCCCTCTCTATTTATCAATTGCCCAACTGTAATTTGTTTACCCAATATGCTATTTCTTATGGGAGAGACACCTCTAGTGAACTGTGGACCCCGGTCCATTCTTTTACATCGAATACAATCTACTGCAATACTGTTTCTACTGTTTTCTGCAAACAATCATCATCCACACTATACATCTAATCCTTTGTTACAGCAAGCCGGTGAGATTGACAACCTCACTGTTTCGTTGGGGCAAAGTACTTTGGTTGTGTTGTGCAGGTTCCACGTTGGCGCCGGAATCCCTGGTGTTGCGCCGCACTACATCTCGCCGCCATCAACCTTCAACGTGCTTCTTGGCTCCTACTGGTTCGATAAACCTTGGTTTCTTACTGAGGGAAACTTGCTGCTGTACGCATCACACCTTCCACTTGGGGTTCCCAACGGACGCGTGCTGTACGCGTATCAAGCTAAATTTCTGGCGCCGTTGCCGGGGAGATCAAGACACGCTGCAAGGGGAGTCTTCACATCGCAATCTCTTTACTTTGTTTTTGTCTTGCTTTATTTTATTTACTACTTTGTTTGCTGCATTATATCAAAATACAAAAAAATTAGTTGCTAGTTTTACTTTATTTGCTATCTTGTTTGCTATATCAAAAACACAAAAAAATTAGTTACTTGCATTTACTTTATCTAGTTTACTTTATTTACTACTGCTAAAATGGGTAATCCGGAAGTTGAAGTTCGTTCGTTTAAACAACAAGGGGGAGAATGTTTAAAAGATGCTTGGTATAGAATTAATGATGCTCATAATAGGTGCACTAAGAAACACTCCACCATTATCCTACACAGAAATTTTTATGTTGGTATCTCTAGTTGGAATAGGTATGTCCTTGATTGTCTCGCGGGAGGTAATTTCCTAGGTACTCCGGCTTTAGAAGCTAGTTGCATTATTGAGAGTCTATTTGGAAAACCACCTATTAATGAAGTGAAAACTGAAATCTCTCTTGAAAATATTATGAAAACGATAGAGATCATAGAGCAAAACTTTCCGAGTATTGAAACTAAATTGGGAATACTATTCAGTAGCACTAACAAACTTGATGAATCTCTAGGAGGAATTAATGAGAGAATTTCTATCTTAGAAACTTGTGCTACTCATGATAATCAAACCCATAGGATAAATAAACTTGAAGAAGCTATGGGAATTTTGGGTTCAACTTTTTCTTCTCTTAATTACAGGGAGAAAGCTTATGTGGGTAAGGAGCAAAAGTTTATGTATGTCTCTAAGGTGCCTAAACCAAAAAAATATTATTATAGGCCTAAAGTTGACAAAGCCCTTAATACCACTACAGATGGGGGAGCTAATGATATAATGCTTCATCTCTCGATAATACTTGATACACACTTTCTGCGCCTAGCTGAAAGGCGTTAAAGAAAAGCGCTTATGGGAGACAACCCATGTTTTTACTACAGTAATTTTGTTTTATATTTGAGTCTTGGAAGTTGTTTACTACTGTAGCAACCTCTCCTTATCTTAGTTTTATTGCATTGTTGTGCCAAGTAAAGTCTCTAATAAAAGTATGATACTAGATTTGGATTACTGCGCAGAAACAGTTTTCTTTGCTGTCACGAATCTGGGGCTAAGTCTCTGTAGGAAACTCAGAAAATTATGCCAATTTACGTGAGTGATCCTCAGATATGTACGCAACTTTCATTAGTTTTAAGTTTTTTCATTTGAGCAAGTCTGGTGCCTGTTAGAAATTCGTCTTTACGAACTGTTCTGTTTTTGACAGATTCTGCCTTTTATTTTGCATTGCCTGTTTTGTCATGCTTGATGGATTTCTTTATTCCATTGACTTTCAGTAGCTTTTTGCAATGTCTAGAAGTATAAAGAATGATTGTGTCACCTCTGAATATGTGAATTTTAATTGTGCACTAACCCTCTAATGAGTTGCTTTAAGTTTGGTGTGGAGGAAGTTTTCAAGGATCAAGAGAGGAGGATGATATACACCATGATCAAGGAGAGTGAAAGCTCTAAGCTTGGGGATGCCCCGGTGGTTCACCCCAGCATATATCAAGAAGACTCAAGCGTCTAAGCTTGGGGATGCCCAAGGCATCCCCTTCTTCATCGACAACATTATCAGGTTCCTCCCCTGAAACTATATTTTTATTCTGTCACATCTTATGTACTTTGCTTGGAGCGTCTGTTTGTTTTTGTTTTTGTTTTGTTTGAATAAAATGGATCCTAGAATTCATTGTATGGGAGAGAGACACGCTCCGCTGTTGCATATGGACAAGTATGTCCTTAGCTTTACTCATAGTATTCATGGCGAAGTTTCTTCTTCGTTAAATTGTTATATGGTTGGAATTGGAAAATGATATATGTGGTAATTGGTATAACATCTTGAATAATGTGATACTTGGCAATTGTTGTGCTCATGTTTAAGCTCTTGCATCATATACTTTGCACCTATTAATGAAGAAATACATAGAGCATGCTAAAATCTGATTTGCATGTTTGGTTTCTCTAAGGTCTAGATAATTTCTAGTATTGAGTTTGAACAACAAGGAAGATGGTATAGAGTCTTATAATGTTTACAATATGTCTTTTATGTGAGTTTTGCTGTACCGGTTCATACTTGTGTTTGTTTCAAATAACCTTGCTAGCCTAAACCTTGTATCGAGAGGGAATACTTCTCATGCATCCAAAATCCTTGAGCCAACCACTATGCCATTTGTGTCCACCATACCTACCTACCACATGGTATTTCTCCGCCATTCCAAAGTATATTGCTTGAGTGCTACCTTTAAAATTTCCATTCTTTACCTTTACAATATATAGCTCATGGGACAAATAGCTTAAAAACTATTGTGGTATTGAATATGTACTTATGCACTTTATCTCTTATTAAGTTGCTTGTTGTGCGATAACCATGTTTCTGGGGACGCCATCAACTATTTCTTTGTTGAATATCATGTGAGTTGCTATGCATGTCCGTCTTGTCTGAAGTAAGAGAGATCTACCACCTTATGGTTAAGCATGCATATTGTTAGAGAAGAACATTGGGCCGCTAACTAAAGCCATGATCCATGGTGGAAGTTTCAGTTTTGGACATATATCCTCAATCTCATATGAGAACATTAATTGTTGCCACATGCTTATGCATTAAAGAGGAGTCCATTATCTGTTGTCTATGTTGTCCCGGTATGGATGTCTAAGTTGAGAATAATCAAAAGCGAGAAATCCAATGCGAACTTTCTCCTTAGACCTTTGTACAGGCGGCATAGAGGTACCCCATTGTGACACTTGGTTAAAACATGTGTATTGCAATGATCCGGTAGTCCGAGCTAATTAGGACAAGGTGCGAGCACTATTAGTATACTATGCATGATGCTTGCAACTTGTAAGATATAATTTACATAACTCATATGCTTTATTACTACCGTTGACAAAATTGTTTCTTGTTTTCAAAATAAAAGCTCTAGCACAAATATAGCAATCGATGCTTTCCTCTTTGAAGGACCATTCTTTTACTTTTATGTTGAGTCAGTTCACCTATTTCTCTCTATCTTAAGAAGCAAACACTTGTGTGAACTGTGCATTGATTCCTACATACTTGCATATTGCACTTGTTATATTACTCTATGTTGACAATATCCATGAGATATACATGTTACAAGTTGAAAGCAACCGCTGAAACTTTATCTTCCTTTGTGTTGCTTCAATGCTTTCTACTTTGAATTATTGCTTTATGAGTTAACTCTTATGCAAGACTTATTGATGCTTGTCTTTAAGTACTATTCATGAAAAGTCTTTGCTTTATGATTCAGTTGTTTACTCATGTCATTTACCATTGTTTTGATCGCTGCATTCATTACATGTGCTTACAATAGTATGATCAATATTATGTTGGTAGCATTGTCACTTAAGAAATTATCTTTGTTATCGTTTACCTACTCGGGATGAGTAGGAACTAAGCTTGGGGATGCTTGATACGTCTCAAACGTATCTATAATTTCTTATGTTCCATGCTACTTTTATGATGATACTCACATGTTTTATACACATTATATGTCATTATTATGCATTTTCCGGCACTAACCTATTAACGAGATGCCGAAGAGCCAGTTGCTGTTTTCTGCTGTTTTTGGTTTCAGAAATCCTAGTAAGGAAATATTCTCGGAATTGGACGAAATCAAAGCCCAGGTTCCTATTTTTCCACGAAGCTTCCAGAACACCTGAGGAGATACGAAGTGGGGCCACGAGGTGGTGCCACACCAAGGCGGCGCGGCCAAGGGGGGGCCCGCGCCGCCCTGTTTTGTGGCCCCCTCGTGAGCCCCCCTGACCTATCTCCTCCGCCTACTTAAAGCCTTCGTCGCGAAACCCCCAGTACCAAGAGCCACGATACGAGAAAACCTACTGAGACGCCGCCGCCGCCAATCCCATCTCGGGGGATTCTGGAGATCACCTCCGGCACCCTGCCGGAGAGGGGAATCATCTCCCGGAGGACTCTACACCGCCATGGTCGCCTCCGGATTGATGTGTGAGTAGTTCACCCCTGGACTATGGGTCCATAGCAGTAGCTAGATGGTTGTCTTCTCCCCATTGTGCTTCATTGTCTGATCTTGTGAGCTGCCTATCATGATGAAGATCATCTATTTGTAATGCTACATGTGTGTTTGTTGGGATCCGATGAATAGAGAATACTATGTTATGTTGATTATCAATCTATGTGTTGTTTAAGATCTTGCATGCTCTCCGTTGCTAGTAGAGGCTCTGGCCAAGTCATTGCTTGTAACTCCAAGAGGGAGTATTTATGCTCGATAGTGGGTTCATGTCTCCGTGAATCTGGGGGAGTGACAGCAACCTCTAAGATTATGGATGTGCTGTTGCCACTAGGGATAAAACATTAATGCTATGTTCGAGGATATAGTTATTGATTACATTACGCACCATACTTAATGCAATTGTCTGTTATTTACAACTTAATACCGGAAGGGGTTCGGATGATAACCTGAAAGTGGACTTTTTAGGCATGGATGCATGCTGGATAGCGGTCTATGTACTTTGTCGTAATGCCCAATTAAATCTCACAATACTCATCATGTCATGTATGTGCATTGTCATGCCCTCTCTATTTGTCAATTGCCCAACTGTAATTTGTTTACCCAATATGCTATTTCTTATGGGAGAGACACCTCTAGTGAACTGTGGACCCCGGTCCATTCTTTTACATCGAATACAATCATCGCAATACTGTTTCTACTGTTTTCTGCAAACAATCATCATCCACACTATACATCTAATCCTTTGTTACAGCAAGCCGGTGAGATTGACAACCTCACTGTTTCGTTGGGGCAAAGTACTTTGGTTGTGTTGTGCAGGTTCCACGTTGGCGCCGGAATCCCTGGTGTTGCGCCGCACTACATCTCGCCGCCATCAACCTTCAACGTGCTTCTTGGCTCCTACTGGTTCGATAAACCTTGGTTTCTTACTGAGGGAAACTTGCTGCTGTACGCATCACACCTTCCACTTGGGGTTCCCAACGGACGCGTGCTGTACGCGTATCACTCTCCAAATGTCGCCTATAATATAGGCGGCGTTATAATTTCTGTTCGGCCCACTGTCGATTACTTCGACGTCAAACTCCCTGACTCGGTTCAAGGGTGGCGCAAGAAGTGGTTGTACATTCAAGAGGAGAACGATGGATGTGCTGAAGACAACATCCCTCCTTTTGACGGCGCCGAGAGAATTCTTCGCCGCCGCTCCTGGGACGCGGAAGCTACCGAAGAAGAAAGAACAGCGACTGAAGCTCTGATGGCTCGTATCCACGAGTTGCAAAATACTCGCGGCAAAGAATTATCAGGCATCCAAATCACAGCCTATTTTCTAAGGACCAGAGTGCAGCCTCTTCAGGCTCGCAAACACCCTCTCTGGAAGTATTCTGGCGACACGGACGTTGATCGGTTGTCGACGAATTTAGAGGTCAAGGATTTAAAAAAACTTGTCCGAAAAATCTCGTCTCTCAGCAAAAAAGATCCTGTCCCTTCTTCGTGTCGCGTAAAACCATTTAGCTCCACCAATCAACTTCCCAAGGTAAGCTTTGTCGCTTGATTTGCTATTGCTTTGCTATCTTTATTTTTACTGTCCTACTTTTTGACATCCTCCTCTTTTTTTTTGTATAGAACCATCCAAATCTCGTCTCGCTCCCTCCCCTTCCTGAAGGTGGAGAAGTCGAGGAAAGGGCTATCCTTGCCGACGATAACCAAGATGCCCCCTCGTTTGTAAATGAACCGGTAGATTCTCGAAAATCTGCGGGTTCCTCCGAAAAGGAAGCTGCCTCCGAGGGCACGACGTCGGCACAATCTCCTCCTCCTGCTGTTTCCCCAAGGAACAAAAGGAAAAGGAATGACGCCGAGGATTCCGGCACCTCCAAAGCCGAAGAAGTTGATCCTTCACGTCAGAAGGTAGCTTATGATCCATACCTTGGATCCCTCATCAGCTCGCAAGTTGTCTTTATTTCCCCGCATCTTTGTACTCGACGTTTTTTTGTCTATCTTGCTTTTTATGCTGTCGTCTTTTATTCACAGTGATGATGAGGAAGAATTACCAACTCTTGACGTGGCTGCTCGAACGAGCTCGTCACGTACTTTAGTTGTTTCGGAGATGCCAGCTGAAGGAGAGAAAACTTCGCCTCCTCAACTAAACGTTGGCGCTCCCACTCCACCTTCGAGCCCTCTTGTCCCTTCACCAAAAAGGACAAGGGTGGAAACAAATCGTGGAGCTTACCCTTGAATTGGGTAGCTCCTCCAATTCGTTCTTGGATGACGTAAGTCCCAAATTTGCTTATCTATATTTCCTCTTGTTCTCTTCTTTTATGCCTTCATATTTTTCCCATACCGACGTTTTCTTTCTTTGTCTTTCTTTGACAGCCTATGGTCAAAGAACTTCTTCGTATCGGTACCCAATTTGTTGGGTACCGTGAGTATGCTAGCAAGACTCAAGGTAATAATTTTTTTTTCTATGACACCTGCTTTTCGATTTCCTGCTCCTGCTTTGCTTGTATTTTTTGACGACTTCTTGATTATTGTGGCAGAGAGACTTGCAGAAGCCAACAAGCTTGTCGACACCCTTGCTCAAAAACTAGAGCGGAGTGAAATGGCTCGCAAGAAGGCTGATCTTGATGCTAGCCAAGCTAAAGCAGAGGCTGAGGAGGCCATGGCCAAAGCTGCTGATGTCGAAGATCTGCAGAAGAGGCTGGCTGACGCCGAAACTGCTTTGAATGAACACAAGGCCTCCCAAGCTACTCGTGAAAAGGCGATCACCAAGCGCTTGATCGCGCAGAATCGGCGCTTTGTCGGTAATTTTATCGTACCCTTCTTTCTTTTTCTTTTCTTCTTTTTTTTTAAGATTAATATTTCCTTCCTGCTGTCGACTAACACGTATTTTCCTCGGCAGCCAAAACAAACCAATAATTTGAGCTTGAAGATCCTGACGATGATCCTCTTCTGGACGCACTCTCTTTCCTAGAGTTTCACGGAACTGAAGTTCGCGAGGGCATAGAACATGCTGACGCAGGTTTATCAAAGCTGTTCCCCTACTTCTTCCCCAGGAAAGAGGAGCCCAAAACTTTTCTTGCTCTTGCCAAAGAGTTTTATTCGTCAGAAGATCTTGGACTGAAGATGCGCCAAGAAAACATGAAGGTTGCTGTCGAAAGCACTGTTGCCTTGGTCGCGGACAGCCAACAAACTGTCGACTGGACGAAAGTTGGTGCCACCGAGCAGATAGAACAAACGAAGTGGCGTTCGTTGATCAAGGCAGCTAAGCCCAACACGAAGAAAATCCTGGCCTATCTCGGGATCAAGCCAGCTTCGACTCCTAGCTCATCAAAGCCGGAGGTCTAGTTGAACGCCTTCTCTTTTTCTTTCTTTTGTTTTTGATGATGTCGCCAAAGTAGTTATTTGGCGACACGTACTCCATTAGCTCCGCTGTAATGCCTTTGTAAATATTCCGAAAGATTAATGAAAACTCTATCTTGCTTGTTGATTGATGTGGACTTTTTTGTTAAATTTCAGTTGGTATTTGATAACTATACTCCGTCTTCCGCTCCTTCCAATGTTTCGCCTTCTCCTTCTCGCTCGAGGAGAACTCTTGCTAATACTGCACCTGTCGAAGATTCCTTGCCGCAAGAATTGGATGAACTTCGGCAGCAACTTCAGTATGCAAAGAAGCAAACACTTGTGATGATGGAACAGTCTCGTAAGGCATCTGAAGCCGAAAAAATTGCGCTTCAGCAAGCTCGCGAGGCCGTGGCTGCTAAGGAAATCGCTGCTTCCGAGGCTGAAAAGGCAACTACTCGAGAAAATTTCATGCTCGAGTTAATGAATGAAGCCAGCGCGGATATGTCGGGTATGCTTGTCGCATCCTCCCCTTTTTTTTATAAGACCACGATACCTTCCGTCTTCATGCTACGTCTCTTAAAAATTTCTGCTCTGTTGTTTGATAGGTTCCTTTATTGATGCTGCTGCCGAAGAAGAGAGGGTAAATACTAGGACGAACCTCCTTGTTAACCTTGCCCTTGACCATGGTTCTCTGTTCTGGGCTACCCCAGAGAGGAGCCAACAGATTGTCAGATTTCAGGATCGCACCTCTCAAACTCGCGACTTCCTTGACTTCTGTACCAGGACCCTGTCTATGGTTTATAACTCCATGTTTCCTCGGAACGTTCAGCCACAAACTCTTCCCGAGCTAATGGGGAGATTTAAGGATCCCCACAAGATCCATGGTTTTGTCAAAGCTCAACTGGTAGCTGGCGCCAGGTTTGCCCTTATCATGCTTCAGATCTGCCACTCGAAGCTTGACCTGACCCAAGTTGTTGCGAAAGTTCATGAGAAGGTAAGACGTCGAAGAGTTGGTGTCGACCAAATTAACACGAAGGTTTCGCCTGTAGCCGAAGAAATGATTGAAGACCTTCTTCGGATGGATGCCGACTTTTTTGCAGACGGTCATTATGCTGATTTTCTTGGTGCTGCTCCCGAAGAAG
Organism: Lolium perenne; assembly: GCF_019359855.2. Taxonomy (NCBI): domain Eukaryota; kingdom Viridiplantae; phylum Streptophyta; class Magnoliopsida; order Poales; family Poaceae; genus Lolium; species Lolium perenne. The sequence continues at coordinate 347,208,812 of NC_067246.2, forward strand.
GCAGAATTACCCTTGATAACATATTGAATCACGACTAATTATTTTTCTTTGGTAGACGACTCTTCTTTGTAAACCACGATTGTGATTATATTGTGAAGTAATCATCATATTTCTATATTTGTCTAGCCCCCGAGTGTTTCGGTGGCTATCTTCTGTATTTGTGTATTGTGAGGTTTTGAACCAAGGCATTTATTCAATATGTAGTTTTGGCGAGTATCAGCCCCCGAGCTTATTTGTCGAGTACTATTTTGTATTTTTATTGACTCGCGAGGTATTTTAATACCAAGGCGAGGCTTTCTTTTTTCGAAGAACTATATTGAAATTCGTCGGGCCTGAGCCTTTGAGCGTGTCGATGAAGAAGAGCTATATTGTCACTATCTTTATTATATTGCAGCACCGCGAGCCCGCCTCATTAAAAACCTTTCCCGGCCCCACTCGGTGCCCCGAAAAAGGAAAAGAGTGCGTCTGAAAACTCGCGGGCGTTTCAGTACATTGAACTTTTACAAGGACTATATTTCGACTCTAGGCGTAGAACCGCCTGAGTTGCGCCACGTTCCAGGGGTTTTGCTCCTCCACCCCTGTCTTCTTGTCCTTTATCCTGTATGCTCCTCCTCCGATTACTTCCGTGACGATGTAAGGGCCAAGCCATGGTGACTCGAGCTTTTCATGACTTTTTTGCGTGAGCCGAAGAACTAGGTCTCCCACCTGAAAGGATCTTGGCCGCAAACGTCGACTGTGGTAATTCTTCAAGTCCTGTTGATATTTGGTTACTCGAGAGAGTACTTCATCTCTAGCCTCATCGAGTGCATCGACGTCATCTTCTAACGCTTTTCTCGACACCTCTTCGTCGTATTCCACGACTCATGGAGAATCGTGCTCTATCTCAATTGGCAGTACTGCTTCCGCTCCATGGACCAAGAAGAACGGAGTTTCTTGTGTCGCGGTGTTTGGTGTTGTTCGTATGCTCCATAATACACTGGGCAGCTCCTCTGGCCAGGTGTATCGAGCTTTCTCCAATGGTGCTAATAAGCGTTTCTTGATGCCGTTGCAGATTATTCCATTGGCTTTCTCGACTTGACCGTTGGTCTGCGGGTGCGCAACCGACGCAAAGTGTAGCTTGATACCCACTTCTTCGCAATAATCTTTAAACTCGTGGGATGTGAAGTTACTGCCATTGTCCGTGACGATGCTGTGGGGCACTCCAAATCTGAAGACGAGACTTTTTACGAATTTAACTACGGATGCCCCGTCTGGTGAGTTTATCGGCTTTGCTTCTATCCACTTTGTAAATTTGTCGACAGCTACCAGCATATACTCCTTTCCTCCTGTCCAAGATTTGTGTAACTTTCCCACCATATCGAGGCCCCATTGAGCAAAGGGCCAAGACAAAGGTATTGGCATCAGCTCTGCTGCCGGGGAGTGAGGTTTTGCGGCAAACCTCTGGCACGCATCGCAGGTTCTTACTATCTCCTTTGCGTCTTCTATTGCTGTCAACCAATAAAATCCAGCTCGAAAGACTTTGGCAGCAATAGCTCGGCTACTCGCGTGGTGACCACAAATTCCCTCGTGTACATCTTTCAGGATCATCCTTCCTTCTTCTGGTGTGACGCACCTCTGTAGTACTCCCGAAATACTTCGTTTGTATAGTTCCCCTTTGACCACAGTAAAAGCTTTAGATCGTCTAATAACTCGCCTTGCTTCGACTGGATCGTCGGGTATTTCCTTCTTCAGGATGTATGATATGTACGTCTGCATCCATGGTATTTGTATCATCATGACCAGGTCCTGATCTTCTTCTTCATCTTCCGCTAGGTTTTCTTTGGTAGCCCCCGAGGGTTTTTTCTCTTTCTTTTTTGGGTTTGTCGACTTCGTAGATCTCTCTGCTATCTCTTCCCAAAATACACCTGGCGGAACTGCAAGGCATTGCGACCCGATGTTTGCGAGAACGTCGGCTTCGTCATTGCTCAATCTGCTGATATGACTTACTTCGCATCCATCGAACAATTTCTCGAGCTCGTTGTAGACTTCCTTGTATGCTATCATGCTATCGTTGACTGCGTCGCATTGGTTCATGACTTGCTGAGCTACTAGCTGTGAGTCGCCAAAGATTTTTAGTCGAGTTGCACCGCAAGCTTTCGCCATCTTCATCCCATGTATGAGGGCTTCGTATTCTGCCTCATTGTTAGACGCGTTTGGGAACGTCATCCTCAGGACATACTTCAACTTGTCACCTTCTGGTGATACTAGCATCACGCCTGCGCCAGCTCCTTCTAATCTCTTGGACCCGTCAAAGTTCATGGTCCAAGTTCTCGATAAATCCGGTGGTCCTGTATTTTGCAGCTCCATCCATTCTGCGATGAAGTCTGGTAGAATCTGCGACTTGATTGCTTTTCTTTTTTCATACGTGATGTCCCGAGGGGAAAGTTCTATTCCCCAAAGGGAGACACACTCCGTAGCCTCTGGATTGTTGAGTATATTTGACAAGGGAGCCTCATTGACCACTATGATCGGGTGTGCCAAAAAATAGTGCCGCAATTTCCTTGCGGTTGTGAATACTCCATACGCTAGCTTTTGATACTGAGGGTATCTCTGTTTTGAAGGCGATAAAACTTCGCTGACGAAGTATACTGGCCTCTGTACTCCATGGAGTTTTCCTTCTTCCTCCCTTTCGACGACAAGTACCGTGCTTACCACCTGAGGCGTGGCCGCAATATACAGCAACAGAGGCTCCTTCTCTTTTGGCGCCACCAAGATTGGGGGTGTCGAGATTTTGCGTTTGAGATCTTCGAAAGCCCTGTCCGCCTCTACGTTCCATTGGAACTTGTCTCCTTGTTTGATCAAGGCGTAAAATGGTAACGCCTTTTCTCCAAGCCTGGCGACGAATCTGCTTAAAGCTGCGACTCGCCCGGTTAACTGCTGTACTTCTTTCAGCTTTGTTGGCTTCCTCATTGTTACGATGGCCTGTATTTTTTCGGGGTTTGCTTCAATCCCTCTTGCTGAAACTAAGAACCCGAGAAGTTCTCCCGCAGGGACGCCAAAAGAGCATTTTGTCGGGTTCAGCTTGAGACAGAACTTATCGAGGTTGTCGAAAGTTTCCTTTAAATCCTCAATTAGAGTGTCACCTTTTTTGGATGTTATGACGACATCGTTGATGTATACTTGTACATTTTTTCCGATTTGCTCTGCTAGGCACTTCTGCATCATCCGCTGATATGTTGCTCCCGCGTTTTTCAACCCGAAGGGCATTGTTCGATAGCAGAACATGCCGTAAGGGGTGATGAACGCTGTTTTCACCTCATCATCTTCTTTCAATCTAATCTGGTTATAACCAGAATAGGCATCCAGGAAGGAAAGACGTTCACATCCTGCCGTGGAGTCGATAATTTGATCGATCCTTGGGAGGGGAAAGTGATCCTTTGGGCAATGTTTATTAAGACACGTAAAGTCGACGCACATGCAAAGGACCTTCGTGTTTTTCTTCGGCACCAGCACTGGGTTAGCTACCCATGTGGCCTCTGTATGTATTTCTTTGATGAAACCTGCTTCTCTGAGTTTGTTAATTTCCGACAGCATAGCCTTGCGGTTTGGTTCCGAAAAACGCCGCAGAGGTTGTTTGATTGGTTTCGCGATTGGATCCAAGTGTAGGTGGTGCTCGGCAAGTTCCCTGGGTACTCCTGGCATGTCAGCTGGACACCATGCGAAGATTTTCCAGTGCTCACGGAGGAACTCGACGAGCGCGCTTTCCTATGCGAGGTCCATGTTATTTGCAATGGACGTCGTTTTCTTCGGGTCTGTCGGGTGAATCTGTACTTCCTTGGAATCCTTTGCTGTGTTGAAGGTTGACTCCTTGCTAGGCCTTCCCACGTCTGGTAGCAAGTCGTAATCTGTCGTGAGTCTTGACTCCATATACCCCGCTTGCATCCCGAAGGTTTCTGAGAGTCGATGAAAATCCTTATCACATTTATCGGCAAGCGAAAAACTTCCTTTAATTGTGATTGGCCCCTTAGGTCCAGGCATCCTCCACAACAGGTATGTGTAATGTGGTACTGCCATAAACCTAGCGTATGCTGGGCGCCCCAACAGAGCGTGGTACTGTGATGGGAAATCCACGACTTCAAACTCCAACCTTTCAATCCTGTAATTCTCTCGGGTGCCAAACTGAATGTCGAGATTGATCCTCCCCAATGGGTAACTTGGCTTCTCTGGTGTGATGCCATGAAAACGCGTATCCGTTGGTTTGAGGTTCGCCAAGGATATGTTCATCTTCCTTAGTGTATCTGCATACATAAGGCTTAGACTGCTTCCTCCGTCGATGAAAACTCGAGATACATCGAATCCTGCGATCACTGCTGGCAAAATTAGTGCTGATTGCCCTGGTCGAGGAACTTGCTGCGGGTGATCCGCAATTGTGAACCCAATATCTTGTCCCGACCAATTGAGATACTCGACTGTTGGTGGAGGCATCTTCTCTGCCATGAACACCTGCCGCGAAATTACTTTCTGAGCTCTGTTGGATGGTCTGCCTTTCTGAATCATCGAGACCGCTCCATGGGAGTTAGGGTCGACATATGGTGGTGGTGCTGGTGCTGCCGCTATTCTGAGCTGGTGTCGATTTTCTTCCGTAATTGCGGGAGGAGGTGGTAGGTGGATCTCACTCCTAGGTCCTTGGGGATTTCGACTTGCTGCCTGAGCATGGGCTTGCGCGGCAACCCTCATCATTGCTTGAAAATGTTGACAGTCTTTCTGTAGATGTCCTGACTGCCTTACCCCATTGTTGTCGACGAAGAAGTGCATCTGGCACGGACCGTTCATCATATCTTCAGGGGTCACAAAGGGCCTCTGAAACCTAGTTATCTCTATTGCTTCCTCCGGCGCCTGATCGAAACCCAGCCGAGATTTGGCCAGGTGGATCATAACTCGAAAATCGAGAGAATCGTCGCCTGCCCTGATAATTTCGACTGCGGTCCTCCTCCGGTGACCTATGTCGCTTATTGTGCACAGCGTCTTCGCCATCTGCCCATTTATTTGCTATCTACATCAATGCTGATACTGTTTTTGGGTTAGTTCTCCCCAGATCCTCCACGAAATCTCCTCGTCGGACTCCTGCAACAAACGCATCTATGGCTCTCTCGTCAGATATGTTCTCTGCCGAGTTTTTGATTATGTTCCACCTTTGGATGCACTTCCTCATTGATTCATCATGCTTCTGTCGACACGATCTCAACTCCTCGAGTGTCGCAGGCTTTTTGCAAGTAGACCGGAAATTCTTGATGAATATGTCCTCGAAATCTGTCCAGCTATCGATGGAACCTACAGGAAGCTTCTTTATCCACGATCTTGCGGCTCCACTCAAGTGCCTTCAGGATTTAAGCTACCCGATAATTTCAAAAAATTCGACGGATTGCAGGATCCTGAAGATTGGCTGGTAGATTACCTCGAGACAGTGAAATTAATTGGCGGCACAAGTGCACCTGAATGCTCTGCATTGCCGTTGCCCTTGTGCCGCCAATTAATTTCACTGTCTCGAGGTAATCTACCAGCCAATCTTCAGGATCCTGCAATCCGTCGAATTTTTTGAAATTATCGGGTAGCTTAAATCCTGAAGGCACCCGAGTTTTTCGGACCCTTCTAGTAAAACATGGTAGCCCACACATGTCCTCTTCCGCTATATCTGGAGAGTGGCGATGTTCCCTTCTATGTTGTCGTGCCCTGTCTACCCTTGCCTGAGTTTCTGCGTCCCTTGCTTCGCCTGTTCTTTCGGGAGCTGCTGCTACAACCGCGGGTCGTGGACTATTTTGCCTTGCTGATCCTTCGGGGGGCGTTGATGCGAACGCTGTTCCCATGGCTCCAACACCTTCCATGGCCATATTATACAATGCTTCCCTTGGATCTCCAGGAGGTGGCCTAGATGCGAGGATAAAGGCTTGTGTCGCCATATACCCAACTTCCGGTGTTTTGGGAATGACATTTCCCCTCGTGTCTATTGACATAAAGGACATGTCGAGGTTTTGAACTAGATTCTCTCTTTCTGCTTCAGGTATGTTTTGCAACCTTGACCTTGCCTTGTTCCGAGCTTCTCTGTGACTATCTCCCGAAGTTCCTGAATGTCGACTGAGGTCTGCCCTTCGCCTGCTTGACGCGGAAGCTGCCTCCTTTCTTCTGTTCAGATCAGCTGTCTGTTTCTCCAATTCCCTTCCAGCTCGAGCGAGTCTATATTGGTATGCCTGCAATTCCTCGACCGTGGCGGTTGTCGCCATTGGTTCTGAACCATCCATAGCTCTTGCGGCTCTGTCCCATGCTGCTTGTGGCAACTGAACTCTCATACGTGGTGTAGGCCCAACGTATTTGTTGCCTAATCCTCGCCTTAAGTCAGAGGGATCGACGTATGGATTTCCCAGATCGTCGAAAGCCTCCGATGTTTCACCCTGATCACGACTTGCTTCTCCGATGACGTAGATTTGATGATATTTTGAATTCTGCGCCTTGCTGGATTCGGTGACACCATCATAGAGATTGGTGAAGACCTTTCCAATGGTGACAGATTTGTCGATGAAGTCGAAGCTGTCGACGCTTTCGGAATCGCTGCTTATATAGGAGTCCGCAGACGACTCGAAAGACATGTCGCTGAAGATCTTGGCGAGCTTTTCGCTTGCCTTGGTGCTGACGAAGCGTGGCGAAGAGTTTCCTTCGTCGCCTGAACGTCGAGAAGGTCGGAATTTCGAGACGATAACTTCCTTCCTTCCCGACGCGAAAGTGGAAACTCCCGAACGTCATCTCCATGGTATCCTCCGGATATGTATATGCATCCAAACGGGAGGGCGGGTGAGGTACAAAATCAACGAGACCAGTTTCGATCTGTTTACCTCTGTCCATGATGTTGCTTGCTGCCGATGAAGTCGACGATCCTGAACGTGCCATCGAGATCAGCTCCTTGTCGCCTCTAAATCCCACAGACGGCGCCAATTGACAAGGTATTAACTTGTCAATGCCTACAAATAGTAGACTAGGGTTTTGTTTGATGTAGAGGGCAAGTAGATCTCGAAGGTTTCAGCCGAAAAGTACTCGACGAAATAAAACTAGGGTTTGCTCAACAATGATTCGATGATCTTTCTCGTCCCTCGACTCCCCCTTATATATGAGGCGGAGCCGAGGGATTCGTATTGTACAAGCTTACAGAGTCCGGGGAGGTTTCTAACTCATCCCGCAAGATTACATACAACACCTCCTATTACAACTCTAGCTTTCATTAATAATATCTTACGGCTTCCGAGTCTTCTTATTCTTCGAGTTAGTGGGCCTTCAGTAAACCCCGGGTACTATCTTCGGCAGGCCCATTGGGGATGCCTATGTCACTCGCTGATAATTATGTGGATGTACTCGCAAACGTAGTATCCACATAGATCAGTCCCTTGTGGTTGTTTCGCGCATTTCTGTACAAGAATATAATTCAGTCAAACAATAATCAAGTATGATAAAGGTGTGTGGACCTAGGTAACTACTACTTACTTTGTTCACGCGCCATATCAGCTTCGGTGCCCATTGAAAGGACTGATCTTCCTTGATGGATGTTTCCCATACGCTGCCCGACAAAAGAAAATGCACAAAAGAGTTATCAATCAGTTGATATCAGGAAATTCACAAAAAAACCGATAAGAATTTGAATTACCTTTTGAGCATAAGAAAACAAGACTTGTATAATATAGGCTCTTTGGTTAGTGAGTCAAAGACTTCAACTTCTCCTTCGTACATTTTAATGACGATAAGAATAAAGTGAAACCTGCGCACGTTTAAATATGTAGTGTCATATATATAAGTCATCAGTTAATATTTTAACATATGGTGAGCAAAATAGATTGTGTTATAAGAGAGTAACACTCACTGGAAGTTGTAAGGTCAAAGTATTGTCTTTTTGTCACGTTGTCGCTTCAAAAACCTTAGCAAAGTCTCCGGTGTATCCCTGTTATAGAGGGGTTCTTCTATGGTCCTGACATGCATTGTATCCGGGTCAATGAACCAAATGTCTGTGATTTCACCCCTTTTGCATTCGAGTATCTTCGATCTGCATAACATAGCGCACAAAAGATTATAATTTGCAGATAATGAAGGAGCTGAGCTAAAGGCTTCTCAAATTATATAAATAAATCACTTACAAATCACTTACAGACAATAGCAACTGATGATAGATTTGTCGAGGGCCCGAAGATTGTATAACTGGAAAAGCTCGCAGAAGTCAACGCTCACAGAGTATTCTTGGAAGTAGTGCTCTTCCTTAACTCGCACCATGATAGTCTCGATCCCTCCCTTTGTGGAAACAACGTACCACGTATGCAAGTTACACATTCTTGTTGGTAGCTTCATGAGATTCTCGACCAAATCTTTCCCTTGAACATATTTATATTGTACTTCAGCTGAGGGGTAATCGGTGTATTGTCGAGAACTTTGAACGGCCTTCTCGTCAAACACCACGAGATGGGGGGGCGATTGAACGGGTTGTTGTCCGAGCTGGTAGACTTGGTGTATCCCTTTTATCTCCTTGACACCCGATTGATTGCGTTGTTTCGCCTCCACCATCGCGTCATACGATCTTTCAATAGAACGCCTATAGTCAGATGGCGGCGATGGTACAGGGTCATACAGATTCTCAACGGTATGCACAACTTTCACTGGATCTAGTGTCTTCTCAAAAGGTATCTATGGCGCTTTCTTAGCAAAAAAGGCTTTCAGCTGGGACTGACATATTTCCTCATTTTCCTTGACACTCATTTCCCAAGGTAACTTCTCCATAGGCGGCAGTGGTTTCTCCATTCTAGATATCTTCCTAGACGGAGTACCGTTCCGCTTAAAGGGCGATGTCTTACGCGGAGGATCTCGAGATGGTGGACTAACACTGGGGTCTCTCTCAGGTAGGTGTGGACTTTGCTGCTCCTGTGGACTGCTACCAGGAGGAGTCGATGGCCTTTGCTGCTCATGCGGACCGCTACCAAGAGGAGTCGGTGGCCTTTCCTGCTCATGTGGACCGCTACGAGGAGTCGGTGGCCTTTGCGAAAGGACGATGTATCTCTTCGGCCATATGGTGAAACCTTGCTTGACATCGGCAATTGTCCTCTCATCGTCACCTCTAGGAAAATCAAGCTCCACTGTTTCAAAACCCGGAACAACTTCATCCACCCCGACACGAACATAGCCAGGTGGAATGGGCATATGATGGTGCGTTGCTCCATCTTCATTCGGGTAAACATAGCCGACCACCACCTTAACAGACGTGGTCCTGAATAACATATATAGCTCGCAATCTGTCTTCTCCGTGACATAATCGACGGGGTAGCTTCCTCCACATCCGTCAAGATGCGTGGAACCCACACTGCTTCTTCGCTGAGATGGGGTGGCATCGGCTTGAGGTTCCTGTAGAAACATCCGCTGAGCAGGTGCCCTCTGATTTTTCTCAAGCGCCTCCACCCTATTTAACAATTCCGTTACAATGTCCGCCTCCTTCTTCTTCTTTCACGAACGGCTTCTATAAGTGTCAGCGCTGTCCGGCCACGCTTCCTTCATGGTGAGACCTGGGCGAGCTCGTACCCGTCCAATGTGTTCAGGATTCCCCAGAGCGAGTGTCAGCTCGTCATTCTCTCTATCGGGAATGTACTCTCCCTTTCTGACCTTTTCAATTGCATCTACAAGCTTCGGTACGATTGCCTCAATTTTTTCCTTCCATTTTCCCTTCGAAACGATTAGCCATGTCTTTGGGTCCAACCCTGCCCCATGCGCGAACAACCAGAACTTGGACCGTTCGGGCCAGTCCCATGTCTGTGGAGTGATTCCTGCATCCATCAGTTTATTTTCAAACGTTGTCCACTTCGGAATGGCAGACTTGTAGCCACCTGACCCCAAATGATGCCAAAGTTTCTTCTTTGAAGCATTTTTCTTATTTGTGACCGATCGGGACACAAAAGTACACGATTGCTTATACATCTTCAATGCGGGCTAGTGATCATTTATCTTCACTAGATTATCATCGAATACTGGATCTTCATTCTTATATTTGTCCCATAAATTTTTCTTCCAAGTCTGGAATTGTATGGCCATCTTCTCCCATGTTCATTCCCTGACTTTATTCTTCTGGCCTTCCGTCATGTCTTCCGGTTGGCTGAATCGTGTCAGTAGACTGTCCCAAAGAAAAAATTTCATCGTGTCGTTGACATAACTAGCTTCAGTCCCCGCTTTCTTCGGCTTATTCCACTCTTGAATGCTGATCGGTAGATGATCCCTAACAAGAACTCCGGCTTGACTTGTAAATTTGCGGCAGTACTCTTTGGGATGCTCCGGTTCACCATTAGCCTTAAATGCCGTGAGGGCTAACCTGCCCTCGCCCTTTAACACTCTCGTCGGGCCTCGTTTTGTTTTAACAGACTTGCCCGATGATGCAGAAGGCTAAAAGAAAAAATTATTCGTTAATAAGTGCAATACAAATAAATGAATGCATCTAGGGATCGATGAACATAGACTAATTGATACATAAATATACATCTCGCCCGAGTTTGTTATGGACACTTCGTTGTCTCTTCTAACTTGTTCAGACTCAAGTCCCTCGCAGAAATTATTCAGAAAGTCTTGGAACTCGTTCTCATCTCCATCGGTTTCCATACCACGGGCACTCTCATAGATCAATTTCTGCACCGCTTCTTCCCCCTCCTCATCTCGGACGAAGGTGCCATCCGCCATACCTCAATGTCACTACAAAATTAAGAAAGCAATTATATTTCATTCATCATGTCATGATCATATAACAGATTGCTAGATGGATAACAATTGAAATAAAGAAAGCAAAAAACCCTAACCCTAACACTCGGAGCTCCTCCTCTCGCTCTTCTCTCTATGTCGCGGCGGCACCGCCACGGACTCGGCCACGGCCACGGTCTCGGCGTTCCCCCTGCTCCTCTCGCTCTTCTCTCTTTTTCTCGACCCTAACCCTAACACTCGACGTTCCTCCTCTCGCTCTTCTCTCTATGTCGCGGCGGCACCGCCACGGACTCGGCCACGGCCACGGTCTCGGCGTTCCCCCTCCTCCTCTCGTGCTTCTCTCTTTTTCTCGACCCTAACCCTAACACTCGGCGCTCCTCCTCTCGCTCTTCTCTCTATGTCGCGGCGGCACCGCCACGAACTCGGCCACGGCCACGGTCTCGTCGTTCCCCTACTCCTCTCGCTCTTCTCTTTTTTTCTCGACCCTAACCCTAACACTCGGCGCTCCTCCTCTCGCTCTTCTCTCTATGTCGCGGTGGCACCACCACGGACTCGGCCACGGCCACGGTCTCGGTGTCCCCCCTACTCCTCTCGCTCTTCTCTCTTTTTCTCGACCCTAACCCTAACACTCGGTGATCCTCTTCTCGCTCTTCTCTCTATGTCGCGGTGGCACCGCCACAGACTCGGCCGCGGCCACAGACTCGGCGCTACGGCCTCGGACTCGGCGCCGCCACGGACTCGGCCGCGGCCACGGCCACGGCCAAGGACTCGGCGCTCCTCCTCGATGTCGCGGTGCCACGGCCACCACCACGGACTCGGCGTTCCCCCTCCTCCTCTTTCTCTTCTCTCATTTTCTCGACCCTAACACTCGGCGCTCCTCGATCCTCTTGCTCTTCTCTCTTTTTCTCGACCCTAACACTCGGCGTTCCCCTCCTCCTCTCTACTTCTCTCTATTTATCTCCATCTACATCAACACCCACATGGAGTCCCCTCGCGGCGGGACACCGAATACATCGACATCTACATGGAATACCCTCACGACGGGACACCGTCTACACCGTCAACACCGAACTCCTTACATGCACTCCGCATCATCATCTACAAGCGATGTCGTTGCGCCTACGTCTAAACATGCACGAGACGAGTCTAAGTCCGAGACCAGGCCGACCAGGTGCTCCATCCCCCGGGCTAGGCATTGTGTCGAGCACCTGGCGGGCGCGGTGGTCGCCTGGGGGTCGGCGAGCGTCCCGTTACCATGGCGGGCCCTGCAGGTCAGAACGGCGGCGGTGGAGGGGCTCGCGGCGCGGCGGTGCAGAGGGTAGCGGAGAGAGGAGAAGCAGAGGTCACCTGTGCGCCGGCGAGGAGAGGGGAGCGGCGTGCTACGCTATGGGCCACGGTCTCGACGTGCTGCGCGTCGGGCGAGGGTGGACGGCGTGCTGCTGCGGCCAAGGTAAACGACGTGGAGTACCTTTGGTACCGGTTGGATCCACCAACCGGTACGAAAGCCCTTTGGTACCGGTTGGTGGATCCAACCGGTACGAAAGGTCATTTTTCTTTTCTTTTACTTTTTCTGTTTGTTTTCTGTTTCTTTTTCTTTCCTTTTCTGTTTCTTTTGCTGTTTCTTTTGTTTTCCTTTTGCTGTTTCTTTTCTTTTTCTTTCCTGTTTCTTTTCTTTTTCTGTTTCTTTTTCCTTTCTTTTCTATTTATTTTTTCTATTGCTTTTCTTTTCTATTTCTTTTCTTTTCTATTTATGTTTTCTATTGCTTTTCTTTTTCTTTTCTGTTTCTTTTCTTTTCTATTTTTTCTATTTCTTTTCCTTTTCTTTTCTGTTTCTTTTCTATTTCTTTTCTATTTATTTTCTATTTCTTTTCTACTTCTTTTCTTTACTCCCGCCATGATGCCGTCCGCACGGGAAAGTTTCCCACCCCGACGTCGCGCGGGAAACTTTCCCGCCATGACGCCACACGTGGGAGAAAAAAGGCGAGAAAGAAAGAGCGGGAATAAAATTTTATTACGATTGAACTCTAATTAAAAGTACATAGCTAAACTAAAAATTAAGATACAGGGCCAGATTTGACTGTTGGAGTCATTCAGTCATACTCATGCCTAGCCCTATAGTAGTCTCCACTGTAGTCGTCGTAGTCGCCGTCATCATCGTCGCTGGCATCGGGGTCGCGGTAGTCGAACCTCGGCGGGAGAGCACGCGTGGGCTGGGACTGAGGGTAGCGCAGGCGGGGGCCACGGTAGGCCATGACGCCCTGGAGAGTCCGGCCGCGCCACCACAGCCGACGGCCGACCTCGTTGAAGTTCGAAGGAGGCGGGCCGCCCTCCTCCTACCTAGCAAGCGCCCTCTCACGCCGATTGATGAAGAAGCTTTCCCAAGTCGGGCTGTAGTCGGGATGCCACTGGGGATTCCTCCGCTGCTCTGGCGTGAGCTCAAAGTAGTAGTGGTTCGTGATGGCCATCTCGCGTGCCACACCTAGAGGGACTGGAGGGACCGGTATGCCTTCGACGCTTAGCAACCAGCCGGCCGGGACGCGGTAGCCCGGCGGGCAGGGGTAGTTCGAGGCGCAAAGCGCCTCCGCCTCCCGGGGGGTTAGAGATACGATGGAAGCCATGTGAGAGAATGATGAGGTTTGCAGATATGAGTCTAGATGTGATATGTAAATGGAGGCCAAGCCTACATATATATAGTGAAAAAATGGCGGGATGACAGAGGCGGGAACCGGTGGAAAGCGCGGGAAGAAAATAGGCAGGAACGCAATGGTGCGACAAACCTTTAGTACCGGTTGGTGGGTGCAACCGGTACTAAAGGTGTTTTTTCTGTCATGTAACAAAACTGTTGGTGGGATAAGGACGCGTGGGTAACCTTTAGTACCGGTTGGTGGGTGCAACCGGTACTAAAGGTGGTTTTTCTGTCATGTAACAAAACTGTTGGTGGGATAAAGACGCGTGGGTAACCTTTAGTACCGGCTTGTTGGTGCAACAGGTACTAAAGCTGTCGGCAGGATAAGGATGCCCTGCTCGATGAGATAAAGCATGTAGCGCACGACGCCCTATCGGAGGAAGAAGACAAAGTAGAAGCGGCGCCGTGCCTATAAAAGGAGCATCGATACGCCATGGCAAGCAGCTCAACAAGCCAACATGGATGGAGAGTTTCATCACCATGGATGGAGGAAAGGGTTGGGACATCTCCCGTGGCGGAACTTGTCGAAGATGCCCTTGGTGCACACGCCCTATGGCATCTTCGGAAGTTCCGCCTCGGAAAAATTTCCCTGCAAGCCCGTGAAAGACTCCATCTCCTCTAACAATGTTGGGGAAAGGGTTGGGAAATCTCCCGTGGCGGAACTTGTCGAAGATGCCCTTGGTGCACACGCCCTATGGCATCTTCGGAAGTTCCGCCTCGGAAAAATTTCCGTGCAAGCCCTTGAAAGACTCCATATCCTCTAACAATGTTGGGGAAAGGGTTGGGAAATCTCCGTGGCGGAACTTGTCGAAGATGCCCTTGGTGCACACGCCCTATGGCATCTTCGGAAGTTTCGCCTCGGAAAAATTTCCCTGCAAGCCCGTGAAAGACTCCATCTCCTCTAACAATGTTGGGGAAAAGGTTGGGAAATCTCCCGTGGCGGAACTTCTCGAATATGCCCTTGATGCACATGCCCTATATATGGCATATTCGGAAGTTCCGCCTCGGAAAAATTTCCCTGCAAGCCCGTGAAAGACTCCATCTCCTCTAACAATGTTGGGGAAAGGGTTGGGAAATCTCCCGTGGCGGAACTTCTCGAATATGCCCATGGTGCACATGCCGTATATATGGCATATTCGGAAGTTCCGCCTCGGAAAATTTCCCTACAAGCCCGTGAAAGCTACTTAACTAGTAAAACAAGCCAACCATCTCCATTGTTAATATCTTACATACAGTAACATCATTACACAAAAGTGATTTCCATATTGAGATACGCAAGTTATGATCCCTATCTAGCTAGTCTTCTGAGTTTTCTTCGTCTGTTTCCCTTTCTTCTGACTGCGACGCAACCATGGACAATCTTCATTATTTAAGATGATGCTTAGGTCAGTTTTTACCTTGAAGGGTGGAATATCATCAAACTTATTATAATCTTCTGACATGTCTGTCTTGTCCTCTACTCCCATGATGTTTCTTTTTCCTGAAAGAACTATGTGCCGCTTTGGCTCATCGTATGATGTGTCCTCTTGCCTTTCTTTTCTTTTTTTCGGTTTGCTAGACATGTCCTTCACATAAAAAACCTGAGCCACTTCACTGGCTAGGACGAATGGTTTGGTGTCGTACCCTAGATTCTTGAGATCCACTGTAGTCATTCCGTACTGCGGGTCTACCTGTACCCCTTCTTTCAGGTTGAACCATTTGCACCGGAACAAAGGGACCTTGAAATTAGGTCCATAATCAAGTTCCCATATCTCTTCTATGTACCCATAATATGTGACCTTGTTCCCATTGTCATCTTCTGCATCAAAGCGGACACCACTGTTTTGGTTGGTGCTCTTTTTGTCTTGGGCGAACGTGTAAAATGTGTTCCCATTAATCTCGTACCCTTGAAAAGTCGATATAGTAGAAGATGGTTGCTTGGCCAACAAGTACAGTTGCTCGTCATCAGTGACATTCATGAGACGTGTTTGCAACCAACCGCCGAAAGTCTTCATGTGTTCTCCATCAATCCAATCTTCACGTTGCTCCGGGTACTTAGAGCGTAAGATATCCTTGTGTTCCTCTTTGTACGGAGCCACCAAGATGGACTTATGTAGAACTGTGTAGTGTGCTTGAGTGAAATAATGTACGTCATACACGTTGTTGCTTTCTTTCCTAGCGTGCCTTTTCCACGCAGTCTCCCCTCATAGCGCGATTCAGGAACACTGATCGGCTTAAGGTCAGGAATAAAGTCAACACAAAACTCAATGACCTCCTCTGTTCCATAGCCCTTGGACATGCTTCCTTCTGGCCTAGCACGGTTATGAACGTACTTCTTTAAGACTCCCATGAATCTCTCAAAGGGGAACATGTTGTGTAGAAATACAGGACCGGGAACACCAATCTCTTCGACCAGGTGAACTAGGAGATGTGTCATAATATTGAAGAAGGATGGTGGGAACACCAACTTGAAGCTGACTAGACATTGGACCACATCCTTCTATAAATTTTGTAGAGTAAGTGGATTGATCACCTTCTGAGAAATTGCATTGAGGAACGCACATAGCTTCACAATGGGTACTCGAACATTTTTCGGCAGAAGCCCCCTCAATGCAACCGGAAGTAATTGTGTCATAATAACGTGGCAGTCATGAGACTTTAGGTTTTGAAACTTTTTCTCTAACATGTTTATTATTCCCTTTATATTCGACGAGAAGCCAAACGAGACCTTGATGCTACTCAGGACTTCAAAAAAGATCTCCTTCTCCTCTTTGGTAAGAGCGTAGCTGGCAAGACCTTGATACTTCTCTGGATTCAGGTTGTTACCTTCGTGGATACTTTGCTGGTCCTGCCGTGCATCCGGTGTATCTTTTGTCTTCCCATACACGCCCAAGAAGTTTAGCAGGTTCACACAAAGATTTTTGAGTACATGCATCACGTCGATTGCAGAGTGAACCTCTAAGAATTTCCAGTAGGGTAGCTCCCAAAATATCGACTTCTTCTTCCACATGGGTACGTGTCCGACAACATCATGCAGAACAGATTGTCCGCCGGGACCCTTTACAAAGATCACTTTTAAATCCTTGACCATATCATATATAACTTCCCCAGTAGGGCGGGTAGGCTTCGGTCGGTTATCTGCCTCACCTCCTAAATGCTTTCCTCTCTTTCTTACGTGATGTTGTTTTGGAAGAAATCGACGATGCCCCAGGTACACATTCTTGTTTCCCAAATATATACTGTCAGTCTCACCTAAACAGTGTGTGCATGCATTGTATCCCTTGTTTGACTGCCCTAAAATGTTACTAAGAGCAGGCCAATCATTGATGGTTACAAACAACAATGCCCGTAGGTTAAATTCCTTTTGTTCGTGCTCATCCCACACAGGTACACCTTCGTCACGCCACAACTGTAAAAGTTCTTAAACCAATGGCCTCAGGTACACATGAATGTCGTTGCCGGGTTGCCTCGGGCCCTGGATGAGCACTGGCATCATAATGAACTTCCGCTTCATGCACAACCAAGGAGGAAGGTTATAGATACATATAGTCACTGGCCAGGTGCTATGACTGGAGCTCTGCTCACCGAAAGGATTAAAGCCATCTGTACTTAGACCAAATCTTAAGTTCTTTGCGTCATCTGAAAATGACTTGAACTTTCTATCGATTTTTCTCCACTGCGACCCGTCAGCAGGGTGTCTCAGCATCACATCTTTCTTACGGTCATCTTTGTGCCATCGCAACAACTTGGCATGCTCTTTGTTTTGGAACAAACGTTTCAACCATGGTATTATAGGAGCATACCACATCACTTTCGCAGGAACCCTCTTCCTGGGGTTGGACTCGCCCTCAACATCGTTAGGGTCATATCGCCTGATCTTATACCTCAATGCACTACATACCGGGCTTGCATTCAAATTCTCGTACTCCCCGCGGTAGAGGATGCATTCATTGATGCATGCATGTATCTTCTGCACCTCTAATCCTAGAGGGCAGACAACCTTCTTTGCTCCGTACGTACTAGAGGGAAATACATTTTCCCCTGGAAGCATCTTCTTTATTATTTTCAGAAACTTTTCAAACCCCTTGTTAGAAGTACCATTCTCTGCCTTCCATTGCAGCAATTCCAGCGTGGTACCCAACTTTTTCTGGCCATCTTCGCAATTTGGGTACAACAATGTCTTGTGATCCTCTAATATTTTCTCCAACTTCAACCTCTCCTTTTCACTTCCGCAGCTTATCTTCGCATCAAGAATGGCCCGACCCAAATCGTCATCGGGGTCATCAAAAATCGGCTCATCAAAAATGGGCTCTTCTTCAGCTCCGTCTTCCCCCATTCTACTATCACCGTCTTTAGTGAACATAGGATAGTTGTCACTATCCTCTTCTTCTTCGTTGTCTTCCAATATAACCCCTCTTTCTCCGTGCTTGGTCCAACAATTATAGCTGGGCATGAAACCGTTCTCCAGCAGGTGGACGTGAATGGTCTTTGAGGTAGAGTAATCCATCATATTCTTACAGGAACTACATGGATAATAGATGAAACCATTCGACTGCCTGTTTGCCTCAGCCACGTTGAGAAAATAATGCATGCCATTAATGAAGTCAGGATGGCACCGGTCACCGTACATCCATTGTCGACTCACCTGCATTTTATATGTATATCAAAAATCATTAATTACACAACATCGTGGATATATGAGTGAACAACTTAATTAATATTCAAGTTCATCACATAAAACAAAGTTTTTTTATAAAAAAGAAGAGGCTCACCGAGGTTGTACTGTGCCGGCTAGGGGACGACGCTAGCGATCAACGGCGGTGAGGACGGGGATGATACTAATTAAAACCTACAAAATATACCATAATTTCAGCTCAAATTGATTATAAAAAAGGTAAAATTCCTAACTTAGGCATTTCATCGAACACCTTGCTAGCACTAGAAAAATAGTACGAGTTAAAACTACCAAAGAAATGTGCGAAATTACGAACGCCGGAAGAAAGGATGATATTGCTAACCCTTGGATAGATGTATGCCCTTAATCTTGTTAAAATGGTGGAGAAAAAATAGAGGTTTGTTGGAGTGTGAGAGGTGCAAAGAAATTTTGTGTGAGAGGAAAAAGAGAAAAATGAGATGAAGAAGCAGCCAGGGACGGGCTGGCGACTGGTGATATAGGGGGCACCCTTTGGTACCGGTTCGAACACGAACCGGTACCAAAGGTCCAGCCTGGGCCACACCACGCGTCCGAATTTTGGCCAAAGACCTTTCGTACCGGTTCCTAACACGAACCGGTACGAAAGCCCCTCACGAACCGGTGCCAGATCTCCTCGCCCGCCTGAGCCCCCAAACCGGTGCAGATGACCACATTAGTACCGCTTCGTAAGGGAACCGGTACTAATGGCTTAGATGGATGCCCCATTTTCCACTAGTGGTAGAACACATTGGTAGAAAACAGAGCTAATATTTTTAGTTCTAAAGAATATTAGCATCGGTTATCGCAAGACGAGTGGTAGGCGTGAAACCTTTAGCATCGGTTTGTGACACGAACCGGTGCTAAATGTTGGAGATATGCTCAAGAGATAATAATAAAGTGATTATTATTATATCTTTGTATTTATAATATATGTTTGCATCAATGCTATAATTGTACTAACCGGAAACATTAATACTTATGTGTTATGTAAACAGAAAAGAGTCCCTAGTAAGCCTCTTGTTAAACTAACTTGTTGATTAATAGATGATCATGGTTTCCTGATCATGAATATTGGATGTTGTTAATAACAAGGTTATGTCATTGAGTGAATGATATAATGGACACACCCATAATAAGGAGCATAAGATCAAGTCATTAAGTTCATCTTGCTATAGACTTTCGATATATAGTTACCTAGTCCTTTGACCATGAGATCATGTAAATCACTTATACTGGATGGGTACTTTGATTACATCAAACACCACTGCGTAAATGGGTGGTTATAAAGATGGGATAAAGTATTCGGAAAGTATGAGTTGAGGCATATAGATCAAGAGTGGGATTTGTCCATCCTGATGACGGATAGATATGCTCTAGGCCCTCTGGGTGGAATGTCGTCTAATTAGCTTGCAAGCATGTGACAAAGTCACAAGAGATGACATACCACGGTACGAGTAAAGAGTGTTTTCAGTAACGAGGTTGAACTAGGTATGGAGATACCGATGATGAAACCTCGGACAAGTAAAGTATCGTATGTTAATGGTTCAATCGATCACTGAGCTATCGCTAAATGTGTGGGAGCCATTATGAATCTCCAGGTCCCGCTATTGGTTATTGATCGGAGAGGAGTCTCGATCATGTCCGCATACTTCACGAACCGTAGGGTGACGCGCTTAAGGTTCGATGTTGTATATTAGCTTTGGAAGATTCATATAAGGAAAGTTGATTTCTGGGGTTCGGAAAAGTTTGGGATTTTTCCGGTGGAAGACCAGGAAGGTTCTAGAAGGTTCTGGGGGTCCACCAGTGGGCCCACGACCCTAAAATCTCGATGACGGTGATATGAAAACTGGTGACAAAATAGAAGTGATGACAATTTCGAGAGCCTTTGATCAAACACAATTTTTATCAAATGCTTGGTGGCTACTTTGGAAAAAAGGAAACCTCGAGTTTGACAAGAAAGAAAAAGCGAGAGCTTATGATCAAATGCAAGCATTTGTCCATAATCTCGGGGGCTACTACCATCGGGAGCGCTGGTCGCGCACCCGATAAATATGAAAGATTTCGAAAGGTCGTCAATATAGCGACAAAGAAGATGTTAAAACGGTGAGCCTACAACCAAGCACAAGCACTTGGCTGTAGCCTCGGGGGCTACTCCCATCAAGAACGTTGTTCGCGTGCCCGATGAATTTATAAAATGCATGGTGAGCATATTTTGAGTTATACAAATAACTCTTTATATACTCCCATCGGGAGGACAAGATAAAAATATACAAGTCATCCGTTGACTCCGAGTAAATGTGCTATTCCAACAGCCGAAAAAGCACTAGACAATATATTCTCAGAGTGCATCAGTCGCAAATTAATCTCTGAATGCCGCAATACTTTGCGAAGGTAAGACCCCGGGATCCGTCCCGTGCGGCGTGGCACCGCCTCTGACGGCGCTTAGCTACTTTTTTTCCGTGTCAACAGATGCGAAGAAAAATCCTAATGGATGTGTTAGGTACCCGATAAAACTATGACTGGAATTCGACATTTGGTAAGACCTTAAGCGGCGCATATCGAATTACACCAGTATCCCGAGATCATGTCCAGGGACGTGATCTTGAAGTAGGTGTTGGTGGATTGCCACAAGAGCAGTTAACTAGTACCTGATCTGTCAGATGAACTAGCCCCAATTACCGTTATCCCTTTACAATATATGATTGGATATTTAAAAATATATGATCAACTCGAAGAAGTTGTGTCAATTCGAAGAAGTTATATTGAAATTATAAAGTTGGAGATTTTCCCTGATTCTCCGATTCAAGAAAAATATCGGGGGCTACTGACATAGGCATCCCCAATGGGCCTGCCAGAGAAGGTACCCGGGGTTTACCGAAGGCCCACGACCCGATGACTTATGAAGCCCGGAAGCCCAGTTAAGAAATAGTTTGGAAACATAGAGTTGTAATAGGAATAATGACTTGTAAATCTATGGGTAGAACTCAGAGAGTCTCCCTGTTATCACCAGATTTTAACCGGATCAAGAGGTGGGCCGTGACTTAGATGGGTTTGGAAGATATGCACGTAAAACGGTAATGAATCGGCCTTGTGCAAGTATTTGGGCTAGATTGCCTGTGTATCTGTAAACTATAGTAGATTCCGTGTCGGTTAGAATTAAGAGTTAGAGTTTAGCTCGTGCACAGTTGGGATTATTCCCAAGTTAGAGAGTCTACGGACTATAAATATGTATCTAGGGTTATTGAGAACCAGGACAAACACGTTCACAACAAACCAATCGAGGCGCAACGCCACCCCTTGTCTCAAGGGTTTCTTCCGGGTAAGCGTCATGCTGCCTAGATCGCATCTTGCGATCTAGGCAGTATCTGTTTATTCGTTACGTGATGTTGCTCGTGCTGAAGCATTTTTTATGGCGAGCAACATCTTTATCGTAGATGTTTTAGGGCTGACGTGGATGCTTTTCTGATATACTTGCTTAGCTATGCCACCCTTTAACGTCTAGCTGCCTCTACACCTATCTTAGGTGTAAGGGCAGCATCTTGCTTAGTCTTTATTTAGTATGTCTAATCTGTTTTAGTTGGTCCTTGTTCTCCAAGGATTGGTTTGATATCCGCATGGTTAGGCCTTGCAAATGGATTGAATGATCCAGTAGCACGTAAGGTGTAGTTTTGCTGCTCCTAGAGGGATCGTTCCGGGGATCGACTTTATGTTGGTTTTTAGGTATCTTTAGGATTAGTTTTTCTATGATCTTACGTGTCTGCCAGGCTCAATTACGTGTAGGATGTTCCGGTTATGCGGTGAAAACCCTAAACTGACGTAGATTGATTCATCTTGGTGTCGATTAAGCAGGAGTCCCATGTTATTACAAATCTAACACGAACCATGGGACAATCGGCTCTTTGAGCCGATCCACAGAGCAACCTAAGAGCCGATCGGGGCTCGTATTTAATGTTTACGTGTTTGCCATGCAGGAAGCTAATCGAAGCAATCCAACACCTTCCTGACCAGGTATAGGTCAGGTGGCACGCCCTCGCTTTCAGCCGGGACGTGTGCCGGGGCATTGCGGGCCGTCGACCGAGGGACCAGGGCCAACCGCAGTTCTGTGAGCCTCCCGGCTCTACGGTGTTGCACGTCGCCAGCTCGCCAGTGGGTTTTGGCAGGCAACACATTCTGGCACGCCCGGTGGGACACATTTCAGCAGGGGGGAGTTCCGGAGCACTAGCAATGATCCCTGGAGCGGATGCAGAAAAGCAGGCGTGGCTAGCTAAATACGCCACCGGAACAAGTCATGACAGCTCAGCTCCTGCAGCCAATACAGTGGAACAGATCAGCATGATCTTGAGAGACCAGTTCGGCATACTGCCAAAGAGGAAAACAATCGGCTATTCCAAGCCGTATCCTAATGACTATGATCTGATTCCACTGCCACCCAAGTATCGGCTCCCTGAGTTCTCAAAGTTCAATGGATCAGAGGGGTCCAGCTCAATTGAACACGTGAGCCGATATTTGGCACAGTTGGGCATGATTTCAGCATCAGACCCGCTACGCGTAAGATTCTTTGCGCAATCTCTCACAGGACCAGCTTTCGGGTGGTACACCTCATTGCCGATCTGGCCCAGGTGCGGCAGAGGCGTGGAGAAACGGTGTCTGAATATATCCAGCGTTTTAGGACTGTCAAGAACCGATGTTATTCGGCTCGTATAACTGAGAAAGAAGCAGTCGAGCTGGCAGTACACGGCCTCACAGCACCAATCAATGATCTGGTTTTCTAGGTGGAGTACAACTCGCTGGCGCACATGGCTCAGAAGTTAACAGCATATGAACAGCGTCACCCGGAGTTATACCAAGACAATTTCAAACGTCCGGTAGGCTTGGTCGAAACGGACGAATTTGGAGACTCTGCAGAAGACCAGGAGGTAGCCGTAGCTGAATGGGCTCGGGGGCAGCTCCTGTGACCTGTACATGGGTGAAACGACAAGGGCCAGCAAAGGGATTTGACTTCGATGTAAGCAAAGCTGAGCAAATTTTTGACCTGCTACTTAAGGGAAAACAGCTGAAATTACCCGAAGGCCACAAGATCCCTACGGCGCAAGAGCTAAACGGGAAACCATACTGCAAGTGGCACCACTCGTTCACCCACGTCACCAACGACTGCAAAGTGTTGCGTCAGCAGATTCAAATGGCGATAGAGCAAGGCCGTCTGATCTTTGGACAGTTTGCCATGAAAGTGGACACGCATCCGTTCCCTGGCGTCAACATGGTAGAACTCAGCCGCTCAGCAAAGCGTCGGCTAGACTTTTCGTTCGATGTCAACATGGCAGGGTCTGTATACCGCCATGGCAAAGACAAAGAAGAAAGCAGTCACTCTAGTGGCAAGGACAAAGAGGAGGCCGGTTCAAGCGATCGGCTCCGATATGATGATAAAAGGTACATCACTGAAGAACAAGTCAGGAGCGTGCGGTATCAGCGGCCACTCTCAGACCATCTCCTTAACAAAGACGAACGTCAGTATGACCGACGTCGGCAGTACGACAGAGATGACCAAAGGTATCATCGGTCTGACGTCGACAATGGAAGATATCATCGGTATGATCGAGATGACGAGAGATATGAACGCCACGCAAAGGAAACGTCACGAGAACAGAAGGACATGGACAGACACTGGGACTGTCCTTTCTTTAAGCATTGCTGGGATTCAGGGATGAGCCGATTGCCTACAATCGACAACTGCCCGGAGTGCAGACAGAAGAGGAAGGACACAGGCGACGTGTCAGTGTTCGAACGTCTAGGGCCGCTCCCATCCCAGAGCAGGCGAGCTAAGCCACCTCAGGAGGAAGATCTTGAGGAATTAGAAGACGAAGAAGAAGACCGATACCATCGGCCAAGGTGGTGCCCAGATGGACTTAGTCACTCCCAGAAGAGTAGGGTCCAGCGACTACGTAGCTTGGAAGAAGCTGAGGCGCAATACCTGCACACTTTGAGGAAGGCGCAGCCCGATCTGGCCGTAAAAATTGAGCAAACCTTGGACGCAGAAGATCGACCACCAAAGAAGGAATGGCGCCCCAAACAGACAAAAGGCGATGCGAAGGCATCGGCTGGCACGAATATGGTGTTCGTACTTCCCTCGGAGTTCTGCGTTCCAAGAAACGAAGAAATGCCGATAGCACAGTTCGACTTCGGCCCACGACCAGTCATTTTTGAAAACCCACAGGAGAAGAGCTACAAACATCTGAAGGCCCTGTACCTGAAAGGGTATATCAATGGGCAGCCTGTCGGCAGGATGCTGGTTGACACGGGAGCGGCAGTCAATATCATGCCATACTCCATGCTACGGCGTCTAGGACACTCTAACTCGGATCTGATCAAGACCAACGTCACGCTAAGCGACTTCAACGGCCAAGCATCAGAGACTCAAGGTGTTCTGAACGTGGACCTAACTGTGGGCCGGAAAACCGTCCCTACGTCCTTCTTCATTGTCGACAGCAAAAGCACCTACGCTATCCTGCTAGGGAGGGATTGGATTCACGCCAACTGCTGCATTCCATCCACGATGCACCAATGCCTGATACAATGGGATGGAGATGAAGTGGAAGTCGTCCATGCCGATGATTCGATCGAGATCTCAATAGCTGGCATGAACATCTGGGACGCGGACGGACAAGGGCCGCTCTCTGGAGTCAGTTTGGACGGCTGCGAGCGTATTGAGGTTACAAAAAACAGGGTGAGGCTGGTCTTATCCACTGGCCTGAAAGAGTAACCGCACCAAAGTCAGACATGTGTAGCAAGGCCGATCCCTGCGATCGGCCCCAAAAAATAAAAATAAGTTGTAAACCTGCGTTGAGCAATGCAATGAAAAAGGAGGCCGATTTAGGCAATCGGCCCATATTACCCTCATCATATATTTTGCCTTTGTTCAACATCGACCTAGCAGGTGATGGAAAGCTAGGGTATGGGTTTACATCGGCTGATGAGCTAGAAGAGATCGACATTGGTCCTGGGGATAAGCCACGACCAACATTTATCCGCAAGAAATTGGATCCACATTTGAGGAGTCAAATGATAGCTCTGTTGAAGGAGTACCCAGATTGTTTTGCCTGGGATTACACAGAGATGCTCGGGTTAGACAGGAGCATCATCGAGCATCGGCTCCCTCTTAAGAAAGGATTTCGGCCGTTCCAGCAACGAGCACGACAGATGAAGGCCGAAGTTTTAGAAGAAGTCAAGAAAGAGATCGAGAAAATGTTGGCTGCCGGGTTCATCAGGCCATGCAGGTATGTTGAGTGGATTTCCAGTGTCGTACCTGTGGAAAGGACGGCCGAATGCGCGTCGCCAAAGATTTTTGGGATCTCAACAGAGCCACTCCAAACGATGAGTATCCAATGCCGGTAGCAGAGACATTGATCAACGCAGCTGCTGGCCATAAGGTGTTGAGTTTCATGGATGGCAATGCCGGTTACAACCAGATTTTCATGGCTCCAGAAGACATAAACAAGACTGCATTCAGAGTACCAGGTGCAGTGGGCTTGTTCGAATATGTGGTCATGACATTCGGATTGAAAAACACCGGCGCAACATATCAACGAGCCATGAATTACATCTTTCATGATCTAATTGGCAAGTTGGTGGAGATCTACATCGATGACGTGGTAGTCAAGTCTGTCTCGGTAGAAGGACACTTGGAGGATTTGCGACGCATTTTGGACCGAAATAGGAAATTCGGACTAAGAATGAATCCAAAGAAGTGTGCTTTTGGTGTGACGGCAGGTCAATTCCTGGGCTTCTTGGTTCATGAACGTGGAATTGAGATCGGCCTGAAGAGTCAGGAGGCAGTGCGCACAATGAAGCCGCCTACCACGAAGAAGGAGCTGCAATGTCTCATCGGCAAAATCAACTTCGTCAGAAGGTTCATCTCTAACTTGTCAGGACGAATCGAGCCGTTCATGGGATTGGTGAAGATTAAAGCCTATGAGGAGTTTCGCTGGGGGGCAGAGCAACAGCAAGCATTCATTGAGATTAAAGAGTATCTATCAAAGCCGCCCGTGTTGGTTCCGCCCCAGCAGGACAGACCATTCTATATTTATCTATCAGTAGCTGAAACTTCCATCGCCTCGGTGGTGGTGCAAGTCTATGATGGTCCGGAGAGGGTTGCGTTCTACCTCAGCAGAAGGATGTTGGATGCAGAAACTAGGTACCCTGAGATTGAGAAATTGTGCCTCTACCTATTCTTTACCTGCACCAAGCTTCGTCACATCCTGCTCACCGCGGAAATCGTCATCATCTGTAAATCAGATGTGGTCAAACACATGCTGTCGGCTCCTGTGTTGAAAGGCCGACTTGGTAAGTGGATGTTTGCGTTATCGGAATTTGATCTCCGGTATCAGCCGGCGAAGGTAGTTAAGGGACAAGCATTGGCCGATCTTATTGCTGAGCGAATCAAAACGGATATAGCAGCACTGTCGGTGCGTGCATGGGCCATGTTTTTCGATGGATCGGTTTGTGAAGATGGTTGCGGCATCGGAATTCTGCTCGTGTCGCCTCGGGGGGCAACATATTCCTTCTCCATCAGGTTACTGATACGTCTCCGACGTATCGATAATTTCTTATGTTCCATGCCACATTATTGATGATATCTACATGTTTTATGCATACTTTATGTCATATTTATGCGTTTTCCGGAACTAACCTATTGACGAGATGCCGCAGTGCCAGTTCCTGTTTTCTGCTGTTTTTGGTTTCATAAATCCTAGTAAGGAAATATTCTCGGAATTGGACGAAATCAACGCCCAGCATCTTAGAATCCCCGGGAGCTTCCAGAACACCCGAGAGCCGCCAGAGTGGACCCACAGGGGGCCCACACATGCTGGTGGCGCGGCCCAGGCCCTGGCCCCGCCACCCTAGCGTGTCGTCGCCCCGTCAGCCTTCCGACTCCGCCTCTTCCGCCTATTTAAAGCCTCCATCGCAAA
Organism: Lolium perenne; assembly: GCF_019359855.2. NCBI lineage: Eukaryota > Viridiplantae > Streptophyta > Magnoliopsida > Poales > Poaceae > Lolium > Lolium perenne. Next base: position 347,235,870 of record NC_067246.2, read on the forward strand.
AACCCTAGGACGATCAACGAAACCCGCAAAAACCTTCCAGAGCCGCCGCCATCGCGAAGCCAAGATCTGGGGGACAGGAGTCTCTGTTCCGGCACGCTGCCGGGACGGGGAAGTGCCCCCGGAAGGCTTCTCCATCGACATCACCGCCATCTTCATCACCGCTGCTGTCTCCCATGAGGAGGGAGTAGTTCTCCATCGAGGCTAAGGGCTGTACCGGTAGCTATGTGGTTAATCTCTCTCCTATGTACTTCAATACAATAATTTCATGAGCTGCCTTACATGATTGAGATTCATAGGATGATGCTTGTAATCTAGATGTCATTGTGCTAGTCAAGTGGGTTTTACTTATGTGATCTCCGGAGACTCCTTGTCCCACGTGTGTAAAGGTGACAGTGTGTGCACCGTGTGGGTCTCTTAGGCTATATTTCACAGAATACTTATTCACTGTTATGAATGGCATAGTGAAGTGCTTATTTATATCTCTTTATGATTGCAATGTGTTTTGTATCACAATATATATCTGTGTGCTACTCTAGTGATGTTATTAAAGTAGTTTATTCCTCCTGCACGGTGTAATGGTGACAGTGTGTGCATCCGTGTTAGTACTTGGCGTAGGCTATGATTATGATCTCTTGTAGATTATGAAGTTAACTATTGCTATGGTGGTATTGATGTGATCTATTCCTCCTACATAGTGTGAAGGTGACAGTGTGCATGCTATGTTAGTACTTGGTTTAGTCGTGTTGATCTTTCATGCACTCTAAGGTTATTTAAATATGAACATTGAATTGTGGAGCTTGTTAACTCTGGCATTAAGGGTTCGTGTAATTCTACGCAATGGTGTTCATCATCCAACAAAAGAGTGTAGAGTATGCATTAATCTATTCTGTTATGTGATCAAAGTTGAGAGTGTCCACTAGTGAAAGTATGATCCCTAGGCCTTGTTCCTAAATACTGCTATCGCTGCTTATTTACTGTTTTACTGCGTTACTAGTGCTGCATTACTACTTCTGCATTACTACTGCTTGTTTACTGTCCTGGGCAAAGCACTTTTCTGGTGCCGTTGCTACTGCTACTATTTATTCATACCACCTGTATTTCACTATCTCTTCGCCGAACTAGTGCACCTATTAGGTGTGTTGGGGACACAAGAGACTTCTTGCTTTGTGGTTGCAGGGTTGCATGAGAGGGATATCTTTGACCTCTTCCTCCCTGAGTTCGATAAACCTTGGGTGATCCACTTAAGGGAAAACTTGCTGCTGTTCTACAAACCTCTGCTCTTGGAGGCCCAACACTGTCTACAGGAAAAGGAGGGGGCGTAGACATCAAGCTATTTTCTGGCGCCGTTGCCGGGGAACGAATCAAGACACTCCATCAAGCCCGTCAACCGCCATCAAACCTCCCACGTCAACCACGCGCCAGTTGTGGACAGCAAGCTATTTTCTGGCGCCGTTGCCGGGGAGGAAAGGTAAAAGGTACTCACACTCCGGATCTCGGCTACTAAGCTATTTTCCGGCGCCGTTGTAAGTACTCGAAGCTATTTCCTTTAGATCCTACAATTGCATCTTTTTGTTTCTTGTTTACACTAGTAAGGCATAATGGAAAACAACAAAAATATGAGAGATCTTTATGAACTTTATCTTGAATTAGGACATGATGTGTTTGAAGAGAGAATTAAAAAACCCATGGAACTTTATATGCATGCTAATGGGAATGTTATTAATATGAATGCTTTGAACACTATTGTTGTTAATGCTATGGAAAATTCTAAGCTTGGGGAAGCTGGTTTTGATGAGCATGATCTTTTTAGTCCCGCAAGCATTGAGGAGAAAATTTACTTTGATTATACTTTGCCTCCTATTTATGATGATTATAATGATAGTAGTCTTTTAGTACCACCTACTATGGAGGATAAATTTGATTATGATTACAATATGCCTCCTATATTTGATGATAGCTACTATGTTGAATTTGCTCCCACTACAACTAATAAAATTGATTATGCTTATGAGGAGAGTAATAATTTTATGCATGAGACTCATGATAAGAATGCTTTATGTGATAGTTATATTGTTGAGTTTGCTCATGATGCTACTGAAAGTTATTATGAGAGAGGAAAATATGGTTGCAGAAATTTTCATGTTACTAAAACACCTCTCTATGTGCTGAAATTTTTGAAGCTACACTTGTTTTATCTTTCTATGCTTGTTGCATTATGCTTCTTGAACTTGTTTATTTATAAGATTCCTATGCATAGGAAGCATGTTAGACTTAAATGTGTTTTGAATTTGCCTCTTGATGCTCTCATTTGCTTCAAATACTATTTCTTGCGAGTGCATCATTAAAACTGCTGAGCCCATCTTAATGGCTATAGAGAAAGAACTTCTTGGGAGATAACCCATGTGTTTATTTTACTACAGTACTTTGTTTTATATTTGTGTCTTGGAAGTTGTTACTACTGTAGCAACCTCTCCTTATCTTAGTTTTATTGCATTGTTGTGCCAAGTAAAGTCTCTAATAGAAGTATGATACTAGATTTGGATTACTGCGCAGAAACAGTTTTCTTTGCTGTCACGAATCTGGGTGAAATTCTCTGTAGGTAACTCAGAAAATTATGCCAATTTACGTGAGTAATCCTCAGATATGTACGCAACTTTCATTAGTTTTAAGTTTTCTCATCTGAGCAAGTCTGGTGCCTGTTAAAAATTCGTCTTTACGAACTGTTCTGTTTTGACAGATTCTGCCTTTTATTTTGCATTGCCTGTTTTGCTATGTTAGATGGATTTCTTTGCTCCATTGACTTTCAGTAGCTTTGTGCAATGTCCAGAAGTATAAAGAATGATTGTGTCACCTCTGAATATGTGAATTTTTATTATGCACTAATCCTCTAATGAGTTTGTTTCGAGTTTGGTGTGGAGGAAGTTTTCAAGGATCAAGAGAGGAGGATGATACAACATGATCAAGGAGAGTGAAAGCTCTAAGCTTGGGGATGCCCCGGTGGTTCACCCCTGCATATATCAAGAATACTCAAGCGTCTAAGCTTGGGGATGCCCAAGGCATCCCCTTCTTCATCGACAACACTATCAGGTTCCTCCCCTGAAACTATATTTTTATTCCATCACATCTTATGTACTTTACTTGGAGCGTCTGTATGCTTTTGTTTTTGTTTTTGTTTTTGTTTGAATAAATTCTTGTGTGGGAGAGAGACACGCTCCACTGGTTCATATGAACACATGTGTTCTTAGCTTTACTTTTAGTGTTCATGGCGAAGGTTGATTGCTCCGTTCATCATTATATGGTTGGAATCGGAAAATGCTACATGTAGTAATTGGTAAAATGTCTTGGATAATGTGATACTTGGCAATTGTTGTGCTCATGTTTAAACTCTTGCATCATATACTTTGCACTTATTAATGAAGAAATACATAGAGCATGCTAAAATTTGGTTTGCATAATTGGTCTCTCTAAGGTCTAGATAATTTCTAGTATTGAGTTTGAACAACAAGGAAGACGATGTAAAGTATTATAATGTTTACAATATGTCTTTTATGTGAGTTTTGCTGCACCGCTTCATCCTTGTGTTTGTTTCAAATAAACCTTGCTAGCCTAAGCCTTGTATCGAGAGGGAATACTTCTCATGCATCCAAAATCCTTGAGCCAACCACTATGCCATTTGTGTCCACCATACCTACCTACTACATGGTATTTTCTGCCATTCCAAGTAAATACTTCATGTGCTACCTTTAAACCTTCAAAATGCTTCTCAATTTGTGTTAATGTTTTATAGCTCATGAGGAAGTATGTGGTGTTTTATCTTTCGATCTTGTCATTTACTTTTGACAGACTTTCACAATGGACTAGTGGCTTCATCCGCTTATCCAATAATTTTGCAAAAAGAGCTGGCAATGGGGTTCCCAGCTCCAATTAATTACAACTTGCATTAATAATTATCTTCACATGTTTTGCTCTGATTCATCAGTAAGCAACTTAATTTTGCAAATAGACACTCCTTCATGGTATGTGAATGTTGGAAGGCACCCGAGGATTCGGTTAGCCATGGCTTGTGTAAGCAAAAGGTTGGGAGGAGTGTCATCAATAATGAAACTAAAATACATGTGTAAACAAAAGAGAAGAGGGATGATCTACCTTGCTGGTAGAGATAACGTCCTTCATGGGAGCCGCTCTTGAAAGTCTGGTTGATAAGGTAGTTAGAGTACCCATTACCATTCGTTGACAACAACAAACACCTCTCAAAATTTTACTTTTATGCTCTCTATATGATTTCAAAACTTGAAAAGCTCTAGCACATGATTTATCCCTGCTTCCCTCTGCGAAGGGCCATTATTTTACTTTTATTGTTGAGTCAGTTCATGTGTGAACTGTGCATTGATTCCTACATACTTGCATATTGCACTTGTTATATTGCTTTGCATTGACAACTATCCATGAGATATACATGTTACAAGTTGAAAGCAACCGCTGAAACTTCATCTTCCTTTGTGTTACTTCAATGCCTTTACTTTGAATTATTGCTTTATGAGTTAACTCTTATGCAAGACTTATTGATGCTTGTCTTGAAGTACTATTCATGAAAAGTCTTTGTTTTATGATTCAGTTGTTTACTCATGTCATTACCATTGTTTTGATCGCTGCATTCATTACATATGCTTACAATATTATGATCAAGGTTATGATGGCATGTCACTCCAGAAATTATCTTTGTTTATCGTTTACCTGCTCGGGACGAGCAGGAACTAAGCTTGGGGATGCTGATACGTCTCCGACGTATCGTTCCATGCCACATTATTGATGATATCTACATGTTTTATGCATACTTTATGTCATATTTATGCGTTTTCCGGAACTAACCTATTGACGAGATGCCGCAGTGCCAGTTCCTGTTTTCTGCTGTTTATGGTTTCAGAAATCCTAGTAAGGAAATATTCTCTGAATTGGACGAAATCAACGCCCAGCATCTTAGAATCCCCGGGAGCTTCCAGAACACCCGAGAGCCGCCAGAGTGGACCCACAGGGGGCCCACACATGCTGGTGGCGCGGCCCAGGCCCTGGCCGCGCCACCCTAGCGTGTCGTCACCCCGTCAGCCTTCCAACTCCGCCTCTTCCGCCTATTTAAAGCCTCCGTCGCGAAAACCCTAGGACGATCGACGAAACCCGCAAAAACCTTCCAGAGCCGCCGCCATCGCGAAGCCAAGATCTGGGGGACAGGAGTCTCTGTTCCGGCACGCTGCCGGGACGGGGAAGTGCCCCCGGAAGGCTTCTCCATCGACATCACCGCCATCTTCATCACCGCTGCTGTCTCCCATGAGGAGGGAGTAGTTCTCCATCGAGGCTAAGGGCTGTACCGGTAGCTATGTGGTTAATCTCTCTCCTATGTACTTCAATACAATAATCTCATGAGCTGCCTTACATGATTGAGATTCATATGATGATGCTTGTAATCTAGATGTCATTGTGCTAGTCAAGTGGGTTTTACTAATGTGATCTCCGGAGACTCCTTGTCCCACGTGTGTAAAGGTGACAGTGTGTGCACCGTGTGGGTCTCTTAGGCTATATTTCACAGAATACTTATTCACTGTTATGAATGGCATAGTGAAGTGCTTATTTATATCTCTTTATGATTGCAATGTGTTTTGTATCACAATATATATCTGTGTGCTACTCTAGTGATGTTATTAAAGTAGTTTATTCCTCCTGTACGGTGTAATGGTGACAGTGTGTGCATCCGTGTTAGTACTTGGCGTAGGCTATGATTATGATCTCTTGTAGATTATGAAGTTAACTATTGCTATGATGGTATTGATGTGATCTATTCCTCCTACATAGTGTGAAGGTGACAGTGTGCATGCTATGTTAGTACTTGGTTTAGTCGTGTTGATCTTTCATGCACTCTAAGGTTATTTAAATATGAACATTGAATTGTGGAGCTTGTTAACTCCGGCATTGAGGGTTCATGTAATCCTACGCAATGGTGTTCATCATCCAACAAAAGAGTGTAGAGTATGCATTAATCTATTCTGTTATGTGATCAAAGTTGAGAGTGTCCACTAGTGAAAGTATGATCCCTAGGCCTTGTTCCTAAATACTGCTATCGCTGCTTGTTTACTGTTTTACTGCGTTACTACTGCTGCATTACTACTGCTTGTTTACTATCCTGGGCAAAGCACTTTTCTGGTGCCGTTGCTACTGCTACTATTTATTCATACCACCTGTATTTCACTATCTCTTCGCCGAACTAGTGCACCTATTAGGTGTGTTGGGGACACAAGAGACTTCTTGCTTTGTGGTTGCAGGGTTGCATGAGAGGGATATCTTTGACCTCTTCCTCCCTGAGTTCGATAAACCTTGGGTGATCCACTTAAGGGAAAACTTGCTGCTGTTCTACAGACCTCTGCTCTCGGAGGCCCAACACTGTCTACAGGAAAAGGAGGGGGCGTAGACATCAGTTACCTACCCCTTGCACCAACAATGTCGCTGAGTATGAAGCAATACACAAGGGTATGGAGTTGCTTATGGAAGCCGGGGCAGAAGCAGTGGAGGTTTTCGGAGACTCCAAATTGGTGATTTCCCACCTTACGGAGGAATACAAATGCGAGAGCGAGTCCCTCTTCCCATTATGGATGCGATGCCGGGAATTGATGACACAATTCAGGTACATCAACTTCAATTGGATCCCGAGGTCGCAAAATACTGAGGCCAACGATCTCGCTCAGACAGCATCAGGCTATAAGGACGTTGCAGAAGGAGCCGATGTTCAGGTATATTCCCTGGAACCGGATGACTGCAGAGCCGATATCTTCAATTACTTGAAAGATCCGGCTCGGGGGGCACCTAAACGGATAAGGTACAAAGCCATGAAGTATGTCCTTATAGGAGATGATATGTTCTACAGAACTTTGGAAGGATTACTTCTCAAATGTTTGGGAACAGCCGAGTCGAATCGGCTCTTACACGAGGTACATGAAGGTGCGTGTGGAACCCACCAATCGGCTCATAAAATGAAATGGTTGATCAGGCGATCGGGGTTCTACTGGCCCACCATGCTTGAGGATTGCTTTAGTTACTATAAAGGGTGTCGAGCACGTCAGGTGTTTGGGAAAATTCAGATGGTAACTGCATCAGCAATGAATCCCATCATCAAGCCTTGGCCGTTTTGAGGTTGGGGCATGGATATGATCGGCAAGATCCATCCTCCGTCGAGCAAAGGCCATAATTGGATATTGGCCATCACGGATTACTTCACTAAATGGGTGGAGGCCGTCCCTATGAAATCGGTGAAATCAGAAGATGTTATCAATTTTGTGAAGGAACACGTCATTCATAGGTTCGGGGTTCCCCAGACCATCACGACCGATGGAGGTTCGGTCTTCATCTCTAAAGAGTTTAGAAAATTCTGTGAGGATATGGGGATTAAGCTGATCCGATCGTCTCCGTATTATGCTCAAGCAAATGGGCAGGCTGAAGCGTCCAATCAGAGCCTTATCAAGCTGATCAAGAGGAAAGTTGACGAGCATCCTAGACGTTGGCACGAGGTACTGTCAGAGGCTTTGTGGGCTTATCGTATGTCATGTCACGGAGCAATAAAAACCTCGCCATACCATCTGGTTTACGGACAAGAAGCCGTATTGCCCTGGGAGATTACGGCTGGCTCGAGACGTATCACGTTTCAGAATGATTTAACAACTGAAGAATATGCAACCCTGATGAGTGATAGCATCGAGGATGTAACGGAACTCAGACTTTGGTCGCTTGAGAAGATTAAAGAGAACAAGGCTAAGGTAGCGCGTGCATATAATAAGAAGGTGAAACCGAAGGAGTTCCACGTTGGCGATCTGGTATGGGAAGCTGTATTGCCATTGGGGACTAAGGATGCAGAGTATGGTAAATGGTCTCCAAATTGGCATGGACCGTACAAGGTCGACCAGGTCTTGAAGGGTAATGCATACATGCTCGAGCAGCTGGACGGTGTTAAATTCCCAGTAGCTGTCAATGGTCAACATCTCAAGAAATATTTCCCAAGCATGTGGGATGACGGACAGTAAAATATGGGGGCCGATGCACGAAATCGGCCAGTAAAAAAAATTTTACAAAGCACAACCGATGCACTGACATCGAATTTAGAACTAACAAGCCGATGCGAGGCCATCGACTCTAGAGGAACAAGCTCAAATGAGCAGTTAACAGATTCTCCCATTGGATTCGATGAGGGATTGGATCTGTGCGTTTGAAATCTAAAGTTTGCATGGGCGCGAGTTGGATTTGTTTGAACGGCAATCTGGGGGATCTGAGTTCATTTTCTCGGACAAAGGTTGTGGATTACCATGTGAAAAGGCAACTGATTTGGCCTGAATCGCGTTTTATGGTCAAGGCCGATGCGCTGTCATCGGCTCATTACGCGTTGACTTACTTTGACAATCGGCAAAATTGATATGGAAGCAAAATCGACATAAGAACATTTTCTTCATTAATAGAAGGGATTTCTTGCAGAGAAAGAGCCGATTGCTCAAGGGAGGAAGAACCAAAGAGAGGTCTATTGACCAATCTACTACTACTACTAGTCCTATACTAGTAGATGCTACTCTATGGGCCGTCGCTGCCCTCGTCGTCGCTGTCAAAGCTGTCGTCAGCGCTGCTGCCGGCGGGCTCCTCGTCGCTGCTGCTGTAGCCCTTGGCGGGGGCTCCGTACTCCTCGTCGTCGTCGTCGTCGTCATCCCACCCGGCGCGGAAGCGCTTCGCTGGCGGGTATTCTTCGAGGGAATCGTCATCGTCCTCTTCCTCTTCCTCCTCGTCGGAGGAGGTGAAGTCATCCCAGGAGAAGCGGTCGTCTTCGCTCTCCGCCTCCAGCTCCCCATCGCAGAGGAATTGGAGGTCATTCTCTCCGTCGGTCGAGGACCTGTCGTCCTCGGACCAGACGGAGGAGTCATGGTCCTCCTGGTCCCATTCCTCTGGGGCGCGGCGGTTGTACGCCGCCATCCAATCCCATTCCGGCGTAGACGCGCGGGAGGAGGAAGAGGAGGACTGGAAAGAGATACCCGATGAAGCGGAGGAGGAGGAAGAGGAAGACATTGCTGCGGAGGAAGGGGTTTTTTTTCCGATGGCTAGTACAGAGCAAGGGGATGAAGAGGCGAACTGTTCGGCACGGTTAAATAATGGGGATATAGTGGAGATTTAATGATACCGCGGTTTCCGAGGAAGTGGTGCCAAAAAACTATCAAATCGTGCAGAGAAGTTGAGAAGGCAAGGCATCATCATGAAGGATACTGCGACGGTTCTGCTCTGCCACGACATTACCCAACGAAGAAAAAATAGAGTGGTTTTGGAATTACCATTGCCAAAACCAGGGGGGCATGTGTTATCACCAGATTTTAACCGGATCAAGAGGTGGGCCGTGACTTAGATGGGCTTGGAAGCTATGCACGTAAAACGGTCATGAATCGGCCTTGTGCAAGTATTTGGGCTAGATTGCCCGTGTATCTGTAAACTATAGTAGATTCCGTGTCGGTTAGAATTAAGAGTTAGAGTTTAGCTCGTGCACAGTTGGGATTATTCCCAAGTTAGAGAGTCTACGGACTATAAATATGTATCTAGGGTTATTGAGAACCAGGACGAACACGTTCACAACAAACCAATCTAGGCGCATCGCCACCCCTTGTCTCGAGGGTTTCTTCCGGGTAAGCGTCATGCTGCCTAGATCGCATCTTGCGATCTAGGCAGTATCAGTTTATTCGTTATGTGATGTTGCTCGTGCTGAAGCGTTTTTGATGGCGAGCAACATCTTTATCGTAGATGTTTTAGGGCTGACGTGGATGCTTTTCTGATATACTTGCTTAGCTATGCCACCCTTCAACGTCTAGCTGCCTCTACACCTATGTTAGGTGTAAGGGCAGCATCTTGCTTAGTCTTTATTTAGTAGGTATGATCTGTTTTAGTTGGTCCTTGTTCTCCAAGGATTGGTTTGATATCCGCATGGTTAGGCCTTGCAAACGGGTTGAATGATCCAGTAGCACGTAAGGTGTAGTTTTGCTGCTCCTAGAGGGATCGTTCCGGGGATCGACTTTATGTTGGTTTTTAGGCCTCTTTAGGATTAGTTTTTCTATGATCTTACGTGTCTGCCAGGCTCAATTACGTGTAGGATGTTCCGGTTATGCGGTGAAAACCCTAAACTGACGTAGATTGATTCATCTTGGTATCGATTAAGCAGGAGTCCCATGTTATTACAAATCTAACACGAACCATGGGACAATCGGCTCTTTGAGCCGATCCACAGAGCAACCTAAGAGCCGATCGGGGCTCGTATTTAATGTTTACGTGTTTGCCATGCAGGAAGCTAATCGAAGCAATCCAACACCTTCCTGACTAGGTATAGGTCAGGTGGCACGCCCTCGCTTTCAGCCGGGACGTGTGCCGGGGCATTGCGGGCCGTCGACCGAGGGACCAGGGCCAACCACAGTCCTGGGAGCCTCCCGGCTCTACGGTGTTGCACATCGCTAGCTCGCCGGTGGGTTTTGGCAGGCAACACTCCCGGAATATGTAACCGTGTGTAATACGAAACCCACGGCTCCGCCTCCTATATAAGGGGGAGTCGAGGGACGAAGAAAGCATCGATTCATTGTCAGCACAACCCTAATTTTCTAGTCGTCGAGTACTTTTCGGCTGAAACCACCGAGATCTACTTGCCCTCTACTTTCAACTAAACCCTAGTCTACAATCCGTGGGCATTGACAAGTTAATCCCTTGTCGGCCAGTACCCCCTCTCGTCGGAGACGATGATGCCTGTGTGCCGTCCGATCTGATTCTAATCGTGCGCCCCTCATTGATCCATACCGCTTCGGTATTTAAGTGTCACTAACCAGTGGAGCGCACTGTCAGGTGGCCTGCTCGTGCGAGATGCGTGGTGGGCCAGCCCATTTATTTTTCACCCCTGGCCCAGCTAGTTTTCCCGTGCGAGCCCACGATTCAAATTTCATTTATTTCATTTCAGTTTGAATTCAATACTGGTGTCAAGTTCAAATTTAAAATTAGGAAGATCTATTGGGCAAAATTTTATGAGCTTGATATTGTTGGAAATCTTATGAAAAACTCTAACTAACTACACTGGTTTCAACCATATATCTGTTGTAGAATTTGTGTAGCAAAAAGAACAAGTCAGTACCTTTTTCAAATTCTAACAATTATTAAAAATCAACCATAAGTGATTTTGAGTGGATTCCAACTCTCATAAATCACATTTCACATACTCTACATGAATATGTAAAAACATGGCATAGTTGTTTGCACGATCATGAGCTAGAGCAAAATAATGGCTATGTGGCCATTTCTAGTCCATTTAAATTACCCAAAATTAATTATTAAATAGTATGAGAGGTTCCTCTCATTTAAATCTTTGTCTCGAGTGATTCAATATGAGGAAATGATCTTAGCTAAAGAACCTCATATTTAATTACTTGGTGATATTGAATTGTTCCATAGTAGTATTTAAATTGCATGAGGTATAGTACCTCATTTAAATCTTTTTTCTCAAATGATAAATGTGAAGTGTTGACCTTGGTCAACATAATCCCACACTTATTATTTGAGGAGATTAAATCTTACTAAGATTCAATGAGAGGAAATTATTCTTCTTACAAGTTTTCCTAAAAGAAAACCAAGCCAACCACCTTGTTAACAATGTGTGATGATAGGATAGCTTGGGTGAACCATTTATGTATTAAGTCTAGTACTTAAGCATTGTTTGGTGATTGTATGCCTCGTATCCGTTTATAGACGCTAGTACCGAGGAGTACCAGGAGGGGGAGGTCTTCTACCAAGAAGAAGATGAAAGCTTTGACCACTGTACTAATCAAGGCAAGCTATACTCTTGCAATTTACCCAAGTGCAAGCTCAACTTGAGAAAGGCATTAATACCATACTACTTTGTGTTTACTTTCCAAGTCCCAGTTTTTATCTTACAAAGCTTTTACTTTGTTTATCAAGATTTACTTTTATAGTTAACTTGAGTCTAGATAAGGAGTAGTACAAGAACATCAAAGTTAGCCTAAAGAGCTACAAGTTAGATAGCACCCCTCATGACTAGTTGCTAGTGCTAAAACAAAAATTGACTACTCTAGATGGGAACATGTGAATCTTTTGACTTTGAAAACCTTGGAATGATGAGTCATTCTATTGCAAGATTTTTAAGGTGAAGGTGACTTGAATGACTTGGTGACTTTGAAAAAAATTGATGATTGGGTTCGGATGCGATACCATTCCAATTTATGAGTGCCCCCACAATACCTGATTATGTGCAAGGCTTTAGCTGGAAATTTATGTGTCATAGTATGGGTTCGCTCTGAACAAGTGTCATAGAGGTTATGCCGAGGCTGCCTCCGTTGAAAGTGAAATGACGTGAAAAGAGTTGAATGTCCTACCCAAGCCCTGTGCAGTTCCCAGGATAGCAGTTTGTTATCACTGGGAGGCCAAGCTCATGGGGGAGGTGCCTATACTAGGGTATGTAAGTGAAAGGTTAATGGTTGATGATCCGCATACTGAGTTATGATTATTTAGGGCTACCCCTGACGGATGCAATCAAATGTTGTGGCACAAGTGTGCAACCTCTGCAGAGTGTAAACCTATTCAAATAGCTGTGTCCGCGGTTATGGACGGTTGGATGGCCATACGGTTCCGTTGTCAGATGATTTCTAAAAATGAATGGTGAACTGAAAGGTGAATTTGACTTGATCACAACAGAGTTGTGGGAATGACACTAATGTTCCCACTTGAGTTAAGTTAGGCAAATGAAGAGTCTTTGTTTACTAAATGTTTCTGAAATAAAACTGGCTTTATGCAAATGAACCTAGAGCTTAGAATCCTCTTACTAAAATTGTTAGTACTTACACTAGTATTAGTTTTCGAGTACTTTAAAAGTACTCACGGATGTGTCCCTGGCTATTCAAATGGCCAGACTGTGAAGAAGAGCAGCAGTATCAGGATGACGGACAGCAGGACGTCTATGACAACTAGGATCATTGATACGTCTCCAACGTATCTATAATTTCTGATGTTCCATGCTTGTTTTATGACAATTCCTACATGTTTTGCTCACACTTTATAATGATTTCATGCATTTTCTGGAACTAACCTATTAACAAGATGCCGAAGTGCCAGTTCCTGTTTTCTGTTGTTTTTGGTTCCAGAAAGGCTGTTCGGGCAATATTCTCGAATTCGACGAAACGAAGACCAAATATCTTATTTTTCCCGGAAGGCTCCAGAACACCGAAGGAGAGTCGGAGGCGGGCCAGGGGGCCACCACACCACACCTGGGCGCGGGACCAGGCCTGGCCGCGCCGCCAGGTGGGGAGGGTGCTCTGGTGCCCCTCCTGCGCCGCCTCTTCGCCTATATAAGCCCTTTCGACCTATAAACGCGATACGAATTGACGAAACTCCAGAAAGACTCCAGGGGCGCCGCCGCCATCGCGAAACTCCAATTCAGGGGACAGAATCTCTGTTCCGGCACGCCGCCGGGACGGGGAGTGCCCTAATACGTCTCCGACGTATCGATAATTTCTTATGTTCCATGCCACATTATTGATGATTTCTACATGTTATATGCACACTTTATGTCATATTCGTGCATTTTCTGGAACTAACCTATTAACAAGATGCCGAAGGGCCAGTTCCTGTTTTCTGCTGTTTTTGGTTTCAGAAATCCTAGTAACGAAATATTCTCGGAATCGGACGAAATCAACGCCCAAGTTCCTATTTTCACCGGAAGCATCCAGAACACCCGGGAAGGACCAGAGGGGGGGCACTGGGCCCCCAGACCATAGGCCGGCGCGGCCCAGGCCCTGGCCGCGCCGCCCTATGGTGTCGTCGCCCCTTCGACCCTCCTGCGCCGCCTCTTCGCCTATTTAAAACCCCTGGATCGAAAACCCTGAGGCGTTCGACGAAACCCACAGAAACCTTCCAGAGCCGCCGCCATCGCGAAGCCAAGATCTGGGGGACAGGAGTCTCTGTTCCGGCACGCTGCCGGAGCGGGGAAGTGCCCCCGGAAGGCTTCTCCATCGACACCGCTGCCATCTCCACCGCCATCTTCATCACCGCTGCTGCTCCCATGAGGAGGGAGTAGTTCTCCATCGAGGCTCGGGGCTGTACCGGTAGCTATGTGGTTCATCTCTCTTCCATGTACCTCAATACAATAATCTCATGAGCTGCTTTACATGATTGAGATTCATATGAGTTTTGTATCACTACTATCTATGTGCTACTCTAGCAATGTTATTAAAGTAGTCCTATTCCTCCTGCACGTGTGTAAAGGTGACAGTGTGTGCACCGTGTCAGTACTTGGTTTATGCTATGATCATGATCTCTTGTAGATTGCGAAGTTAACTATTGCTATGATAATATTGATGTGATCTATTCCTCCTACATATGCATGAAGGTGACAGTGTGCATGCTATGCTAGTACTTGGTTTAGTCTTTTGATCTATCTTACACTAAAGGTTACTAAAATATGAGCATTATTGTGGAGCTTGTTAACTCCGGCATTGAGGGTTCGTGTAATCCTACGCAATGTGTTCATCATCCAACAAAAGTGTAGAGTATGCATTTATCTATTCTGTTATGTGATCAATGTTGAGAGTGTCCACTAGTGAAAGTGTAATCCCTAGGCCTTGTTCCTAAATACTGCTGCGTTACTACTGCTTGTTTACTGTTTCACTGTGTTACTACTGCTGCAATACTACAACCATCAACTACACGCCAGCAAGCTATTTTCTGGCACCGTTGCTACTGTTCATACTTATTCATACCACCTGTATTTCACTATCTCTTCGCCGAACTAGTGCACCTATTTGGTGTGTTGGGGACACAAGAGACTTCTTGCTTTGTGGTTGCAGGGTTGCATGAGAGGGATATCTTTGACCTCTTCCTCCCTGAGTTCGATAAACCTTGGGTGATCCACTTAAGGGAAAACTTGCTGCTGTTCTACAAACCTCTGCTCTTGGAGGCCCAACACTGTCTACAGGAAAGGAGGGGGAACGTAGACATCAAGCATATTTTCTGGTGCCGTTGCCGGGGAGGAAAGGTAAAAGGTACTCACACTCCGTATCTCGGCTACTAAGCTATTTTCCGGCGTTGTAAGTACTCGAAGCTATTTCCTTTAGATCCTGCAATTGCAACTTTTTGTTTCTTGTTTACACTAGTTTGGCATAATGGACAACAATGAGCTTCTTATTCTATTTCCTGATTTAAAACATGGATGGTTTGATCCGAAAATTAAAAAACCCATGGAACATGTTAGTATGAATACTTTGAACACCGTTGTTGCTAATGATATGCAAAATTCTAAGCTTGGGGAAGCTGATTTTGATGAGCATGATCTTTTTAGTCCCGCAAGCATTGAGGAGAAAATTTACTTTGATGATACTTTACCTCCTATTTATGATGATTATAATGATATTGGTATTTTGGTTCCACCTGTTATGGAGGATAAATTTAATTATGATTATAATATGCCTCCTATATTTGATGATGAGAATAATGATGATAGCTACTTTGTTGAATTTGCTCCTACTACAATTAATAAGAATAACTATGCTTATGTTGGGAGTAGTAATAATTTTATGCATGAGACTCATGATAAGAATGCTTTATGTGATAGTTATATTGTTGAGTTTGCTCATGACACTACTGAAAGTTATTATGAGAGAGGAAAATATGGTTGTAGAAATTTTCATGTTACTAAAACACCTCAGCAGTGCTGAAATTTTTGAAGCTATACTTGTTTTATCTTCCTATGCTTGTTACTTTGCTCTTCATGAACTTGTTTATTTACAAGATTCCTATGCATAGGAAGCATGTTAGACTTAAAGGTGTTTTGAATTTGCCTCTTGATGCTCTCTTTTGCTTCAACTACTATTTCTTGCGAGTGCATCATTAAAACTGCTGAGCCCATCTTAATGGCTATAAAGAAAGAACTTCTTGGGAGATAACCCATGTGTTATTTTGCTACAATACTTTATTTTATATTTGTGTCTTGGAAGTTGTTTACTACTGTAGCAACCTCTCCTTATCTTAGTTTTGTGTCTTGTTGTGCCAAGTAAAGTCTTTGATAGTAAAGTCAATACTAGATTTGGATTACTGCGCAGAAACTGTTTTCTTGCTGTCACGAATCTGGGCAAAATTCTCTGTAGGTAACTCAGAAAATTATGCCAATTTACGTGAGTGATCCTCAGATATGTACGCAACTTTCATTCAATTTGAGCATTTTCATCTGAGCAAGTCTGGTGCCATTTTAAAATTCGTCTTTATGGACTGTTCTGTTTTGACAGATTCTGCCTTTTATTTCGCATTGCTTCTTTCGCTGTGTTGGGTGGATTTCTTTGTTCCATTACCTTCCAGTAGCTTTGAGCAATGTCCAGAAGTGTTAAGAATGATTGTGTCACCTCTGAACATGTGAGTTTTTGATTATGCACTAACCCTCTAATGAGTTTGTTTCGAGTTTGGTGTGAAGGAAGTTTTCAAGGGTCAAGAGAGGAGGATGATATACTATGATCAAGAAGAGTGAAAGCTCTAAGCTTGGGGATGCCCCGGTGGTTCACCCCTGCATATATCAAGAAGACTCAAGCGTCTAAGCTTGGGGATGCCCAAGGCATCCCCTTCTTCATCGACAACATTATCAGGTTCCTCCCCTGAAACTATATTTTTATTCCATCACATCTTATGTGCTTTGCTTGGAGCGTCGGTTTGTTTTTGTTTTTTGTTTTGTTTGAATAAAATGGATCCTAGCATTCACTTTATGGGAGAGAGATACGCTCCGCTGTAGCATATGGACAAGTATGTCCTTGGTTTCTAGTCATAGTATTCATGGCGAAGTTTCTTCTTCGTTAAATTGTTATATGGTTGGAATTGGAAAATGATACATGTAGTAATTGCTATAAATGTCTTGGGTAATGTGATACTTGGCAATTTTTGTGCTCATGTTTAAGCTCTTGCATCATATACTTTGCACCTATTAATGAAGAAATACATAGAGCATGCTAAAATTTGGTTTGCATAATTGGTCTCTCTAAGGTCTAGATAATTTCTAGTATTGAGTTTGAACAACAAGGAAGACTGTGTAAAGTCTTATAATGTTTACAATATGTCTTTTATGTAAGTTTTGCTGCACCGGTTCATCCTTGTGTTTGTTTCAAGTAAGCCTTGCTAGCCTAAACCTTGTATCGAGAGGGAATACTTCTCATGCATCCAAAATCCTTGAGCCAACCACTATGCCATTTGTGTCCACCATACCTACCTACTACATGGTGTTTTCCGCCATTCCAAAGTAAATTGCTTGAGTGCTACCTTTAAAATTCCATTCTTCACCTTTGCAATATATAGCTCATGGGACAAATAGCTTAAAAAACTATTGTGGTATTGAATATGTACTTATGCACTTTATCTCTTATTAAGTTGCTTGTTGTGCGATAACCATGTTCCTGGGGACGCCATCAACTATTTCTTTGTTGAATATCATGTGAGTTGCTATGCATGTTCGTCTTGTCTGAAGTAAAGGTGATTTATCATGATCAAATGGTTTGAGTATGCATATTGTTAGAGAAGAACATTGGGCCGCTAACTAAAGCCATGATCCATGGTGGAAGTTTCAGTGTGGACAACAAACCTCACTCTCTTATGAGAATATTATCTGTTGTTGAATGCTTATGCATTAAAGAGGAGTCCATTATCTGTTGTCTATGTTGTCCCGGTATGGATATCTAAGTTGAGAATAATCAAAAGCGAGAAATCCAATGCGAGCTTTCTCCTTAGACCTTTGTACAGGCGGCATAGAGGTACCCCATTGTGACACTTGGTTGAAACATGTGCTATGCTATGATAATCCATGTAAATCCAAGCTAATTAGGACAAGGTGCGGGCACTATTAGTATACTATGCATGAGGCTTGCAACTTGTAAGATATAACCTACATAATACATGTGCTTTATTACTACCGTTGACAAAATTGTTTCTTGTTTTCAAAACCAAAGCTCTAGCACAAATATAGCAATCGATGCTTTTCCTCTATGGAGGACCATTCTTTTACTTTCAATGTTGAGTCAGTTCACCTATTTCTCTCCACCTCAAGAAGCAAACACTTGTGTGAACTGTGCATTGATTCCTACATATTTGCATATTGCACTTGTTATATTACTCTATGTTGATAATATCCATGAGATATACATGTTAAAAGTTGAAAGCCACCGCTGAAACTTAATCTTCTTTTGTGTTGCTTCAATACCTTTACTTTGAATTATTGCTTTATGAGTTAACTTTTATGCAAGACTTATTGATGCTTGTCTTGAAGTGCTATTCATGAAAAGTCTTTGCTTTATGATTCACTTGTTTACTCATGTCATATACATTGTTTTAATCGCTGCATTCACTACATATGCTTTACAAATAGTATGATCAAGATTATGATGGCATGTCACTCCAGAAATTATCTGTGTTATCGTTTTACCTGCTCGGGACGAGCAGAACTAAGCTTGGGGATGCTGATACGTCTCCGACGTATCGATAATTTCTTATGTTCCATGCCACATTATTGATGATTTCTACATGTTATATGCACACTTTATGTCATATTCGTGCATTTTCTGGAACTAACCTATTAACAAGATGCCGAAGGGCCAGTTCCTGTTTTCTGTTGTTTTTGGTTTCAGAAATCCTAGTAACGAAATATTCTCGGAATCGGACGAAATCAACGCCCAAGTTCCTATTTTCACCGGAAGCATCCAGAACACCCGGGAAGGACCAGAGGGGGGGCACTGGGCCCCCAGACCATAGGCCGGCGCGGCCCAGGCCCTGGCCGCCCCGCCCTATGGTGTCATCGCCCCTTCGACCCTCCTGCGCCGCCTCTTCGCCTATTTAAAGCCCCTGGATCGAAAACCCTGAGGCGTTCGACGAAACCCACAGAAACCTTCCAGAGCCACCGCCATCGCGAAGCCAAGATCTGGGGGACAGGAGTCTCTGTTCCGGCACGCTGCTGGAGCGGGGAAGTGCCCCCGGAAGGCTTCTCCATCGACACCGCTGCCATCTCCACCGCCATCTTCATCACCGCTGCTGCTCCCATGAGGAGGGAGTAGTTCTCCATCGAGGCTCGGGGCTGTACCGGTAGCTATGTGGTTCATCTCTCTTCCATGTACCTCAATACAATAATCTCATGAGCTGCTTTACATGATTGAGATTCATATGAGTTTTGTATCACTACTATCTATGTGCTACTCTAGCAATGTTATTAAAGTAGTCCTATTCCTCCTGCACGTGTGTAAAGGTGACAGTGTGTGCACCGTGTCAGTACTTGGTTTATGCTATGATCATGATCTCTTGTAGATTGCGAAGTTAACTATTGCTATGATAATATTGATGTGATCTATTCCTCCTACATATGCATGAAGGTGACAGTGTGCATGCTATGCTAGTACTTGGTTTAGTCTTTTGATCTATCTTACACTAAAGGTTACTAAAATATGAGCATTATTGTGGAGCTTGTTAACTCCGGCATTGAGGGTTCGTGTAATCCTACGCAATGTGTTCATCATCCAACAAAAGTGTAGAGTATGCATTTATCTATTCTGTTATGTGATCAATGTTGAGAGTGTCCACTAGTGAAAGTGTAATCCCTAGGCCTTGTTCCTAAATACTGCTGCGTTACTACTGCTTGTTTACTGTTTCACTGTGTTACTACTGCTGCAATACTACCACCATCAACTACACGCCAGCAAGCTATTTTCTGGCACCGTTGCTACTGTTCATACTTATTCATACCACCTGTATTTCACTATCTCTTCGCCGAACTACTGCACCTATTTGGTGTGTTGGGGACACAAGAGACTTCTTGCTTTGTGGTTGCAGGGTTGCATGAGAGGGATATCTTTGACCTCTTCCTCCCTGAGTTCGATAAACCTTGGGTGATCCACTTAAGGGAAAACTTGCTGCTGTTCAACAAACCTCTGCTCTTGGAGGCCCAACACTGTCTACAGGAAAGGAGGGGGAACGTAGACATCATGCCCCCGGAAGCCATCTCCATCGACGCCACCGCCTCCATCGACGCCACCGCCTCCATCATGCTCCGTGAGTAGTTCCCCCATGGACTACGGGTTCTAGCTGTAGCTAGTTGGTACTCTCTCTCCCATGTAATTTAATACAATGATCTCATGAGCTGCCTTACATGATTGAGATTCATCTGATGTAATCGGTGTTGTGTTTGTTGGGATTCGATGGATTGTTACATTATGATTAGTCTATCTATAAAGTTTGTGAAGTTATTGTTGCTGCAATCTTGTTGTGTTTAATTCTTGTCACAAGTGCACGAGTGGCATGATCTTAGATTTAAGCTCTATATGTATTGCTTAGATTGTATCTACAAGTTGTTTGCACATATTGCTGTCCGGAACTCGAGGCCCCAAAGTGACAGAAATTGGGACAACCGGAGGGGAAGGCTGTGATATGAGGATCACATGTTTTCACCAAGTGTTAATGCTTTGCTCTGGTGCTCTATTAAAAGGAGTACCTTAATTGCCAGTAGATTCCCTTGAGGCCCGGCTGCCACCGGCTGGTAGGACAAAAGATGTTATGCAAGTTTCTCATTGCGAGCACGTATAACTATATATGGAAAACATGCCTACATAATTAATAATCTTGATGTTCTGTCTTAATGCTATTTCAATCCTATCAATTGCCCAACTGTAATTTGTTCACCCAACACTTGTCACTTGTTATTGGAGAGTTACCACTAGTGTAGATAGCTGGGAACCCTGGTCCATCTTTCATCATCATATACTAGTTCTACATGTCATTGCAAGTAGTATCAACCTTTTTCTGGTGCCATTGCCTCTGTGTTACTGCTACTGCTGCTGTGTTACTGTTACTATTGCTCTCATATTACTGCTACTTTCACATCAC
This sequence comes from Lolium perenne, assembly GCF_019359855.2. Classification (NCBI taxonomy): domain Eukaryota; kingdom Viridiplantae; phylum Streptophyta; class Magnoliopsida; order Poales; family Poaceae; genus Lolium; species Lolium perenne. The sequence continues at coordinate 347,256,810 of NC_067246.2, forward strand.
CCCTGTTACTAGTGCTTTTCCAGGTGCAGCTGAATTGACAACTCAGTTGTTAAGGCTTATAAGTATTCTTTACCTCCCCTTGTGTCGAATCAATAAATTTGGTATTTACTTCCCTCGAAGACTGTTGCGATCCCCTATACTTGTGGGTTATCTAGACCATTTTCTGGCGCCGTTGCCGGGGAGGCATAGCTCTACTCATAAGTTCACCTGGGGAGTACACTCTACATCTCTCTGTTTTTATTTTATTTTATTTTGCTTTGCTTAGTTTACTTTTTCCTAGTTTATTTGTGCTTAGTTTATTTCTGTCTAGTATTATTTTGCTTAGTTTACTTTTGTCTAGTTTCTTTTTGTCTTGTTTTACTTTTCTTATATACCCAAAAATCTATAAAAATTTGAAAAACAGAAAAATTAAAAACTGTTGTTATGGGAGAACCCACAACCTATTTGGAGCTTATTGAAATATATAATAATTATAGAGAATCAAGAGCGGGTAAAGTCATGAGTGATGTGATAGAAAAATTGAATACAATTGCTAAAATCTTGCTTAAACGCCATGATATAAACTGTTGCTCTCAACAGGATACTAAACATCTGAAATTCCAATGTGGCTTTAGTGAAGAAGTTTTAATGATGAACTATAATTGGAATAAATATATTCATCTTGGGTTCGAAGAGGTAGAACAATTTGTTTTATTTATGGGAGCCTCTGAGATAGAATCCTTCATGGCTAAAACTTATGAAACTTGTGTTGTTTGTAAGGACCTTAAAGATTATGTCTCTTCTATCCTTAATTTTTGCATAGAAAGTTATAGCGATAATCCTTATATCATTGATTATAAAGAGAGACTCATTAATGCACAAGAATGCACTCACAATTTGCAGGAATCTGTGGAAGAAGAAATTGATGAACCTGAAAGCTCATTGGATGAAAAAGAGGAGGAGATTGATGAACCTGAAAGCTCATTGGATGAAAAAGAGGAGGAGATTGATGAACCTGAAAGCTCATTGGATGAAAAAGAGGAGGAGAGTGATGAACAAAAGGAGGAAGAATGGATTAGCTACCCATGCCAACCTTCTAATGAGAGTAACTCTTTATCTCTTACACTATTTGATTGTCCTCCATGCTTACCAAAGGAGGTTGAATGTTATGTTCCTGTGGATTCTCTTGAAATATTCCCCATGAGTAAAACTTGTGAGAATAATTATGCTACTATTATCTATGATAATCCATGCTATTTTGATAAATCTTATGATAATGCTTTGTTTGTGCCTGATGTCGAAATGCATGGTACTAAAGAATTTTGCTTAGCAAATGTTTATGATAAAGCTCTAGATGATGGTCCTATGTTACTTGATAATATTAATTGTACTACTAATGAAAATGGGATTGGAGCGGTCTTGACTTTATGTAGGAGTCCCATATCTCTTGAGAATGATCAATCATCTTTTTATATTATTGATAAAAGTGGGTTTGAAAGTTTTAATCCCATTATTTTTGAGCTTGATAAAAATTATGTGTTTGTGAATCATGAAAAGCATGCTTCATGTGATCATTATACTGTTGAGTTTATTCATGATGCTACTGAAAACTATTATGAGAGAGGAAAATATGGTTGTAGAAATTTTCATGGTACTAAAACACCTCTCTACATGCTGAAAATTTTGAGGTTACTTGTGTTTTATCTTCTTATGCTTGTCACTTTATCCTTCAAGAATTTACTTGTGTACAAGATTCCTATGCATAGGAAGTGGGTTAGACTTAAATGTGTTTTGAACTTGCTTTTTGATGCTCTCCTTTGCTTCAACTCTTATTTCTTGCGAGTGCTTCATTAAAATTGTTGAGCCCATCTTAATGGCTATAAAGAAAGCACTTCTTGGGAGATAACCCATGTTTTTATTTTGCTACTGTTTTGTTGTGTCTTGGAAGTTGTTACTACTATAGCAACCTCTCCTTATCTTTATTTTATTGCATTGTTGTGCCAAGTAAAGTCTCTAATAGAAGGTTGATACTAGATTTGGATTTCTGCGCAGAAACCGATTTCTATCTGTCATGAAATTGAGTAGCCCTGTCTGTAAGTAACTCAGAAAAATCTGCCAATTTACGTGAGTGTTCCTCAGATATGTACGCAACTTTCATTAGTTTTGAGTTTTCTGATTTGAGCAACGGAAGTACCTCTTAAAAATTCGTCTTTACTGGCTGTTTTGTTTTGATAGATTCTGTCTCTGTTTTTTGCATTGTCTCTTGTGGACTTTAAGCAAGGCTTTCTAGACGTGGAGAGCTGTAGCTGATGTTTTATTCACTTCTTGGAATATGTCACTACAGGACTAAAGTGGATTAAAGTTTTTTTGAGTACTAACCCCTCTAATGAAGTTTATGAGAAGTTTGGTGTGAAGGAAGTTTTCAAGGGTCAAGAGAGGAGGATGATATATGATCAAGAAGAGTGAAAAGTCTAAGATTGGGGATGCCCCCGTGGTTCATCCCTGCATATTTCAAGAAGACTCAAGCGTCTAAGCTTGGGGATGCCCAAGGCATCCCCTTCTTCATCAACAATTTATCAGGTTTCTTCTAGTGAAACTATATTTTTATTCGGTCACATCTTATGTGCTTTACTTGGAGCGTATGTGTGTTTATTTTCGTTTTGTTTATGTTTGAATAAGATCGGATCCTAGCAATCCTTGTGTGGGAGAGAGACACGCTCCGCTTTTTCATATGAACACTAGTGTTCTTCGTTTACTTTTAGTGTTCATAAAAAAAGTTGGAAGCTGTTGCATTTATTGCTATTTGGTTGGAAACATAAAATGCTTCATATTATCTTGAATAATTTGATACCTGGCAATTGTTTTGAGCTCTCAAGTAGATCATGATTAAGCTCTTGCATCATGTAGTTTAAACCTATTAGTGGAGAACTACCATAGAGCTTGTTGAAATTTGGTTTGCATGATTGGTCTCTCTAAGGTCTAGATTTTTTCTGGTAAAAGTGTTTGAGCAACAAGGAAGACAGTGTAGAGTCTTATAATGCTTGCAATATGTTCTTATGTAAGTTTTGTTGTACCGGTTCATACTTGTGTTTGCTTCAAACAACCTTGCTAGCCAAAGCCTTGTACTGAGAGGAAATGCTTCTCGTGCATCCAAAACCTTGAGACAAAACCTATGCCATGTGTGTTCACCATAACTAACTACTATGTGGTATTTCTCTGCCATTCCAAGTAAATACTTCATGTGCTACCTTTAAACAATTCAAAATTTATTATCTCTTATTTGTGTCAATGTTTTATAGCTCATGAGGAAGTATGTGGTGTTTTATCTTTCAATCTTGTTGGGCAGATTTTCACCAATGGACTAGTGGCTTCATCTACTTATCCAATAATTTTGCAAAAAGAGCTGGCAGCGGGGTTCCCAGCCCCCAATTAATTAACTTCATTAATAATTCTCTTCACATGTTTTGCTCTGATTCATCAGTAAGCAACTTAATTTTGCAAATAGACACTCCTCCATGGTATGAGAATGTTGGAAGGCACCCGAGGATTCGGTTAGCCATGGCTTGTGAAAGCAAAGGTTGGGAGGAGTGTCACCCATAAATAAATAAAAACTAAAGTACATGTGTAAACAAAAGAGAAGAGGGATGATCTATCTTGCTGGTAGAGATAACGTCCTTCATGGGCGCCGCTCTTTGAAAGTCTGTTTGGCGAGGGGGTTAGAGTGCCCACTACCATTCGTTGACAACAACAAACACCTCTCAAAACTTTACTTTTATACTCTCTATATGATTTCAAAACTTGAAAAGCTCTAGCACATGATTTAATCCCTGCTTCCCTATGCGAAGGGCCTTTCTTCTACCTTATGTTGAGTCAGTTTACCTACTTCCTTCCATCTTAGAAGCAAACACTTGTGTCAACTGTGCATTGATTCTTACATATTTCCTTATTTGCATTCATCATATTACTTTGTGTTTGACAATTATCCATGAGATATACATGTTGAAAGTTGAAAGCAACTGCTGAATCTTGTATCTTCCTTTGTGTTGTTTCAATGCCTTTACTTTGAATTTATTGCTTTATGAGTTAACTCTTATGCAAGACTTTTGATGCTTGTCTTGAAAGTACTATTCAAGAAAAGTTTTGCTATATGTTATCGATTTGTTAGCAACTATAGATCATTGCCTTGAGTCACTTCATTCATTTCATATGCTTTACAATAGTATGATCAAGGTTATGTAAGTAGCATGTCACTACAGAAATTATTCTTTTTATCGTTTACATACTCGAGGGCGAGTAGGAACTAAGCTTGGGGATGCTGATACGTCTCCAACGTATCTATAATTTCTGATGTTCCATGCTTGTTTTATGACAATTCCTACATGTTTTGCTCACACTTTATAATGATTTCATGCATTTTCCGGAACTAACCTATTAACAAGATGTCGAAGTGCCAGTTCCTGTTTTCTGTTGTTTTTGGTTCCAGAAAGGCTGTTCGGACAATATTCTCAGAATTCGACGAAACGAAGACCAAATATCTTATTTTTCCCGGAAGGCTCCAGAACACCGAAGGAGAGTCGGAGGCGGGCCAGGGGGCCACCACACCTGGGCGCGGGCCCAGGCCTGGCCGCGCCGCCAGGTGGGGAGGGCGCCCTGGTGCCCCTCCTGCGCCGCCTCTTCGCCTATATAAGCCCTTTCGACCTAAAAACGCGATACGAATTGACGAAACTCCAAAAATACTCCATGGGCGCCGCCGCCATCGCGAAACTCCAATTCGGGGGACAGAATCTCTATTCCGGCATGCCGCCGGGACGGGGAAGTGCCCCCGGAAGCCATCTCCATCGACGCCACCGCCTCCATCATGCTCCGTGAGTAGTTCCCCCGTGGACTACGGGTTCTAGCTGTAGCTAGTTGGTACTCTCTCTCCCATGTACTTCAATACAATGATCTCATGAGCTGCCTTACATGATTGAGATTCCTCTGATGTAATTGGTGTTGTGTTTGTTGGGATCCGATGGATTGTTACATTATGATTAGTCTATCTATAAAGTTTGTGAAGTTATTGTTGCTGCAATCTTGTTGTGTTTAATGCTTGTCACTAGTGCACGAGTGGCATGATCTTAGATTTAAGCTCTATATGTATTGCTTAGATTGTATCTACAAGTTGTTTGCACATATTGCTGTCCGGAACCCGAGGCCCCAAAGTGACAGAAATTGGGACAACCGGAGGGGAAGGCTGTGATATGAGGATCACATGTTTTCACCAAGTGTTAATGCTTTGCTCCGGTGCTCTATTAAAAGGAGTACCTTAATTGCCAGTAGATTCCCTTGAGGCCCGGCTGCCACCGGCTGGTAGGATAAAAGATGTTTTGCAAGTTTCTCATTGCGAGCACGTATAACTATATATGGAAAACATGCCTACATAATTAATAATCTTGATGTTCTGTCTTCATGCTATTTCAATCCTATCAATTCCCTAACTGTAATTTGTTCACCCAACACTTGTCACTTGTTATTGGAGAGTTACCACTAGTGTAGATAGCTGGGAACCCCGGTCCATCTTTCATCATCATATACTAGTTCTACATGTCATTGGAAGTAGTATCAACCTTTTTCTGGTGACATTGCCTCTGTGTTACTGCTACTGCTGCTGTGTTACTGTTACTACTGCTCTCATATTACTGCTACTTTCACATCACCCCTCTTACTAGTGCTTTTCCAGGTGCAGCTGAATTGACAACTCAGTTGTTAAGGCTTATAAGTATTCTTTACCTCCCCTTGTGTCGAATCAATAAATTTGGGTTTTACTTCCCTCGAAGACTGTTGCGATCCCCTATACTTGTGGGTTATCAATCATCTCCTGACATCAAGCATTGCCTGCGGAATGGATGGACTCTACTACGTCCTCCCGCTTTGTGTTATGTATTTGATCCTTAGATCAAGTGTTGTAATGAGACTGGATCATGTGATCCTTTTTGATGTAAGACTATTATGGTGTTGTAATGAATGATGTGCTGTGATATGAACTTATTATGTCTCGCAAAAACAATCTTCCTAGGATTGCGATGTATGGCACAATAGGCATCTGGACTTAAAAATCCGGGTGTTGACACTCCTCCTTGTAGCCTTCGGTACTAGCGTCTATAAATGGATACGAGGTAACAATCACCAAACAATACTTAAGGAGATTATTTAGCCATAATGGCTCACACATGATGATCTATCATCATCACAATCATCACTCAACATCATACTAGGGTTTTCTTTATCTAGTGTGGGGAAAATAATTTCCTCTCATTGAAATTTACTAAGATTTAATATCCTCAAATAATAGAATATGAAATCATGGGGACCAAAGTCACCACTTCATATTATCCATTTGGGAAAATGATTTAAATGAGATACTACCTCTCATACAATTTAACTACCACTTTGGAAAAGATTTAATATTCTCAAGTAATAACATAGGGGGTCATGAAGACTAATGTCATCACCTCACATTGAATTACTTATAAAAGTGATTTAGATGAGATGCTATATCTCATAGATTTTAAATACTATTTTTGAAATAATTTAAATGGGCTAGAAATAGCCACATAGCCATTATTTGAATCTAGCCCATGATCATGTGAAACAACTATGTCATATTTTTTTGCATAATCAAATAGAGTTTTTTAAATGTGAATTATGAGAATTGGAATCACCTCAAAATTCATTATGGTTGATTTTTAATAAATGTTTGAATTTTTAAAAGGTACTGCCTTGTTATTTTTATTGCAAGTGATTTATAATGAACTAGCATTTGAGACCAGTGGGGTTTGCTAGATAATTTCATCTACTTTCACACAAAATTGGAATCACCCAAATTGGATTTGTAGATTTGTTTCTATCGAATATTGATCAAAGCAACAGTATTGAATTTGGGTTAACACTGAATAAACGAAATTTGAACTGGTGGGCTTCGGCGGGAAACCGAAATGGGCCAGAGAAAAAGAAAAACAGGCCGGCCCAGTGGCGCGTCTCGTGCACGCGAGTTGCCTGACAGTGGGTCCCACTGTCAGCGTCTATTTAAAACCCGAAATGGTATGCTAGATATGAACCGTAGGATTAGAACAGGATCCAAAGGCCGATGCTCATCGTCGTCGACGACGAGTTCAAACCCTGGCGGCGGCGGCGCTAGGGGGTCGGAGGGCTCACCGGTGGCCGGCGATGGTCGGGGTTAGCAGCGCTCGACGTTGCGGACGATGAGGAAGCCAACGGTGGTCGCGGCAGCTCTGGGGGTGGACGGAATCGTCGGCTTCTTCTGCGACTGCTTCGACGGACTCCGGCGATCGATTGAGGGGCTACGGGCTAAATTGGGACAAAGGGCTTGCTCGAGGAGGCTCAGTGAGGAGAGGGAAGAGGAATGGCGGGAAGAAATCGAGCAAGGGAGGCCTCCTTTTATAGGTTCATCAAGCTATTGCGGGAGGCCACGGGTGCGGACGATGAGGTGGTGCTACGGGCGACTAGGGGTGTAGGCGAGGAAGCGGCTCTGCTCACTGCGTCATGGCGAGTGAGATGGGCTTCGTGGCGCAGAGAATGGTGGTCACGAGCAGTGTGGCGATCGTCATGTTCGGCGGTACTGTGGCGGAGGTCATCGACGAGAGCGACGGCGATGGGGCGATCTGGACCAAACGGCCATGTCTGGGAGGTATCTGGGTCAGAGGTGAGTGTGTGGGCGAGAGGAGAGGTCAGGGGAGGTCAGCAGCGACGGGACGATGACGTGCACTGGCGTGCCCGTGGGCATGGCCGTTCACGCTCTGGCGTGCCTAGACGTCGTGGGCGTGTCCTTTGCTGGCCAGGGCAGGGCTCTCCTTGGCCAATGGTGTGCATGAGCATGACCAGGGGAGTGAGGGGAGTCTCCAGGACATCATGAGGTGATCCAGAGGTGAGAAGAGAGGGAGTTGGCATGGTGCATGACATGAGCATGAGCATGATTTGGTCCTTTTTCTCTCATGAACAGTGGTGGAAATGCATGGCTTAGTCCAGGGGGTTCAAGGGAAAGTGAGAGGTGACATGAGCACTGAGGGTTTAGGCAAAAATCCATTGGATTTTAGCATGTATGCTCAAAGTCAATTTGTGCACACAAGGTGTTTGTGAAAAATGGCCGAAAGAGATTTGAATTTGAATTTTGCCAAAATATTTTATGGGTGTGAGTCAAATAAAGTTTAGCACCTCTTTATGGCCTTGGTTTGAAATTTGGAAAAGGTTTGGTGAAAATCAAATTTGGGGTGATCTTAAATCTGGTTCAAAGTTGCCACTTTGCATTCTTATAGTAAGATTTTGAAAATACTTCTGCAAGGTTGGAAAGCTCCAAAGTTATCGCCTTGATGTGTTCTTGGATGAGGAGCAAAGGGATGAGAAAGTTTAGTTTAGAAAAGAATAACCACAGGGGCTCAGAGTAGGCATCATGCTGAAATTGTCAAAAATGACCATCATCACATGTGCCTTGCATTTTTCATTTTTTTTGATTTGATTTGCTTTTCACTTTGGTTTTGGTTTGGTGAGTACTATGTCGGGTTTCTTAAGGTTTTCAAACCCTTTAAACAAAGTAGAACATGGAATAGACCTATATTTACAAATATGGCCATATGCTCATATGTGCCACTATTTCTAATTTGTTTTCTTTTTTGCTTTACTTCTCTTACTCCAAAAGGTAAAGGTTTGAGTTTGAAAATGGTATTCAAACAAACTAACAAAACAAACATGGCAAAAGCAATCATTCCCTAATTAACCTAATAGAAAAGATTTGGAAAAAGGCAAGTTTTTGTTGGCTCCAAATTTTGGAAAAGGGAATTGGTCTTCTTCATTGTTTTGAAATTTTGGGGTGTTAAAAACCTTCCCCCCTTAAACAAAATCTCGTCCCGAGATTTAAGAAAAGTTAGGAACCTAAGAGATATTGGGTAATTGGGTTAACAGGAAAACATACCCGGCATGACATTGGGTGCATCATGGGCTTCTATTCCATGCATGCGGTAGAGACGACCGTTGCGGTTGTTCGGGTTCCTTCTAGTTGAGACACGACGCTGTTGCTGGGCAGGTGCAGCGGTATTGGGGGTTGTCTTCATCAGTTTCTTGGGGCACTCATTGCAAGTCACAAGATGAGAGGGCATTTTTCTAGGGTTTGTTTGGATAAGAATTTGGAAAGTTCAAAACTCGAAAACTTGAGTAGTGTTGAGGGGGGTAAAAACCAACAACACTTTTTCATTCATTCCAAACAACACACATTACAAACTAACACACCAATGGTTTTAAGAACCATTTCCTTGTTCTACGATACAAAGGGAACGGATACAAACTCACACGTACGCAAGTGCTCTAGTGATACTACTCTTCATCCGGAATGGTGGGTTCTTTGTCTTCATGGGAAATGTTCTTGGCGAAAGGCGTGGGCGTTGTCCAACTCCTTGCGGGTCTGGTACAACATGAAGTCTAGGTATGCAACATTGTGGTTCATCTTCGGGTGCGGTGGCATGGTTATTGGCCTTCCCATGGGGTCATGTCTTGGGTAGTAAAAGAAGCGAGTGTTCTTGAACTTGTTCACATTCTGTCCACACAGACGGGCAAGTGCTTCTTGCATGGCTTTGGCTATTCCCTCCATCCAAGTGTTTCCCCTTACAGGAAACCATATGGTTTCCCAAATTGGGGCTCCCAGCTTTCCTCTCAGATTTGCAGTAACTTCCCACTGAGGTTGTCTTCCCGACTGATTATTGAGTGGCACTCCAAAGAACTCGGGATACGGGCGTCCTAGATATTCAACTAGTTTCTCCAAATCCTTCTCGGACATTAGGTCTCCTCCGTGGCCAAGCTGATAGAACTCGTAGTTGTACTCCATCTGTGAGAAATTTAGGATGAGTAAGTTAAAGAAGTGATCCAGTGTGCAAAATTTTATGTAGAATTACAAGGAAAAGTAGAGCATGGATTTCTCTTTTTGAAAAGATCTCAAGGGTAAGAGTGAGAATAAGTTTTATAAATATTCACTTCATTTGTTTTGAAACTAAGTTTTGCAGACGTCCATTCTAACTAGGGCCTCCTAAGGTCAAACAATGGCTCTGATACCAACTTGTCAACACCTGGATTTTTAATTCCAGATGCCTATTATGCCATACATCGCAATCCCAGGAATATTGTTTTTGCGAGACATAATAGTTGATATCACAGAACATCATTCATTACAAACCATAAGGGATCACATGATCCAGTCTTACAATAACAGTTGATCTAAAGATCAAATACAAAACACATAGCGGAAGAAACGTAGTAGTGGTCCATCTATTCCACAGGCAACGCTTGACATCAGGAAGTAGCCCTAGTTATCATAGACGTCCTGTTGTCCATCATCCTGGTACTGGTCCTCCTCTTCATAGTCTGGCCATTTGAATAGCCAGGGACAAAGCCATGAGTACTTTCAAAGTACTCACAAACTATCACTAATAGAAGTACTAATAGCTCTAATAATGGTTCTAAGCTTCTCGGTTTATTTGCATAAAGCCAATTTTATTTCATAAACACTTTAATAGTCAAAGACTCTTTATTTGCCAAAAAAATTACTCAAGTCGGAACATTAGTGTCATTCCCACAACTCCTGTTGTGGTCAAGTCAAAGTCACAATTCAAGTTCAAGTCACAAGTCACCAGTCACATGTCACATTTTGAAATTGTCTGGTGACGGAACAGTATGGCCTTTCCAGCTGTCCATGACCGCGGACGCGGCTATTCGAATAGTTTTACACTCTGCAGAGGTCGCACAATTTTGCCACAATATTTGCAATAATCCGTCAGGGGTAACTGGCCCTGATTGATCACACTCAGTGTGCGGACTACCAATCATAACCTTTCATTTACATACCCTAGTACAGGCACCTCCCCCGATGAGTTTGGCCTCCCAGCCATGGCAAACTGCCATCCTGGGAACTGCAAAGGGCTTGGGTCGGATATTCACCTCATTTCACATCATTTCACTTTTCATGGAGGCAGCCTCGGTATAACCCCTATGACGCTTGTTTAGAGGGAACCCGTACTAACATACATAAGTTTCCAGTTAAGCCCTACCCAGATTCAGGTATTGTGGGGGTATGATAGCGTGTATGCACACGTCCGTTGGGAACCCCAAGAGGAAGGTGTGATGCGTATAGAACCAAGTTTTCCCTCAGTAAGAAACCAAGGTTATCGAACCAGTAGGAGCCAAGAAGCACGTTGAAGGTTGATGGCGGCGGAGTGTAGTGCGGCGCAACACCAGGGATTCCGGCGCCAACGTGGAACCTGCACAACCCAACCAAATTACTTTGCCCCAACGTGATAGTGAGGTTGTCAATCTCACCGACTTGTTGTAACAAAGGATTAGATGTATAGTGTGGAAGATGATGTTTGCAAACAACAGCAAAACGAGTATTGCAGTAGATTGGTTTCGATGTAAAAGAATGGACCGGGGTCCACAGTTCACTAGAGGTGTCTGCTTGCGCACAGTTGATGTGGGCGTAGTAGCTTCCTTGTGATGTTGGGCACCCCAAGAGGAAGGTATGATGTGTACAGCAGCAAGTTTTCCCTCAGTAAGAAACCAAGGTTTATCGAACCAGTAGGAGCCAAGAAGCATGTTGAAGTTTGTTGGTGATGGAGTGTAGTGCGGCGCAACACCAGGGATTCCGGCGCCAACGTGGAACCTGCACAACACAACCAAAGTACTTTGCCCCAACGAAACAGTGAGGTTGTCAATCTCACCGGCTTGCTGTAACAAAGGATTAGATGTATAATGTGGATGATGATTGTTTGCAGAGAACAGTAGAACAAGTATTGCAGTAGATTGTATTTCATGTAAAAGAATGGACCGGGGTCCACAGTTCACTAGAGGTGTCTCTCCCATAAGAAATAGCATATTGGGTGAACAAATTACAGTTGGGCAATTGACAAATAGAGAGGGCATGATGATGGCGTGTAACTCACATGTTCGTTGGGAACCCCAAGAGGAAGGTATGATGCGCACAGCAGCAAGTTTTCCCTCAGAAAGAAACCAAGGTTTATCGAACCAGGAGGAGCCAAGAAGCACGTTGAAGGTTGATGGCGGCGGGATGTAGTGCGGCGCAACACCAGAGATTCCGGCGCCAACGTGGAACCTGCACAACACAACCAAAGTACTTTGCCCCAACGAAACAGCGAGGTTGTCAATCTCACCGGCTTAATGTAACAAAGGATTAGATGTATAGTGTGGATGATGATTGTTTGCAGAGAACAGTAGAAACAGTATTGCAGTAGATTGTATTCGATGTAAAAGAATGGACCGGGGTCCACAGTTCACTAGAGGTGTCTCTCCCATAAGAAATAGCATATTGGGTAAACAAATTACAGTTGGGCAATTGACAAATAGAGAGGGCATGACAATGCACATACATGACATGATGAGTATTGTGAGATTTAATTGGGCATTACGACAAAGTACATAGACCGCTATCCAGCATGCATCTATGCCTAAAAAGTCCACTTTCAGGTTATCATCTGAACCCCTTCCGGTATTAAGTTGTAAACAACAGACAATTGCATTAAGTATGGTGCGTAATGTAATCAATAACTATATCCTCGAACATAGCATCAATGTTTTATCCCTAGTGGCAACAGCACATCCATAATCTTAGAGGTTGCTGTCACTCCCCCAGATTCATGGAGACATGAACCCACTATCGAGCATAAATACTCCCTCTTGGAGTTACAAGCAATGACTTGGCCAGAGCCTCTACTAGCAATGGAGAGCATGCAAGATCATAAACAACACATAGATAGATTGATAATCAACATAACATAGTATTCTCTATTCATCGGATCCCAACAAACACACATGTAGCATTACAGATAGATGATCTTGATCATGATAGGCAGCTCACAAAATCAGACAATGAAGCACAATGGGGAGAAGACAACCATCTAGCTACTGCTATGGACCCATAGTCCAGGGGTGAACTACTCACTCATCAATCCGGAGGCGACCATGGCGGTGTAGAGTCCTCCGGGAGATGATTCCCCTCTCCGGCAGGGTGCCGGAGGTGATCTCCAGAATCCCCCGAGATGGGATTGGCGGCGGCGGCGTCTCAGTATGTTTTCTCGTATCGTGGCTCTCGGTACTGGGGGTTTCTCGACGAAGGCTTTAAGTAGGCGGAAGGGCAACGCGGGGGGCCACACGAGGGCCCCACACGCCAGGGCCGCGCGGCCAAGCCCTAGGCCGCGCCGCCCTGTTGTGGCGGCGCCTCGTGGCCCCACTTCGTTGACTCTTCGGTCTTCTGGAAGCTTCGTGGAAAAATAGGAACCTGGGCTTTGATTTCGTCCAATTCCGAGAATATTTCCTTACTAGGATTTCTGAAACCAAAAACAGCAGAAAACAGCAACTAGCTCTTCGGCATCTTGTTAATAGGTTAGTGCCGGAAAATTCATAATAATGACATATAATGTGTATAAAACATGTGAGTATCATCATAAAATAGCATGGAACATAAGAAATTATAGATACGTTTGAGACGTATCAAGCATCCCCAAGTTTAGTTCCTACTCGTCCCGAGTAGGTAAAGGATAACAAAGATAATTTCTTAAGTGACAATGCTACCAACATAATCTTGATCATACTATTGTAAGCACATGTAATGAATGCAGCGATCAAAACAATGGTAAATGACATGAGTAAACAACTGAATCATAAAGCAAAGACTTTTCATGAATAGTACTTAAAGACAAGCATCAATAAGTCTTGCATAAGAGTTAACTCATAAAGCAATAATTCAAAGTAGAAAGCATTGAAGCAACACAAAGGAAGATAAAGTTTCAGCGGTTGCTTTCAACTTGTAACATGTATATCTCATGGATATTGTCAACATAGAGTAATATAACAAGTGCAATATGCAAGTATGTAGGAATCAATGCACAGTTCACACAAGTGTTTGCTTCTTGAGGTAGAGAGAAATAGGTGAACTGACTCAACAATAAAAGTAAAAGAATGGTCCTTCAAAGAGGAAAGCATCGATTGCTATATTTGTGCTAGAGCTTTTATTTTGAAAACAAGAAACAATTTTGTCAACGGTAGTAATAAAGCATATGAGTTATGTAAATTATATCTTACAAGTTGCAAGCCTCATGCATAGTATACTAATAGTGCCCGCACCTTGTCCTAATTAGCTTGGACTACCGGATCATTGCAATACACATGTTTTAACCAAGTGTCACAATGGGGTACCTCTATGCCGCCTGTACAAAGGTCTAAGGAGAAAGTTCGCATTGGATTTCTCGCTTTTGATTATTCTCAACTTAGACATCCATACCGGGACAACATAGACAACATATAATGGACTCCTCTTTAATGCATAAGCACGTAGCAACAATTAATGTTCTCATATGAGATTGAGGATGTATGTCCAAAACTGAAACTTCCACCATGATTCATGGCTTTAGTTAGCGGTCCAATGTTCTTCTCTAACAATATGCATGCTTAACCATAAGGTGGTAGATCTCTCTTACTTCAGACAAGACGGACATGCATAGCAACTCACATGATATTCAACAAAGAAATAGTTGATGGCGTCCCCAGAAACATGGTTATCGCACAACAAGCAACTTAATAAGAGATAAAGTGCATAAGTACATATTCAATACCACAATAGTTTTTAAGCTATTTGTCCCATGAGCTATATATTGTAAAGGTAAAGAATGGAAAATTTAAAGGTAGCACTCAAGCAATATACTTTGGAATGGCGGAGAAATACCATGTGGTAGGTAGGTATGGTGGACACAAATGGCATAGTGGTTGGCTCAAGGATTTTGGATGCATGAGAAGTATTCCCTCTCGATACAAGGTTTAGGCTAGCAAGGTTATTTGAAACAAACACAAGGATGAAGCGGTACAGCAAAACTCACATAAAAGACATATTGTAAACATTATAAGACTCTATACCGTCTTCCTTGTTGTTCAAACTCAATACTAGAAATTATCTAGACCTTAGAGAAACCAAACATGCAAATCAGATTTTAGCATGCTCTATGTATTTCTTCATTAATAGGTGCAAAGTATATGATGCAAGAGCTTAAACATGAGCACAACAATTGCAAAGTATCACATTATTCAAGGTGTTATACCAATTACCACATATATCATTTTCCAATTCCAACCATATAACAATTTAACGAAGAAGAAACTTCGCCATGAATACTATGAGTAAAGCCTAAGGACATACTTGTCCATATGCAACAGCGGAGCGTGTCTCTCTCCCATACAATGAATGCTAGGATCCATTTTATTCAAACAAGACAAAAACAAAAACAAACAGACGCTCCAAGCAAAGTACATAAGATGTGACGGAATAAAAATATAGTTTCAGGGGAGGGACCTGATAATGTTGTCGATGAAGAAGGGGATGCCTTGGGCATCCCCAAGCTTAGACGCTTGAGTCTTCTTGATATATGCTAGGGTGAACCACCGGGGCATCCCCAAGCTTAGAGCTTTCACTCTCCTTGATCATGGTGTATATCATCCTCCTCTCTTGATCGTTGAAAACTTCCTCCACACCAAACTTAAAGCAACTCATTAGAGGGTTAGTGCACAATTAAAATTCACATATTCAGAGGTGACACAATCATTCTTTATACTTCTGGACATTGTACAAAGCTACTGAAAGTCAATGGAATAAAGAAATCCATCAAGCATGACAAAACAGGCAATGCAAAATAAAAGGCAGAATCTGTCAAAAACAGAACAGTTCGTAAAGACGAATTTCTAACAGGCACCAGACTTGCTCAAATGAAAAAACTTAAAACTAATGAAAGTTGTGTACATATCTGAAGATCACTCACGTAAATTGGCATAATTTTCTGAGTAACCTACAGAGAATTAGCCCCAGATTTGTGACAGCAAAGAAAACTGTTTCTGTGCAGTAATCCAAATCTAGTATCATACTTTTATTAGAGACTTTACTTGGCACAACAATGCAATAAAACTAAGATAAGGAGAGGTTGCTACAGTAGTAAACAACTTCCAAAACTCAAATATAAAACAAAATACTGTAGTAAAAACATGGGTTGTCTCCCATAAGCGCTTTTCTTTAACGCCTTTCAGCTAGGCGCAGAAAGTGTGTATCAAGTATTATCAAGAGACGAAGCATCAACATCATAATTTGTTCTAATAATAGAATCATAAGGTAACTTCATTCTCTTTCTAGGGAAGTGTTCCATACCTTTCTTGAGAGGAAATTGATATTTAATATTACCTTCCTTCATATTAATGGTAGCACCAACAGTTCGAAGAAAAGGTCTTCCCAATATAATGGGACAAGATGCATTGCATTCAATATCCAAGACAACAAAATCAACGGGGACAAGGTTATTGTTAACGGTAACGAGAACATTATCAACTTTCCCCAAAGGTTTCTTCATAGAGTTATCAGCAAGATTAACATCCAAATAACAGTTTTTCAATGGTGGCAAGTCAAGCATATCATAAATTTTCTTAGGCATAACAGAAATACTTGCACCAAGATCACATAAAGCATTACAACCAAAGTCATTGACCTTCATCTTAATGATGGACTCCCAACCATCCTCTAGCTTCCTAGGAATAGAAGTTTCGCGTTCTAGTTTCTCTTCTCTAGCTTTTATGAGAGCATTTGTAATGTGTTTCGTGAAAGCCAAATTTATAGCACTAGCATTAGGACTTTTAGCAAGTTTTTGTAAGAACTTTATAACTTCAGAGATATGACAATCATCAAAATCCAGACCATTATGATCTAAAGCAATGGGATCATTGTCCCCAATGTTGGAAAAAATTTCAGCAGTTTTATCACAGGCAGTTTCAGCAGTTTTAGCAGTTTCAGGCAGTTTTTCGCGCTTTGCATTAGAAGTGGAACCATTGCTAACACCAATTATATTACCATTGATAGTAGGAGGTGCAGCAACATGTGGAGCATTAGCATTACTAGTGGTGGTAATAGTCCAAACTTTAGCTATATTATCTTCTTTAGCTAGTTTTTCATTTTCTTCTCTTTCCCACCTAGCATGCAGTTCAGCCATTAATCTTATATTCTCATTAATTCTAACTTGGATGTCATTTGCTGTAGTAACAATTTTATTTTCTATATCCTCAGGTTTAGCAGCCATTTTATTAATTAAAGAAGATTGTGACGCAGACATGTATGAGATTCGGGTTTCAGCATTTGCAAGTTTAGTTTGCAACCCAGAGATCTCCATATTCAGATTTTCAAGTTGATTTCCTATATTCTTCAACAAGGTAGATTGCTCATTCATAGTTTTAGTAAACAATTTATTTTGCTCATATTGTGATTGCATAAAGTTCTTGGTGGATCTTTCAATTTCTAACATCTTTTCCTCATTAGGTGAAGCATATCTACCATAAGCATTAGCAGGATATGGCCTAGTATCATTGTAATTGTTATTTTTAATGAAATTCACATCAACATGTTCTTTTCGAGCAACCAATGAAGCTAACGGAACATTATTAGGATCAATATTTGTCCTATCATTCACAAGCATAGACATAATAGCATCAATCTTATCACTCAAGGAAGAGGTTTCTTCGACAGAATTTACCTTCTTACCTTGTGGAGCTCTTTCCATGTGCCATTCAGAGTAATTAATCATCATATTGTCAAGAATCTTTGTTGCTTCACCAAGAGTGATGGACATAAAGGTACCTCCAGCAGCTGAATCCAATAGGTTCCGCGAAGAAAAATTCAGTCCTGCATAAAAGGTTTGGATGATCATCCAAGTAGTCAGTCCATGGGTTGGGCAATTTTTAACCAAAGATTTCATTCTTTCCCATGCTTGTGCAACATGCTCAGTATCTAATTGTTTAAAATTCATTATGCTACTCCTCAAAGATATAATTTTAGCAGGGGGATAATATCTACCAATAAAAGCATCCTTGCATTTAGTCCATGAATCAATACTATTCTTAGGCAGAGATAGCAACCAATCTCTAGCTCTTCCTCTTAATGAGAAAGGGAACAATTTTAATTTTATTATGTCACCATCTACATCTTTATACTTTTGCATTTCACAAAGTTCAACAAAATTATTGAGATGGGCAGCAGCATCATCAGAACTAACACCAGAAAATTGCTCTCGCATAACAAGATTCAGTAAAGCAGGTTTAATTTCAAAGAATTCTGCTGTGGTAGCAGGTAGAGCAATAGGTGTGCATAAGAAATCATTATTATTTGTGGTTGTGAAGTCACACAACTTAGTATTTTCAGGAGTGGCCATTTTAGCAGTAGTAAATAAAGAAAACTAGATAAAGTAAATGCAAGTAACTAATTTTTTTTGTTTTTGTGTTTTTGATACAGAGTGCAAGACAGTAAATAAAGTAAAACTAGCAACTAATTTTTTTGTGTTTTGATTTAGTGCAGCAAACAAAGTAGTAAATAAAAGTAAAGCAAGACAAAAACAAAGTAAAGAGATTGCGATGTGGAGACTCCCCTTGCAGCGTGTCTTGATCTCCCCGGCAACGGCGCCAGAAAATATGCTTGATGGCGTGTAACTCACACGTTCGTTGGGAACCCCAAGAGGAAGGTATGATGCGCATAGCAGCAAGTTTTCCCTCAGAAAGAAACCAAGGTTTATCGAACCAGGAGGAGCCAAGAAGCACGTTGAAGGTTGATGGCGGCGGGATGTAGTGCGGCGCAACACCAGAGATTCCGGCGCCAACGTGGAACTTGCACAACACAACCAAAGTACTTTGCCCCAACGAAACAGTGAGGTTGTCAATCTCACCGGCTTGCTGTAACAAAGGATTAGATGTATAGTGTGGATGATGATTGTTTGCAGAGAACAGTAGAAACAGTTTTGCAGTAGATTGTATTCGATGTAAAAGAATGGACCGGGGTCCACAGTTCACTAGAGGTGTCTCTCCCATAAGAAATAGCATATTGGGTAAACAAATTACAGTTGGGCAATTGACAAATAGAGAGGGCATGACAATGCACATACATGACATGATGAGTATTGTGAGATTTAATTGGGCATTACGCCAAAGTACATAGACCGCTATCCAGCATGCATCTATGCCTAAAAAGTCCACTTTCAGGTTATCATCTGAACCCCTTCCGGTATTAAGTTGTAAACAACAGACAATTGCATTAAGTATGGTGCATAATGTAATCAATAACTATATCCTCGAACATAGCATCAATGTTTTATCCCTAGTGGCAACAGCACATCCATAATCTTAGAGGTTGCTGTCACTCCCCCAGATTCACGGAGACATGAACCCACTATCGAGCATAAATACTCCCTCTTGGAGTTACAAGCAATGACTTGACCGGAGCCTCTACTAGCAACGGAGAGCATGCAAGATCATAAACAACACATAGATAGATTGATAATCAACATAACATAATATTCTCTATTCATCGGATCCCAACAAACACACATGTAGCATTACAGATAGATGATCTTGATCATGATAGGCAGCTCACAAGATCAGACAATGAAGCACAATGGGGAGAAGACAACCATCTAGCTACTGCTATGGACCCATAGTCCAGGGGTGAACTACTCACTCATCAATCCGGAGGCGACCATGGCGGTGAAGAGTCCTCCGGGAGATGATTCCCCTCTCCGGCAGGGTGCCGGAGGTGATCTCCAGAATCCCCCGAGATGGGATTGGCGGCGGCGGCGTCTCAGTATGTTTTCTCGTATCGTGGCTCTCGCATGCGGGGTTTCTCGACGAAGGCTTTAAGTAGGCGGAAGGGCAACGCGGGGGGCCACACGAGGGCCCCACACGCCAGGGCCGCGCGGCCAAGCCCTAGGCCGCGCCGCCCTGTTGTGGCGGCGCCTCGTGGCCCCACTTCGTTGACTCTTCGGTCTTCTGGAAGCTTCGTGGAAAAATAGGAACCTGGGCTTTGATTTCGTCCAATTCCGAGAATATTTCCTTACTAGGATTTCTGAAACCAAAAACAGCAGAAAACAAAGAATCGGCTCTTCGGCATCTTGTTAATAGGTTAGTGCCGGAAAATGCATAATAATGACATATAATGTGTATAAAACATGTGAGTATCATCATAAAAGTAGCATGGAACATAAGAAATTATAGATACGTTTGAGACGTATCACATGACAATGCACATACATGACATGATGAATATTGTGAGATTCAATTGGGCATTACGACAAAGTATATAGACCGCTATCCAGCATGCATCTATGCCTAAAAAGTCCACTTTCAGGTTATCATCCGAACCCCTTCCGGTATTAAGTTGCAAGCAACAGAAAATTGCATTAAGTATGGTGCGTAATGTAATCAATAACTATATCCTCGAACATAGCATCAATGTTTTATCCCTAGTGGCAACAGCACATCCACAACCTTAGAACTTTCTCACATCGTCCTGCATTTAATGGAGGCATGAACCCACTGTCGAGCATAAATACTCCCTCTTGGAGTTACTAGCAAAAACTTGGCCAGAGCCTCTACTAACAACGGAGAGCATGCAAGATCATAAACAACACATAGGTAATAGATTGATAATCAACATAACATAGTATTCTCTATTCATCGGATCCCAACAAACGCACATGTAGCTTTACAGATAGATGATCTTGATCATGTTAGGCAGCTCACAAGATCCGACAATGAAGCACATGAGGAGAAGACAACCATCTAGCTACTGCTATGGACCCATAGTCCAGGGGTGAACTACTCACTCATCAATCCGGAGGCGACCATGGCGGTGTAGAGTCCTCCGGGAGATGAATCCCCTCTCCGGCAGGGTGCCAGAGGCGATCTCCTGAATCCCCCGAGATGGGATTGGCGGCGGCGGCGTCTCAGTAAGGGTTTCCGTATCGTGGCTCTCGGTACTGGGGGTTTCGCGACGGAGGCTTTAAGTAGGCGGAAGGGCAACGCGGGGGGCCACACGAGGGGCCCACACAATAGGTCGGCGCGGCCAGGGGCTGGGCCACGCCGCCCTGTGGTGTGGCCACCTCGTGGCCCCACTTCCTTTCCCCCTCGGTCTTCTGGAAGCTTCGTGCAAAAATAGGACCCTGGGCTTTGATTTCGTCCAATTCCGAGAATATTTCCTTACTAGGATTTCTGAAACCAAAAACAGCAGAAAATAGCAACTGGCTCTTCGGCATCTCGTTAATAGGTTACTGCCGGAAAATGCATAATAATGACATATAATGTGTATAAAACATGTGAGTATCATCATAAAAGTAGCATGGAACATAAGAAATTATAGATACGTTTGAGACGTATCAAGCATCCCCAAGCTTAGTTCCTACTCGTCCCGAGTAGGTAAACGATAACAAAGATAATTTCTTAGTGACAATGCTACCAACATAATCTTGATCAATACTATTGTAAGCACATGTAATGAATGCAGCGATCAAAACAATGGTAATGACATGAGTAAACAACTGAATCATAAAGCAAAGACTTTTCATGAATAGTACTTAAAGACAAGCATCAATAAGTCTTGCATGAGAGTTAACTCATAAAGCAATAATTCAAAGTAAAGGTATTGAAGCAACACAAAGGAAGATAAAGTTTTAGCGGTTGCTTTCAACTTGTAACATGTATATCTCATGGATATTGTCAACATAGAGTAATATAACAAGTGCAATATGCAAGTATGTAGGAATCAATGCACAGTTCACACAAGTGTTTGCTTCTTGAGGTGGAGAGAAATAGGTGAACTGACTCAACATAAAAGTAAAAGAATGGTCCTTCAAAGAGGAAAGCATCGATTGCTATATTTGTGCTAGAGCTTTTATTTTGAAAACAAGAAACAATTTTGTCAACGGTAGTAATAAAGCACATGTATTATGTAAATTATATCTTACAAGTTGCAAGCCTCATGCATATTATACTAATAGTGCCCGCACCTTGTCCTAATTAGCTTGGATTTACATGGATTATCATAGCATAGCACATGTTTCAACCAAGTGTCACAAAGGGGTACCTCTATGCCGCCTGTACAAAGGTCTAAGGAGAAAGCTCGCATTGGATTTCTCGCTTTTGGTTATTCTCAACTTAGACATCCATACCGGGACAACATAGACAACAGATAATGGACTCCTCTTTAATGCATAAGCATTCAACAACAGATAATATTCTCATAAGAGATTGAGGTTTGTTGTCCAAACTGAAACTTCCACCATGGATCATGGCTTTAGTTAGCGGCCCAATGTTCTTCTCTAACAATATGCATACTCAAACCATTTGATCATGATAAATCACACTTACTTCAGACAAGACGAACATGCATAGCAACTCACATGATATTCAACAAAGAAATAGTTGATGGCGTCCCCAGGAACATGGTTATCGCTCAACAAGCAACTTAATAAGAGATAAAGTGCATAAGTACATATTCAATACCACAATAGTTTTTAAGCTATTTGTCCCATGAGCTATATATTGTAAAGGTAAAGAATGGAAATTTTAAAGGTAGCACTCAAGCAATGTACTTTGGAATGGCGGAGAAATACCATGTGGTAGGTAGGTATGGTGGACACAAATGGCATAGCGGTTGGCTCAAGGATTTTGGATGCATGAGAAGTATTCCCTCTCGATACAAGGTTTAGGCTAGCAAGGTTATTTGAAACAAACACAAGGATGAAGCGGTGCAGCAAAACTCACATAAAAGACATATTGTAAACATTATAAGACTCTATACCGTCTTCCTTGTTGTTCAAACTCAATACTAGAAATTATCTAGACCTTAGAGAGACCAAACATGCAAATCAGATTTTAGCATGCTCTATGTATTTCTTCATTAATAAGTGCAAAGTATATGATGCAAGAGCTTAAACATGAGCACAACAATTGCCAAGTATCACATTATTCAAGATATTATACCAATTACCACATATATCATTTTCCAATTCCAACCATATAACAATTTAACGAAGAAGAAACTTTCGCCATGAATACTATGAGTAAAGCCTAAGGACATATGTGTCCATATGCAACAGCGGAGCGTGTCTCTCTCCCACACAATGAATGCTAGGATCCAACTTTATTCAAACAAAACAGAAACAAAAACAAACAGACGCTCCAAGTAAAGTACATAAGATGTGATGGAATAAAAATATAGTTTCAGGGGAGGAACCTGATAATGTTGTCGATGAAGAAGGGGATGCCTTGGGCATCCCCAAGCTTAGACGCTTGAGTCTTCTTGATATATGCAGGGTTGAACCACCGGGGCATCCCCATGCTTAGAGCTTTCACTCTCCTTGATCATAGTGTATATCATCCTCCTCTCTTGATCCTTGAAAACTTCCTCCACACCAAACACGAAACAAACTCATTAGAGGATTAGTGCATAATAAAAATTCACATATTCAGAGGTGACAAAATCATTCTTTATACTTCTGGACATTGCACAAAGCTACTGAAAGTCAATGGAACAAAGAAATCCATCTAACATAGCAAAACAGGCAATGCAAAATAAAAGGCAGAATCTGTCAAAACAGAACAGTTCGTAAAGACGAATTTTTAACAGGCACCAGACTTGCTCAGATGAGAAAACTTAAAACTAATGAAAGTTGCGTACATATCTGAGGATCACTCACGTAAATTGGAATAATTTTCTGAGTTACCTACAGAGAATTTCACCCAGATTCGTGACAGCAAAGAAAACTGTTTCTGCGCAGTAATCCAAATCTAGTATCATACTTCTATTAGAGACTTTACTTGGCACAACAATGCAATAAAACTAATATAAGGAGAGGTTTCTACAGTAGTAAACAACTTCCAAGACTCAAATATAAAACAAAAGTACTGTAGTAAAACATGGGTTGTCTCCCATAAGCGCTTTTCTTTAACGCCTTTCAGCTAGGCGCAGAAAGTGTGTATCAAGTATTATCAAGAGATGAAGCATCAACATCATAATTTGTTCTAATAATAGAATCAAAAGGTAACTTCATTCTCTTTATAGGTAAGTGTTCCATACCTTTCTTGAGAGGAAATTGATATTTAATATTACCTTCCTTCATATCAATGGTAGCACCAACAGTTCGAAGAAAAGGTCTTCCCAATATAATGGGACAAGATGCATTGCATTCAATATCCAAGACAACAAAATCAACAGGGACAAGGTTATTGTTAACGGTAATGCGAACATTATCAACTCTCCCCAAAGGTTTCTTTGTAGAGTTATCAGCAAGATTAACATCCAAATAACAATTTTTCAATGGTGGCAAGTCAAGCATATCATAAATTTTCTTAGGCATAATAGAAATACTTGCACCAAGATCACATAAAGCATTACAACCAAATTCATTGACCTTCATCTTGATGATGGGCTCCCAACCATCTTCTAACTTCCTAGGAATAGAAGTTTCGCGATTAGTTTCTCTTCTCTAG
This sequence comes from Lolium perenne, assembly GCF_019359855.2. Taxonomy (NCBI): domain Eukaryota; kingdom Viridiplantae; phylum Streptophyta; class Magnoliopsida; order Poales; family Poaceae; genus Lolium; species Lolium perenne. Next base: position 347,281,170 of record NC_067246.2, read on the forward strand.
CTTTTATGAGAGCATTTGTAATATGTTTCGTGAAAGCCAAATTTATAGTACTAGCATTAGGACTCTTAGCAAGTTTTTGTAAGAACTTTATAACTTCATAGATGTGGAAATCATCAAAATCTAAACCATTATGATCTAAAGCAATGGGATCATTGTCCCCAATGTTGGAAAAAATTTCAGCAGTTCTATCACAGGCAGTTTCAGCAGTTTTAGCAGTTTCAGGCAGTTTTTCGCGCTTTGCATTAGAAGTGGAACCATTGCTAACACCAATTCTTTTACCATTATTAGTAGGAGGTGCAGCGACATGTGTATCATTAGCATTGCTAGTGGTAGTAATAGTCCAAACTTTAGCTACATTACTCTCTTTAGCTAGTTTTTCATTTTCTTCTCTTTCCCACCTAGCATGCAGTTCAGCCATTAATCTTATATTCTCATTAATTCTAACTTGGATGGCATTTGCTGTAGTAACAATTTTATTTTCATTATCCCTATTAGGCATAACTTTCAATTTCAAAAGATCAACATCAACAGCAAGACTATCAACTTTAGAAGCAAGTATATCAATTTTCCCAAGCTTTTCTTCAACAGATTTGTTAAAAGCAGTTTGTGTACTAATAAATTCTTTAAGCATGGCTTCAAGTCCAGGGGGTGTATTCCTATTATTGTTGTAAGAATTCCCATAAGAATTACCATAGCCGTTGCCATTATTATAACGATATGGCCTATAGTTGTTACTAGAATTGTTCCGGTAAGCATTGTTGTTGAAATTATTATTTTTAACGTAGTTTACATCAACATGTTCTTCTTGTGCAACCAATGAAGCTAACGGAACATTATTAGGATGAACATTAGTCCTACCACTCACAAGCATAGACATAATAGCATCAATCTTATCACTCAAGGGAGAGGTTTCTTCGACAGAATTTACCTTCTTACCTTGTGGAGCTCTTTCCGTGTGCCATTCAGAGTAATTAATCATCATATTATCAAGAAGCTTTGTTTCTTCACCAAGAGTGATGGACATAAAGGTACCTCCAGTAGCTGAATCCAATAGGTTCCGTGAAGAAAAATTCAGTCCTGCATAAAAGGTTTGGATGATCATCCAAGTAGTCAGTCCATGGGTTGGGCAATTTTTAACCAAAGATTTCATTCTTTCACATGCTTGTGCAACATGCTCAGTATCCAATTGTTTAAAATTCATTATGCTACTACTCAAAGATATAACTTTAGCAGGGGGATAATATCTACCAATAAAAGCATCCTTGCATTTAGTCCATGAATCAATACTATTCTTAGGCAGAGATAGCAACCAATCTTTAGCTCTTCCTCTTAGTGAGAAAGGGAACAATTTTAATTTTATTATGTCACCATCTACATCTTTATACTTTTGCATTTCACAAAGTTCAACAAAATTATTGAGATGGGCAGCAGCATCATCAGAACTAACACCAGAAAATTGCTCTCGCATAACAAGATTCAGTAAAGCAGGTTTAATTTCAAAGAATTCTGCTGTGGTAGCAGGTAGAGAAATAGGTGTGCATAAGAAATCATTATTATTTGTGGTTGTGAAGTCACACAACTTAGTATTCTCAGCAGTATTCATTTTAGCAGCAGTAAATAAAGTAAACTAGATAAAGTAAATGCAAGTAACTAATTTTTTTTGTGTTTTTGATATAGCAAACAAGATAGTAAATAAAGTAAAACTAGCAACTAATTTTTTTGTGTTTTGCTTTAGTGCAGCAAACAAAGTAGTAAATAAAATAAAGCAAGACAAAAACAAAGTAAAGAGATTGGGTGTGGAGACTCCCCTTGCAGCGTGTCTTGATCTCCCCGGCTACGGCGCCAGAAAAAGAGCTGCTTGCGCACAGTTGATGTGGGCGTAGTAGCTTCCTTGTGATGTTGGGCACCCCAAGAGCAAGGTATGATGTGTACAGCAGCAAGTTTTCCCTCAGTAAGAAACCAAGGTTTATCGAACCAGTAGGAGCCAAGAAGCACGTTGAAGGTTGTTGGTGACGGAGTGTAGTGCGGCGCAACACCAGGGATTCCGGCGCCAACGTGGAACCTGCACAACACAACCAAAGTACTTTGCCCCAACGAAACAGTGAGGTTGTCAATCTCACCGGCTTGCTGTCACAAAGGATTAGATGTATAATGTGGATGATGATTGTTTGCAGAGAACAATAGAACAAGTATTGCAGTAGATTGTATTTGATGTAAAAGAATGGACCGGGGTCCACAGTTCACTAGAGGTGTCTCTCCCATAAGAAATAGCATATTGGGTGAACAAATTACAGTTGGGCAATTGACAAATAGAGAGGGCATGACAATGCACATACATGACATGATGAATATTGTGAGATTCAATTGGGCATTACGACAAAGTACATAGACCGCTATCCAGCATGCATCTATGCCTAAAAAGTCCACTTTCAGGTTATCATCCGAACCCCTTCCGGTATTAAGTTGCAAGCAACAGACAATTGCATTAAGTATGGTGCGTAATGTAATCAATAAATATATCCTCGAACATAGCATCAATGTTTTATCCCTAGTGGCAACAGCACATCCACAACCTTCGAACTTTCTGTCACTGTCCTAGATTTAATGGAGGCATGAACCCACTGTCGAGCATAAATACTCCCTCTTGGAGTTACTAGCAAAAACTTGGCCAGAGCCTCTACTAACAACGGAGAGCATGCAAGATCATAAACAACACATAGGTAATAGATTGATAATCAACATAACATAGTATTCTCTATTCATCGGATCCCAACAAACGCACATGTAGCTTTACAGATAGATGATCTTGATCATGTTAGGCAGCTCACAAGATCCGACAATGAATCACATGAGGAGAAGACAACCATCTAGCTACTGCTATGGACCCATAGTCCAGGGGTGAACTACTCACTCATCAATCCGGAGGCGACCATGGCGGTGTAGAGTCCTCCGGGAGATGAATCCCCTCTCCGGCAGGGTGCCGGAGGCGATCTCCTGAATCCCCCGAGATGGGATTGGCGGCGGCGGCGTCTCAGTAAGGTTTTCCGTATCGTGGCTCTCGGTACTGGGGGTTTCGCGACGGAGGCTTTAAGTAGGCGGAAGGGCAACGCGGGGGCCACACGAGGGGCCCACACACTAGGTCGGCATGGCTAGGGGCTGGGCCACACCGCCCTGTGGTGTGGCCACCTCGTGGCCCCACTTCCTTTCCCCCTCGGTCTTCTGGAAGCTTCGTGCAAAAATAGGACCCTGGGCTTTGATTTCGTCCAATTCCGAGAATATTTCCTTACTAGGATTTCTGAAACCAAAAACAGCAGAAAACAACAACTGGCTCTTCGGCATCTCGTTAATAGGTTAGTGCCGGAAAATGCATAATAATGACATATAATGTGTATAAAACATGTGAGTATCATCATAAAAGTAGCATGGAACATAAGAAATTATAGATATGTTTGAGACGTATCAGTGTCTCTCCCATAAGAAATAGCATATTGGGTAAACAAATTACAGTTGGGCAATTGACAAATAAAGAGAGCATAACAATGCACATACATGTTATGATGAGTAGTGTGAGATTTAATTGGGCATTACGACAAAGTACATAGACCTCTATCCAGCATGCATCTATGCCTAAAAAGTCCACCTTCGGGTTATCATCCGAACCCCTTCCAGTATTAAGTTGCAAACAACAGAGAATTGCATTAAGTATGGTGCGTAATGTAATCAACAAATACATCCTTAGATATAGAATTCATGTTTTATCCCTAGTGGCAACAGCACATCCACAACCTTAGAGGTTGCTGTCACTCCCCCAGATTTAATGGAGGCATGAACCCACTATCGAGCATAAGTACTCCCTCCTGGAGTTACAAGCAATGACTTGGCCAGAGCCTCTACTAGCAACGGAGAGCATGCAAGATCATACACATAGATAATAGATTGATAATCAACATAGCATAGTATTCATTATTCATCGGATCCCAACAAACGCACATGTAGCTTTACAGATAGATAATCTTGATCATGTTAGGCAGCTCACAAGATCAGACAATGATAGCACAATGGGGAGAAGACGACCATCTAGCTACTGCTATGGACCCATAGTCCAGGGGTGAACTACTCACACATCAATCCGAAGGCGACCATGGCGGTGTAGAGTCCTCCGGGAGATGATTCCCCTCTCCGGCAGGGTGCCGGAGGCGATCTCCTGAATCCCCCGAGATGGGATTGGCGGCGGCGGTGTCTCTGGAAGGTTTTCCGTATCGTGGCTCTCGGTACTGGGGCTATTATCAACGGAGGCTTAAGTAGGCGGAAGGGCAGAGTCGGGGGGCTCACGGGGGCCCCACACGCTAGGGCCGCGCGGCCCCCCCTGGGCCGCTCCGCCCTAGTGTGGCGGCGCCCCGTGGACCCGCTTCGTCTTCTCTTCGGTCTTCTGGAAGCTTCGTGAAAAAATAGGCCCCTGGGCGTTGATTTCGTCCAATTCCGAGAATATTTCCTTACTAGGATTTCTGAAACCAAAAACAGCAGAAAACAAAGAATCGCTCTTTCGGCATCTCGTTAATAGGTTAGTGCCAGAAAATGCATAATAATGACATATAATGTGTATAAAACATGTGAGTATCATCATAAAAGTAGCATGGAACATAAGAAATTATAGATATGTTTGAGACGTATCAGGGTACTTAAAAATTGGAACGGTATCGCATCCGAACCCAACCATCAGTTTTTGTCAAAATTACCTTGTCACTTCAAAGTCATATTCACCTTCAAAACTTTCAATAGAATGACTCATCATTCTAAGGTTTTCAAAGTCGTTTGTTTCATAAGTTCCCATCTAGAGTAGGGAATTTTAGCTTTAGCACTAGCAACTAGTCATGAGGGGTGCTAACTACATTCTAGCTCTTGTAGGCTAAGTTTGACTCTCTTGTGGTATTCTATACTTAGACAAGAATTAACTCCAACAAGTAAGCCTTGGTAAAAAAAGTAAAAGCTTGCAAAAGTAAAGACTTGGTCTTGGACAAATCATTAAACAAAAGAGTATTGCAATGGTATCTTGCACTTTGCATTAGTAGAGCTTGCATTGGTAATAGCTTGCCTTGAGTGGTATAGTGATCAAAGTGTTCCTCCTCTTTTTCGTAGAAGACCTCCTCCTCGTAGCCTTCAGTACTAGCGTCTATATACAGATACGAGGTAACAATCACCAAACAATACTTAAGGAGACTATTTAGCCATAATGGCTCACACATGATGATCTATCATCATCACAATCAGCACTCAACATCATACTAGGGTTTTCTTTATCTAGTGTGGGGAAAATAATTTCCACTCATTGAAATTTACTAAGATTTAATATCCTCAAGTAATATAATATGAAATCATGGGGACCAAAGTCACCACTTCATATATATCCATTTGGGAAAATGATTTAAATGAGATACTACCTCTCATACAATTTAAATACTACTTTGGAAAAGATTTAATATTCTCAAGTAATAACATAGGGGGTCATGAAGACTAATGTCATGACCTCACATTGAATTACTTATAAAAGTTATTTAAATGAGATGCTATATCTCATAGATTTTAAATACTATTTTTGAAATAATTTAAATGGGCTAGAAATAGCCACATAGCCATTATTTGAATCTAGCCCATGATCTTGTGAAACAACTATGTCATATTTTTGAATTATCAAATAGAGTTATTGAAGTGTGAATTATGAGAATTGGAATCACGTCAAAATTCATTATGGTTGATTTTTAATAAATGTTTGAATTTTGAAAAGGTATTGCCTTGTTACTTTTATTGCAAGTGATCTATAATGAACTAGCGTTTGAGACCAGTTGGGTTTGCTAGATAATTTCATCTTCTTCACACAAAATTGGAATCACCCATATTGGATTTGTAGATTTGTTTCTATCGAATTTTGATCAAAGCAACAGTATTGAATTTGGGTTAACACTGAATAAACGAAATTTGAACTGGTGGGCTTCGGCGGGAAACGGAAATGGGCCAGAGAAAAAGAAAAACAGGCCGGCCGAGTGGCGCGTCTCGCGCATGCGAGTGGCCTGACAGTGGGTTCCACTGTCAGTGTCTATTTAAAACCCGAAACGGTATGCTAGATATGAACCGTAGGATTAGAACAGGATCCAACGGTCGATGCTCGTCGTCGTCGACGACGAGATCAAACCCTGGCGGCGGCGCTAGGGGCTCGGAGGGCTCACCGGTCGCCGGCGATGGTCGGGGTTAGCGGCGCTCGACGTTGCGGACGATGAGGAAGCCAACGGTGGTCGCGGTAGCTCCGGGGTGGACGGAATCGTCGGCTTCTTCTGCGACTGCTCCGGCGGACTCTGGTGATCGATTGAGGGGCTACGGGATAAATTGGGACAAGGGCTTGCTCGAGGATGCTCAGTGAGGAGAGGGAAGAGGAATGGTGGGAAGAAATCGAGCAGGGGGGCTCCTTTTATAGGTTCATCGAGCTGCTGCGGGAGGCCACGGGTGCAGACGCTGAGGTGGCGCTACGGGCGACTAGGGGCGTAGGCGAGGACGCGGCTCTGATCACTGCGTCATGGCAAGTGAGATGGGCTTCGTGGCGCAGAGAATGGTGGTCACGAGCATGTGGCAATCGTCATGTCCGGCGGTACTGTGGCGGAGGTCGTCGACGAGAGCGGCGACGACGAGGCGATCTAGACCAAACGGTCATGTCTGGGAGGTAGCTGGGTCAAAGGTGAGTGCGTGGGCGAGAGGAGAGGTCAGGGGGAGGTCAGCAGCGACGGGGCGATGACGTGCACTGGCGTGCCCGTGGGCATGGCCGTGCACGCTCTGGCATGACTGGACGTCGTGGCCGTGTCCTGTGCTGGCCAGGGCAGGGCTCTCCTTGGCCAATGGCGTGCATGAGCATGACCTGGGGAGTGAGGGGAGTCTCCAGGACATGATGAGCTGAGCCAGAGGTGAGAAGAGAGGGAGTTGGCATGGTGCATGACATGAGCATGATTTGGTCCTTTTTCTCTCATGAACAGTGGTGCAAATGCATGGCTTAGTCCAGGGGGTGCAAGGGAGAGTGAGTGGTGACATGAGCACTGAGGGTTTAGGCAAAAATCCATTGGATTTTAGCATGTATGCTCAAAGTCAATTTGTGCACACAAGGTGTTTGTGAAAATGGCCGAAAGAGATTTGAATTTGAATTTTGCCAAAATATTTTATGGGTGTGAGTAAAATAAAGTTTAGCACCGCTTTATGGCCTTGGTTTCAAATTTGGAAAAGGTTTGGTGAAAATCAAATTTGGGGTGATCTTAAATCTGTTTCAAAGTTACCACTTTGCATGCTTATAATATGAATTTGAAAATACTTCTGCAAGGTTGGCAAGCTCCAAAGTGATCACCCTGATGTGTTCTTTGATTAGGAACAAATAGATGAGAAAGTTTAGTTTAGAAAAGAATAACCACAGGGGCTCAAAGTAGCCATCATGCTAAAATTGTCAAAAATGACCATCATCACATGTGCCTTGCATTTTTCATTTTTCTTTTGATTTTATTTTCTTTTCACTTTGGATTATGTTTCGTGAGTACTATGTTGGGTTTCTTAAGGTTTTCAAAACCTTTAAACAAAGTAGAACAAGGCATAGGCCTATATTTACAAATATGGCCATATGCTCATATGTGCCACTATTTCTGATTTGTTTTCTTTTTGCTTTACTTCTCTTACTCCAAAAGGTAAAGGTTTGAGTTTGAAAATGGTTTTAAAATAAACTAACAAAACAAACATGGCAAAAGCAATCATTCCCTAATTCATCTAATAGAAAAGATTTGGAAAAAGGCAAGTTTTTGTTGGCTCCAAATTTTGGAAAAGGGAATTGGTCTTCTTCATTGTTTTGAAATTTTGGGGTGTTACATCGATCGAGGTAAGAAACTTTAGCCTTTTATTTGTACAGTAGTCATTTCACTATTTATGATGTTATGTAGATGAACCCGCGGCAATGGATGTACGTTCACCGATGCCTACCCGAGTTCACTGCGGGCCTGAAAGATTTTCTCCGTGTGGCTGAGGAAAACCCACTGACAAGGTATCAACTTGTCAATGCCTATGGATTGTAGGCTAGGGTTTAGTTGGAAGTAGAGGGTAAGTAGATCTCGAAGGTTTCAGCCGAAAAGTACTCGACGATTATGAAAACTAGGGTTTGTAGACAATGATTCGATGATCTCCTCGTCCCTCGACTCCCCCTTTATATAGGAGGTGGAGCCGAGGGATTCGTATAGTACAAATTACAGAGTCCGGGACGGTTTCTAACTCATCCCGCCAGATTACAAAATAACACTTCCTACTACAACTCTATCTTTCCTTAAATACATCTTGGGCTCTCGTATCCTCTTATTCTTCGGGTAGTGGGCCTTCAGTAAACCCCGGGTACTATCTTCGGCAAGCCCATTTGGGATGCCTATGTCAAGAGTCTCCCGAGATTTTGCTTGAATCGTAGAATCAGGGAAAATCTCCACTGTTTATTTTTATTCGAAAGCTTCAACTTTTTTATATTTCTTCACATAAAATTCTATATTGTACAGGGATAATGGTAGTTGGGGCTAGTTCATCTGACGGATCAGGTACTAGTTAACTGCTCTAGTGGCAATCCGCAAAAACCTACTTCAAAATCACGTCCCTGGACATGATCTCGGGATACTGGTGTAAACTTCGACAGGTGCCGCTTAAGGTCTTACCATTCTGTCGAGTCCCAGTCAAATTTATCGGGTACCTAATGCGTCCGTTAGGATTTTTCTTCGTATCTGTTGATACGGATAAAGGTAGCAGAGCGCAGTCTTTGGCGATGCCACGCCCAGCAGAACGGATCTGGGGTCTTACCTTCGCAAATTTGCGGCATTCAGAAATTGATCGCAACTTCGGCGTTCTGAGAATATATTGTCGAGTGCTTTTCCGGCTGTTGGAATGGCACATTTTATCGAGTCAAATATGACTTATATTGCTCTCCCGATGGGAGTGTATGTAGAGTTAATTATAACTCGAAATATACTCTCTTGCTTTTCTATTTTTCCTTTGTTAATTTCATCGGGCACGCGAACAGCGTTCCCGATGGGAGTAGCCCCCGAGGCTACAACCAAGAACTTGTGCTTGGTTGTAGGCTCAACATTTTAGTCCACCTTGTCGCTATATTGTCATTATTTCCCAATATGATCTCTTTCTTCTTTTTTTTATCTCTCGGGTGCGCGAACAGCGCTCCCGATGGGAGTAGCCCCCGAGGCTACAGCCAAGGACTTGTGCTTGGTTGTAGGCTCCCGCAATTTCTATATTGCCATACTCGAAATTTTACTTTTTGTCGAAGTAGCCCCCGAGCATTTGGGCAAAAACTTGTATTTGATCAAAGGCTCCCGAAGTATTTAATAATTCTCCCTGTCGCCAATCTTCTTTTATTTTCCTTGTCGACATGCTTCCCTTAATCAAATTTACTTCATCCCTGTTGAATAGTCGTGATTTTTCTACCCTGTGGGTCCATTGCTTCCACCACGTTGACACGTCGTGTAAGTGGGGGACACACATCCTCCGCTTTTTCTGGCGCACGTACGGTAACGCCTATCTCAGTAAAAATACCTTTTTACCCTTGTATGGAGAAGATCTTTTTGCACCACACGATTTCTTCATCCAACGGCACATTGCTTCACCCGATTCTTATATAAACCTTTCTTCAACCTCCGTTCATCCCCTCGCTTGCGCCGCTCATCTGTTCCTCTTCGCAAAAGCTTCCCTTGCGCCCAACTCTCTCTGATCTTCCGCACTCACGAGCATTGCTCTGCCCATTGTCGTTGATGCCACCGCGCACGCGACTCACTCGCCACAGTACTCCGGAATCCAAGATGGCCGCCGAGGATCTTGAGTGGGAGAGATCCAAAATCTCCAACCAGGACACCAACATGCTGAAGAGGCTTGGCCTCATGAAGAAGGAGGACGCCATCCGCTTTCCCAGCGAAGAAAGCTACCCCAAGCCTCCAATGGAGTATCGGGTTAGTTTTGTTGATCACCTTATCCGTGGTCTTTCGACCCCAATTCACGATTTCCTCCGCGGCCTTCTTTTCGTTTATGGGATTCAACTGCACCAGTTGACCCCCAATTCCATCCTTCACATTTCTATTTTCATCACACTTTGCGAATGCTTCCTCGGAATCCCTCCCAATTGGGCTCTGTGGAAACGCATTTTCTGCCTCCGCCGCAATGGCTCCCACAACGTCACTTATAACATAGGTGGCGTTGTTATCTGTGTTCGTACTGATGTCGATTATTTCGACGTCAAATTTCCTGATTCTGTCCAAGGATGGCGCAAAAAGTGGCTCTACATTCACGAAGAAAGCGCCAACTCCGTTGAACACAACATAGTTCCTTTCGACGGAAGTGCCAGAATTCAGCGCCGCCGCTCCTGGGATGCCGAAGCTTCTGAGGAAGAGAAAAAGGCGACAGAGGCACTCATGTCTCGTATTCGTCAGCTTCAAAACACTCGAGGCAAAGAGCTGTCTGGTGTTCAAATCACTGCCTACTTCCTTAGGATTAGAGTGCAGCCTCTTCAGGCTCGCAAAAATCCCCTTTGGACGTACTCTGGTGAAAACGACGCCAACAGAATCTCCAGTGATCTTTCCACCAAGGACTTGGAGAAGTTGATTCGAAGACTTTCTCGCCTGGGCAAGGACCCAATTCCTTCCTCTTGTCGCGTGGAACCATACAGCTCCGCCAATCCACTCCCCGAGGTATTTTGTCTTCCCGAGTTTTTATCTTGTTCCGCACTTTCTCTGCATCTCATTGTATTGTCATCTCTTTAATTTTCCTTTTGTCGCTATTTTTTACAGAACCATCCTACTATGACTTCCCTTCCTCCTCTTCCTGAGGGTGGAGAAGTCGAAGAACAGGCCATCGTTGCCGAAGATATTCAAGGTTCTTCTATTCCCGAAAGTGAAGTCGCGGGTTCTCACAAATCTGCGGCTTCTCGTGAAAAAGAAATTGAGTCTGAAGCCAGTGAGTCGACACAATCCCTTCCTCCTGCTGTTTCTCCAAGGAACAAAAGGAAAAGGAATGATGCCGAGGACTCTGGCACCTCTAAGGCTGAAGAAGTTGTTCCTTCCCATCCGAGGGCAGCTTATGATCCTTATATTGAATCCCTCGTCAGCTCGTAAGTCGTCTTTATTTCTCCCTATTTTTGTACTCGAAATATTTATCTTGTCTTGCTTTTTATGCTGCCGATTTTTTGATCAACAGTGATGACGAGGAAGAAGTACCAACTACTGACGTGGCTCCTCGGACAAGCACGTCACGTACTGTACTTGCCTCAGACACGCTAGTTGAAGGAGAAGAAACCTCGCCTCCTCAACAAAACGTCGTCACCACTACTCCACCATCAAGCCCCCTTGCTCCTTCACCAAAAAGGACAAGGGTTGAAAAGATTGTTGAACCTGCCCCTCAGTTGGGCAGTTCGTCGACTCTGCTCTTGGATGATGTAAGCTTGTCGACATCTATATTTTCCTTATTTTGCTTTTTTTTTACGCCTTCTCTCTTTTTCATGCCGATGTTTCTCTTGCTGTGTTCACCTTGAATAGCCTATGATCAAATATCTTCTCCGCATCGGCTCCCAATTTATTGGGTACCGTGAATATGCTAATAGAGCCGAAGGTAACGACCTTTAAACTTGCCATTTTTCCTTGACTTTTTGCTCCTATTGCTTGTCGCGATTTTTGATCTTTCTTCTCTCTTTTTTTTTATATCTCGACAGAGAAACTTGCAGAGGCCAACAAACGTGCCGACGCACTTGCTCAAAAACTTGAGCAAAGTGAAGCGGCTCGCAAGAAAACCGAACTCGCTGCTAGCGAAGCCAAGGCCGAAGCTGATGAAGCCAAGGCAAAAGCTGCTGGTATCGAGGAACTGCAGAAAAAACTTGAGGATGCTACATCTGCTTTAAACGAGCACAAAGCTACGCAAGCTTCTCGTGAACAAGGAATCCTCAAGCGCCTGAAAACTCAAAGTCGCCGCACTTTCAGTAATTTTGCTGATCCCTTCTATTTTTATGAGAATCGTTGTTTCTTGTCTTTTGACTAATGCTTTGTTTCCTTGACAGCCCAAACAAACCAGGATTTTGATCTGACGAATCCTGTCGATGACCCGCTCCTTGACGCACTTTCCTATCTGGAGCTTCATGGGTCCGAGATTCGTGAAGGTGTGTCGAATGCTAACGCAGTATTGTCGGCATTGTTCCCCTACTTCTTCCCGAAGAAAGAGGAGCCTGTGACTTTCCTTAACCTTGCCAAGATGTTCAATTCACCGGAAGACCTTGGACTAAAGATGCGCCAAGAAAATATGAAGGTTGCCGTTGAGAACACTGTCGCGTTGGTTGCTGACAGTCAACAGACTATTGACTGGATGAAAGTTGGCGACACCGAGCAGATAGAGCAATCAAGGTGGAAGTCGCTGATTAAGGCAGCCAAGCCCAACACAAAGAAGATCTTGGCCTATCTCGGGATTAAACCAGCGTCGACTCCTAGCTCGTCAAGGCCGGAGGTCTAGTTGCATGTCTCTGTTTTTCTTTCTGTTTCTTTTGCTCTTGTCGCCAAAGTAGTCATTTGGCGACACGTACTTCCTTAGCTCCACTGTAATGCCCTTGTAATTATTCCAAGAGATTAATGAAAACTCTATCTTTGCTTGTTGTTTGATGTTGTCTTGTTTAAATTTCAGTTGATATTTGATAACTATACTCCATCTTCCGCTCCTTCCAATGTTTCGCCTTCTTCTTCTCGCGCGAGGAGAACTTTTTGCCGATATCGCACTGTCGACGATACCTTGTCGCAAGAACTGGATGAGCTTCGACAAAGAACTTCAGTATGCGAAGAAGCAAACACTTGTGATGATGGAGCAATCTCGTAAGTCATCTGAAGCCGAAAAAGTTGCTCTTCAGCAAGCTCGCGAGGCCGTGGCTGCTAAGGAAATTGCTGCTTCCGAGGCTGAAAAGGCGGCTACTCGAGAAAATTTCATGCTCGAATTAATGAATGAAGCCAGTGCAGACATGTCGGGTATGCTTGTTTCATCCTCTGATATCTTTCATCTTCATGCTATTGTCTCTTAAAGGTTTCCACTTCGTTGTTTTGATAGGTGCCTTTACTGATGCTGCTGCCGAGGAAGAGAGGGTAACTGCTAGGACGAACCTCCTTGTTAATCTTTCCCTGGACCATGGTTCTTTGTTTTGGGCTACCCCAGAGAGGACCCGACAAATTGTCAGATTCCAAGATCGCACCTCTCAAACTCGCGATTTCCTTGACTTCTGTACCAAGACCTTGTCCATGGTTTACAACTCCATGTTTCCTCGGAACGTCCAACCAAAAACTCTCCCTGAATTGATGGAAAGATTCAAGGATGCTGGCAGTATCCATGATTTTGTCAAAGCTCAACTGGTAGCTGGCGCCAGATTTGCTCTTATCATGCTCCAGATCTGCCACTCAAATCTTGACCTTACCCAAGTTGTCGCGAAAGTTCATCAAAAGGTAAAACGTCGAAGAGTTGGTGTTGATAGGATTAACACGAAGGTTACGCCTGTAGCCGAAGAAATGATTGAGGACCTTCTTCGGATGGACGCCGACTTTTTTGCCGATGGCCATTATGCCGATTTTCTTGGCGCTGCTCCTGAAGAAAACAGAGTTACTCTTGATGACATATTGAATCAAGACTAGTTATTTTCCTCTTGTAGATATTTCTTTTTTGTAACCCATGACTATGATTATATTGTGAAGCAACCACTATATTTCTATGTTTGTCTAGCCCCCGAGTGTCTCGGTGACTCTTTACTATATTTGTATATTTGCGAGGTTTTGAACCAAGGCATTTATATATTTATGGCGAATATGAGCCCCCGAGCTTTTTTATTGAGTACTATTTTGTATTTTTATGGACTCACGAGGTATTTTAATACCAAGGCAAGGCTTTTCTTTTGTCGATGAAGTATATTGAAATTCGTCGGAGCAGAGACTTTGATCGTGTCGATAAGGAAGAAAGGTTATATTGATACTATCTTTATTATATTGCAGCACCGCGAGCCCGCCTCATTAAAAACCTTTCCCGGCCCCACTCGGTGCCCCGAAAAAGGAAAAGAGTGCGTCTGAAAACTCGCGGGCGTTTCAGTATATTGAAGTTTCATAAGGACTGTATTTCAGCTCTAGGCATAGAAACGCCTGAGTTGCGCCACGTTCCAAGGGTTTTGCTCCTCCACCCCTGTCTTCTTGTCCTTTATTCTGTATGCTCCTCCTCCGATTACTTCTGTGACGATGTAAGGGCCAAGCCATGGTGACTCGAGTTTTTCATGACTTTTTTGCGTGAGCCGAAGAACTAGGTCTCCCACCTGAAAAGACCTCGGCCGCAAACGTCGACTGTGGTAGTTTTTCAAGTCCTGTTGGTATTTGGTTACCCTTGATAGTACTTCGTCTCGAGCTTCGTCGAGTGCGTCGATGTCGTCCTCCAACGCTGCCGTAGAAGTTTCTTCATTATATTCAGTGACTCTGGGGGAGTCGTGCTCTATTTCTATTGGCAGTACTGCCTCTGCTCCATGGACTAGAAAAAACGGGGTCTCCTGTGTCGCCGTATTTGGTGTTGTTCGGATGCTCCACAACACACTTGGTAGTTCTTCTGGCCAGGTATGCCGAGCTTTTTCCAGTGGTCCTAACAGGCGTTTCTTGATGCCGTTGCAAATGATGCCATTGGCTTTCTCGACTTGCCCATTGGTTTGAGGATGTGCAACTGATGCAAAATGCAGCTTGATACCTACTTCCTTGCAATAATCTTTGAATTCGTTGGATGTGAAGTTACTGCCATTGTCTGTGACGATGCTGTGGGGTACTCCAAATTTGAAGACGAGGCCTTTTATAAATTTTACTGCGGATGCTCCGTCTGGTGAATTTATCGGCTTCGCTTCTATCCACTTTGTAAATTTGTCGACAGCTACTAGCATGTACTCCTTTCCTCCTGGCCAGGATTTGTGTAACTTGCCCACCATATCAAGTCCCCATTGAGCAAAAGGCCATGACAATGGTATTGGTGCTAGCTCTGCCGGAGAGTGAGGTTTTGCGGCAAACCTTTGACACGCGTCGCAAGTTCTTACTATGTCCTTGGCGTCCTCGATTGCTGTCAACCAGTAGAATCCTGCCCGAAAGACCTTGGCTGTAATAGCTCGACTACTTGCGTGGTGGCCACATATTCCTTCGTGTACATCCTTCAGAATTATTCTTCCTTCTTCGGGTGTGACACACCTTTGCAAGACGCCTGAAATACTTCGCTTATACAATTCTCCTTTGACCACCGTGAAAGCTTTGGAGCGTCGAATTACTCGTCTTGCCTCAACTGGATCATCGGGTATTTCTTTCCTGAGGATGTATGATATGTACGGCTGCATCCATGGTATCTGTATCACCATGACCAGGTCCTGATCTTCTTCTTCTTCCTCTTGCTTTTCCTTGGTAGCCCCCGAGGGTTTCTTCTCCTTCTTTTTTGATTTTGTCGACTTGGTGGATCTCTCTGTTATCTCTTCCCGTAATACACACAGGCGGGACTGCAAGGCATTGCGACCCGATGTTTGCAAGAACGTCGGCTTCGTCGTTGCTCAATCTACTAATATGATTTACTTCGCATCCATCGAACAACTTCTCGAGCTCGTTGTACACCTCCTTGTATGCCATCATGCTATCATTGACTGCGTCACATTGGTTCATAACTTGCTGAGCCACCAACTGTGAGTCGCCAAAGATTTTTAGTCGAGTTGCACCACAGGCTTTCGCCATCTTCATCCCGTGTATGAGAGCCTCATATTCTGCTTCATTGTTAGATGCGTTAGGGAACGTCATCCGAAGGATGTACTTTAACTTGTCGCCTTCAGGTGATATGAGTACTACTCCTGCGCCAGCTCCTTCTAGTCTTTTGGACCCGTCAAAGTTCATGGTCCAGGTTCTCGACAAATCTGGAGGTCCTGTATTTTGCAACTCCATCCACTCTGCGATGAAGTCCGGCAGTATTTGCGACTTTATTGCTTTTCTTTTTTCATACGTGATGTCCCGAGGGGAAAGTTCTATTCCCCAAAGGGAGACACCACCCGTACCTTCTGGATTGTTCAATATATTTGACAAGGGAGCTTCATTGACCACTATGATCGGGTGTGCCGAAAAATAGTGGCGCAATTTTCGTGCTGTTGTGAACACTCCATATGCTATCTTTTGGTACTGAGGGTACCTTTGTTTTGAGGGTGATAAAACTTCGCTGACGAAGTATACTGGCCTCTGCACGCCGTGGAGTTTTCCTTCTTCTTCCCTTTCAACAACTAGCACCGTGCTCACCACTTGGGGCGTGGCTGCGATATACAGCAGGAGGGGTTCCCGTTCTTTTGGCGCCACCAAAATTGGTGGTGTCGAGATTGTGCGCTTCAAATCCTCGAAAGCTCTGTCGGCTTCTTCGTTCCACTGGAATTTATCTCCTTGCTTTATCAAAGCGTAAAATGGTAACGCTTTTTCACCCAGCCTAGCGACGAATCTGCTCAAAGCTGCGACTCGCCTAGTTAGCTGTTGTATTTCTTTCAACTTTGTTGGCTTCCTCATTGTTACGATAGCTTGTATTTTATCGGGATTTGCTTCGATCCCTCTTGCTGAAACTAGAAACCCTTAAGTTCTCCCGCTGGGACGCCGAAAGAACACTTCGTCGGGTTCAGTTTGAGGCAGAACTTATCAAGGTTGTCGAAGGTTTCCTTGAGATCCTCGATCAGCGTTGCCCCCTTTTTTGATGTTATGACGACATCATCAATGTATACTTGCACGTTCTTCCCGATCTGTGTCGCCAAACACTTCTGCATCATCCTCTGATATGTTGCTCCCGCATTTTTTAAACCAAAGGGCATTGTTATGTAGCAAAACACGCCGTAAGGTGTAATAAACGCGGTCTTTACTTCATCTTCATCTTTCAATCTGATCTGGTTATAACCAGAATATGCATCCAGGAAGGAAAGACGTTCACATCCAGCCGTGGAGTCGATAATTTGATCGATCCTCGGGAGGGGAAAGTGATCCTTTGGACAATGTTTATTGAGACACGTAAAGTCGACGCACATGCGAAGGACCTTACTGTTTTTCTTCGGCACCAAAGACAGGATTTGCTACCCATGTGGCTTCTGTGAATATCTCTTTGATAAAACCAGCTTCTTATAGTCGATTGATTTCTGACAGCATGGCTTTGCGGTTTGGTTCCGAGAAACGCCGCAAAGGTTGTTTGATTGGTCTCGCTAGTGGATCCAAGTTTAGGTGGTGCTCGGCAAGTTCCCTGGGTACTCCTGGCATGTCAGCTGGACACCATGCGAAGATTTTCCAGTGCTCACGGAGGAACTCGACGAGCGCGCTTTCCTATGCGATATCCATGTCGTTTGCGATAGATGTCGTCTTTTTCGGGTCTGTCGGGTGAATCTGCACCTCTTTTGAATTTTTCTCAGTACTGAAAGTTGATTCTTTGTTTGGTCTTCCAACGTCTGGCAGTACGTCGTAATCAGTCATGCTTTTTGACGCCAAGTACTCAGCTTGCATCCCGAAAGTTTCTGACAACCGGTGGAAATCCTTGTCGCACTTATCGGCTAAGGCAAAGCTTCCTTTTACTGTGATTGGTCCCTTTGGTCCAGGCATCCTCCACAACAGGTATGTATAGTGTGGCACCGCCATAAATCTAGCATATGCTGGTCGTCCCAACAGAGCGTGGTACTGCGACGGAAAATCCACGACTTCAAATTCGAGCCTCTCGATTCTATAATTTTCTCGGGTCCCAAACTGAACGTCGAGATTGATCTTTCCCAATGGATAACTTGGTTTCTCCGGTGTGATGCCGTGGAACCTTGTGTCTGTTGGTTTCAAGTTTGCTAAGGATATGTTCATCTTCCTCAATGTATCTGCATACATAAGGTTCAAGCTGCTGCCGCCGTCTATGAACACTCGAGAGACATCAAATCCCGCGATAATCGCCGGCGAGAATAAGTGCTGACTGCCCTGGTCGAGGAACTTGCTGCGGATGATCTCGCTATTGTGAAGCCGATATCTTGTCCCGACCAATTAAGGTACTCAACTGTTGGTGGAGGCATTTTCTCTGCCATAAACACCTGTCGTGAGATTACTTTACGAGCTCTATTGGACGGCCTTCCCTTCGAATCATCGACACTGCTCCATTGGAGTTAGGATCAACATAAGGTGGTGGTGCAAAAGCTGCCGCTATTCTGAGCTGATGCCGATTGTCGTCTGTAATCGCGGGAGGTGGTGGCAAGTGAATCTCGCTTCTAGGTTCTCGAGGATTTCTCTGTGCTGCCCGCGCGTTAGCGTTTTCTGCATACCGCAACATTGCCTGAAAATTTCGACAGTCTTTCTGCAAGTGCCCTGATTGTCTTTTACCGTTGCTGTCGAGGAAAAAGTGCATCTGGCACGGTCCATTCATCATCTCTTCAGGGGACACGAAAGGTCTTGGGAACCTAGGCCCGCTATTTTGCCTGCTGCGTGAATCATCCCTGTTATCACCTCGCTGTTCATTGCTTCTCTGGTAATCATCTCTGTTGCTTCCTCCTGTATTTGTCCGAAAACCTGCTGAAATTTGTCCTGGAGCGTCGTAGTTCTGGTACTGCCGAGGAAATCTTCGCCTCGGTTGATAGTTTCGACCACGGTCCTCCTCTGGCGACCTGTGCCGTTTGTTGTGGACAGCATCTTCTCCATCTGCCCATTTATTTGCTATCTCCATTAACGCGGATACTGTCTTTGGATTGGTCCTTCCCAAATCCTCGACAAAATCTCCACGCCTGACTCCTGCGACAAACGCATCTATCGCTCTCTCGTCAGATATATTTTCTGCTGAATTTTTGATGATATTCCACCTTTGGATGTACTTTCTCATTGGCTCATCTGGCTTTTGTCGACATGCTCTCAATTCCTCTAACGACGCGGGTTTTTTGCACGTGGATCTGAAGTTCTTGACGAACACATCCTCGAAACTTTCCCAGCTGTCGATGGATCCTGGAGCGAGTTTCTTTATCCAAGATCGTGCGGCTCCACTCAAATGTACCTGGATGCTTTGCATAGCTGTTGCCCTGGTTCCTCCTGTCAGCTTCACCGTCTCTAGATAGTCGACTAGCCAATCCTCTGGATCTTGGAGGCCGTCGAACTTCTTGAAATTATCGGGTAACTTGAATCCTGAGGGGACTCGAGTTTTTCGGACTCTCCTCGTGAAGCATGGTAAGCCGCACATATCCTCGTCGTTAAGTTCTGGAGATTGCCGATGATCCCTTCTGCTTTGCCGCGCTCTGTCGACCCTTGCTTGTGCTGCTGTATCTCTTGCTCCACTTGGTCCTTCAGGTGCTACCGCTGTTGCTGCTGCAGGTCGTGGACTATTTTGCCTTGCCGTTCCTTCGGGAGGCGTTGATACAAACGCTGTCCCCATAGCTCCAACTCCTGCTACCGCCATATTGTACAGTGTTTCCCTTGGATCACCTGGAGGTGGTTTAGATGCAAGGATAAAAGCATGTGTCGCCATATACCCAGCCTCTGGTGTCTTAGGGATGATGTTTCCTCTTGTATCTATCGACATGAAGGACATGTCGAGGTTTTGGATCAAGTGTTCTCTTTCTGCTTCGGGTATGTGTTGCAGCCTTGATCTTGCTCTATTCCGCGCCTCCCGGTGGCTATCACCCGTAGTTCTAGATTGTTGACTTAGATCTGCCCTTCTCCTGCTGGATGCAGAAGCTGCCTCCTTTCTCCTATTCAACTCAGCTGTCTGTTTTTCCAATTCCCTGACAGCTCGTGCGAGCCTATATTGATATGCTTGCAATTCTTCTGGTGTGGCTGTAGTAGCCATTGGTTCTGTGCCGTTCATAGCTCTCGCGGCTCTGTCCCACGCTGCTTGTGAAAGTTGGACTCTATCTCGCGGCTCTGGCCCGACGTATTTATTGCACAGGCCTTGTCGCAGATTGGAGGGATCGACGTATGGATTTCCCAGATCGTCGAAAGCCTCAGATGTTTCCTCTTGATCTTCAATGGCATAAATCTGATGATACTTTGTACTCAGATCTATGTTGGGTTTGGTGGCATCATCGTTTAGATTGATGAAGACCTTGCCCACTGTGATAGATTTGTCGATGAAGTCATAGCTGTCGACATCGCTTGAGCCATCGCTTATATATGAGTCCGCAGATGACTCAAACGACATGTCGTTGAAGATCTTGGCGAGTTTCTCGCTTGTTCTGGTGCTGATGTAGCGTGTCGCCGCGGTTTCTTCTTCTCCTGACTCGATTGACGATGCATAGCTTGAAAAATCGGAATCGACCACCGACGATCCCGACGAAATCGGAATCTCGACACGATACGATCCTTCCTTCTCGACGCGAAAGTGAAACCTTCCGAACGTCATCTCCATGGGCTCCGCCAGATACGCATATGCATCCAAACGGGAGGGTGGGTGAGGAACAAAATCGACAAGACCAGCAGCGATCTGTTTACCTCGATCCATTGTGTTGCTTGCGGTTGACGATGTCGAAGATCTTGAGCGTGCCATCGAGATCAGATCCTTACGCCTCTAGTTCCCACAGACGGCACCAATTGACAAGGTATCAACTTGTCAATGCCTATAGATTGTAGGCTAGGGTTTAGTTGGAAGTAGAGGGTAAGTAGATCTCGAAGGTTTCAGCCGAAAAGTACTCGACGATTATGAAAACTAGGGTTTGTAGACAATGATTCGATGATCTCCTCGTCCCTCGACTCCCCCTTTATATAGGAGGTGGAGCCGAGGGATTCGTATAGTACAAATTACAGAGTCTGGGACGGTTTCTAACTCATCCCGCCAGATTACAAAATAACACTTCCTACTACAACTCTATCTTTCCTTAAATACATCTTGGGCTCTCGTATCCTCTTATTCTTCGGGTAGTGGGCCTTCAGTAAACCCCGGGTACTATCTTCAGCAAGCCCATTTGGGATGCCTATGTCACCCACAGATGGATGGTTTTATGTGTTGTCCATGTTTTTACTGTCGGAACTTAAGGCTCGATGAAATCTATTTCTCTTACTCAATGTTAAGTGTAATTTATTAGTTATGCATATGCGCATGTTTCACTTTATCCTGCTAATCATTGAACCTGACGCCGGAGTACTAGAAGTTATGGACTCGAAAAGTAAACCCCTTAGTATATCGGCAACTTTCTTCTTTTTCTCGATATCAAGTAATTTCAATCATTATGGTTGTATATCGGCAACTTTCGTATTTTTCTCGATATCAAGTAATTCATAACTCATTTTCTTTGCCGAGCAGGGCTTGAAAACGGTTCACCAACAAGACTCTGGGTGAGTGGAAAAGCGAGCTTGAAATTAAACAAATACATGTAAGTACTACTAGCTAGGTCCGTGCATCCCGTTGATTCTAGTTTCAATACCATTACCATCCTTGAATATTATTTTGATTGAACTTTGTTATCGTAAAGTGCTTGACGCAACAAGACGTAAATAATTTATATGGATTCTACGTTTGCGAGTTCATTCGCCAGACGACCTGCCAGACAGGGAGAATTTTAGAAGAACTTCAAGTACGTGAACAATATTCATATTTTTATTTTATCACCATCGATCATATCAATTGTGTTGTGTTTTATTAGTATATATTGACCACCTTCTTTAAATTATTGCATCAAACAGTTGCTAGACGGTCTTCTAGCAACCGATCGTGTACGAGCAATTCAAGAAGAATTGGTGGAATTTTTACTTGACCAAGTCATAGATCCAAACGGAGAATTCCATCAGCCCCAAATCGACTTTGCACAGAAATTGTATTATATATTTATATGCATGAACGTGTAACATTGTTGGAGATATGCCCAAGAGGAAATAATAAAAGTGGTTATTATATATCTTTATGTTTATGATAAATGTTTATATACCATGCTATAATTGTATTAACTGAAACATTGATACATGTGTGATATGTAAACAACAAAGAGTCCCTAGTATGCCTCTTAACTAGCTTGTTGATTAATGGATGATTAGTTTCATAATCATGAACATTGGATGTTATTAATAACAAGGTTATATCATTGTATGAATGATGTAATGGACACACCCAATTAAGTGTAGCATAAGATCTCGTCATTAAGTTATTTGCTATAAGCTTTCGATACATAGTTACCTAGTCCTTATGACCATGAGATCATGTAAATCACTTATACCGGAAAGGTACTTTGATTACATCAAACGCCACTGCGTAAATGGGTGGTTATAAAGGTGGGATTAAGTATCCGGAAAGTATGAGTTGAGGCATATGGATCAACAGTGGGATTTCTCCATCCCGATGACGGATAGATATACTCTGGGCCCTCTCGGTGGAATGTCGTCTATTGTCTTGCAAGCATATGAATAAGTTCATAAAAGACCACATACCACGGTACGAGTAAAGAGTACTTGTCAGGAGACGAGGTTGAACAAGGTATAGAGTGATGTCGATGATCAAACCTCGGACAAGTAAAATATCGCGTGACAAAGGGAATTGGTATCGTATGTGAATGGTTCATTCGATCACTAAAGTCATCGTTGAATATGTGGGAGCCATTATGGATCTCCAGATCCCGCTATTGGTTATTGGTCGGAGTGAGTACTCAACCATGTCCGCATAGTTCGCGAACCGTAGGGTGACACACTTAAAGTTGGATGTTGAAATGGTAGAACTTGAATATGGAATGGAGTTCGAATATTTGTTCGGAGTCCCGGATGAGATCCCGGACATCACGAGGAGTTCCGGAATGGTCCGGAGAATAAGATTCATATATAGGATGTCATTTTATGTGAATTAA